>NC_134101.1:13274057-13588288 GCF_000715075.1 Nicotiana tabacum | reverse complement strand
AATCAGGCCCTCGGCCTCACTTAGTCATAAATATGCTGCAGGAGGGCAGCCCCGATACACACTCATCCTCACAAATCAGGCCCTCAGCCGATATCAAACATGATGCGGCGTGCAGACCGATCCCATAAATATGCAACATAAATCAGGCCCTCGGCCTCACTCCATCATAAACCTCTCAAACCACTCGGGCATCTCAGTAAAACAGGGAATTCGGCCCTAAACATTTATATGCATCAAAATAGAGACATAAAACTAAGTTATGATATGCAATGAAATGAATATGACTGAGTATGAATTTTCAATTTAACACAATAATTCACAGCCATATGACCTCTGAGGGTCCCAATAATACTGGCACATGGCCTCAACGTGATTTCTAATATGCTTTCAGCTCAATTTCTTTAACACATAAAATCGCATGGAAAATCTCAAGATTATTTAACTATAAAATTCCACATAAACAATTACGTCACAATTTCTATAGTGCACGCCCACATGCCCGTCACCTAGCATGTGCGTCACCTACCAGCAATTCACAAAATATATATATTCAGGGTTCATACCCTCAACTCCAAGATTAGAAGAGTTACTTACCTCGAACAAGCCAAATCCAATGTCGAGCAAGTTAAGAAATGCTCCAGCAATTCCACTCTGCGTGTATCAACTTCCAAACGGCTCGAATCTAGTCACAATTAATTTGATTCAGCCCACAAATTTTATAGGAATTAATTCCATATCAAAATACTAATATTTCCACAAAATCTGAAATTACGCCCCAAAATACCCGTGGGGCCCACATCCCAGAATCCGACGAAAGTTACAAAATATTAACACCCATTCAACCACGAGTCCAACCATATAAATTTTACTCAAATCCCACATCAACTCGACCCTCAAATCTCCAAATTAAACCAAGAGGGTTTTTCACAAATTTTTCGAACTTAATTCACCAATTAAATGCTAAAAACAACCATTGATTCGGGTAATTTAATCAATATTGAGTTAAGAACACTTACCCTGTTGTTTCCTCTGAAAATCTCCCAAGCATCGCCTCAATCCGAGCTCCAAATCGTTAAAAATGGAAAATGGGACTAAGTCCCATTTTCTGAACTTAAACTTTCTGTGCAGACCTCTCTTCTTCGCGAACGTGACAGGTCCCTCGCGTTCGCGAAGCACAAAATGTGCTTCCCAACATTTTCTCTTCGCGAATGCGAGACACTGTTCGCGAACGCGATGCTTTACGGAGCCCTTCTTCGCGAACGCGAGCTCCCCCTTCGCGAACGCGAAGGCTAAAGTCCATGCCCACTATGTTTTCCTTCGCGAACGCGATACCCCATACGCGAACGCGATGCACAACCCAGCTTCTCTTCGCGAATGCGAGACCTTCTCGCGAACGCGAAGAGTAAATTCTGCCTGCCACAAATTCCTCTTCGTGAACGCGAGGGCCCACTCGCGAACGCGAAAGAGAAAATCCGAAAAATGCAGCAACAGATATCAGCAATCTCACCATTGCCAAAAATGATCCGTTAACCATCCAAAACTCACCCGAGCCCCTCGGGACCTCAACCAAATATGCCAACAAGTCCTAAAACATCATACGGACTTAGTCAAACCCTCAAATCACCTCAAACAACGCTAAAACCATGAATTACACCCCAATTCAAGCCTAATGAACTTTGAAATTTCTAGTTTCTACAACTTGCGCCGAAACACATCAAATCACGTCTGATTGACCTCAAATTTTGCACACAAGTCATAAACGACATAACGGAGCTATTCCAATTTCCAGAATCGAATTTTGACCTCGATATCAAAAAGTCAAGTCCTCGGTCAAACTTCCAAAAAATTCAACTTTCGGCATTTCAAGCCTAATTCTACTACGGACCTCCAAATAATTTTCCGGACACGCTTCTTGGTCCAAAATCACCATACGGAGCTATTGGAATCATTAGAATTAAATTCCGAGGTCATTTACACATAAGTCGATATTCGGTCACTATTTTAACTTAAGCTTTAAACCTTGGAACTAAGTGTTCCAATTCATTCCAAAACCTCATCGGACCCGAACCAATTACCCCAGCAATTCACACAACAACTGTAAAATACAATTTGAGCAGTAAAGGGGGAAGCGGGGTTGAAACGACCGATCGGGTCGTTACATTCTCCCCCACTTAAACATGCGTTCGTCCTCGAACGTGCCAAGAGTTGTTTCCAAGCCATCAAATCACTGTTCCATCTTACCACACACGTACCCTGGGGTGAAACCACGTCACCCTATCCCACATAGGCTTGACTACACAATGCAACTGAAAATCATTAATTTAACCTTAGCCCATAAAACTTGGAGTTTAATTTCCAACCTTTAAAATTTCTTTCAAGACACGAATCTTACATTTACACACTGCATAAGTCCGAATAAGCTGCATCGAGCTATAACTATAACCACGGATATAATCACCCAGCATATTACACAACTCGCATGCTCGTAGCACCATTCCTGATCGCAGTGACTACTCCAAAACCAACCGCATACTGGTATTAAACCCATATCGAACCAAACCTCATCCCAAAACCTTCGTACACTGTTGATAATAAAAGAAACATGCAGAATCTCGTAACCCTTTATCAGACCAACAAGTCATGGAGGTCTCTTTCCCCAACCGGAACCATAATCACTTTCTGAGCCGACCTTCAATATTATACTCCTGAATATACTGAAATTAAACCTGATAGTACCCATTCTAGGTCCAATGACCTTATATTACTAAACATAACTACTCCACAGACATACCGCACCAATATAACTCGGAGCCACAACTCGTGCCATCTGTGCACTAATACGCAACAATTCAAATGTACCGAGTCATGGAAAATGACTCAAATGAGAAAACTGCCCCCCCCAGATTAACAAGTACTTCCACAACGAAATGCTGAAAATTCATCATACACCGTAGAACCATCACTCGATTCTAACACGAGGTTCATATTATATACTCTGAGCCACCCTGCTCTAATTTAATAATGACGGAGAGGCAAATGACAAAAATACCACACAAAAACCTGAAAGGACATAACCATTACGCTATCGATCATGCAATACCCAATTACTCATCACACTCAAATTCCGCTATAAATATCAAATAGAACCGCACCATCTGTGCACATAACCAATGAATCACAACTCCTCGTAGCATAAAGGAATAACTCCCAGATCATTTGAGAACACGAATAAGTTCAACATCAACCAAATGACACATCCCTCAATAACAGCAGTATGGAGCTAACCATTCCGGCTCAGTGTAGAATACACATCTTAATTGGACCTACCTATGGACCCCAAAATCAACTCGGGTTACCCACAAATAGATAAAAAATTCTTCCGAAAATCCATAATGACTGAATCATAACACATTCTATCATATGGCTAGCTCCGGCCACAACTTCACAGTCCACAACTATGAAACAATCCACTCCTGAGAACTCCCAATCTCCAAATCCATAGAACACGCGAATCACCATATTTGATTCCATCTCCACCGCCCGAATGCCTAATAACTCTCTCATACACGATCATCCCACGAGAAATACTTTAAAAGTTCTTCCGTGCCAATTTGAATAAAATTTGAGTACCGCAATACTAATTTATACCGCAATACTAATTTATACCTCTGTAAGTAAAAAAAAATACAATGCGCCTTCTGAAGTCCGCCCCTTTCTCATACAACACCAAGTAGTAATAGTATTTATCTAGTTATTTGAAACCGTCCATGTTGTCCAACATTCGTTACCTTCTCTTTAAGACTGTACTGCCACCTTGTACATGAAAATCTAGATTTCGTACAACACATAACATCTATCTTGCCATCATCTGAAAAGCACAAGAATCTTATTATCAACTTTAAGTCACCAATAATTTACATACCATTTTAGTTAGAAACCTTTCTCTTGCTTCTTTCCAGGAGGATATCACAATTCACAACACGTTCTCTACATCGGTAGAAACCATCAAGAATACTTTGGAATCCATTTGCACATAATCAAGCCCTTAAAACTAAATTTCTCTAACTCGACCAAGCCACGCAGGTCGCCAAGTCCAGGTGTATTGCCACAAAGCACCTGTAGAAAACCCCCACATCATAAGCACTCAAAGAACCGATCATATCCATTACCATACTGATCCAACCTACTATCAAGTTGTCCTATTTCTCCAAGTCCCTTCCAAATTTATCTTCAGATTGATACTTCTTCTTGCTAAAATACCATGATCTTTAACCACAACTTACCCCACAAACATTAGCATAGAACCACAATGCCCTACGGCCCATAAGCAATTGTATTCTTCTTAAGCACCTTCAAAAATACCACAACTACAACACTCACTCTGAGAATACATTATGTGAATTTGAAATTGTTCTTCTTATCTTCCTTACACAAAAATGTAGAATCAATACACAAGTCCGGAAATATTCTCAATTGATATATATAATTCTCAAACCCATTGAAATCTTCTCGGGAGTCACCCACTTTGCTCAAATCTAATTGCACGGCCCAAATGGGCCAAAAGACACGTGCCCCATTAGCACCACAACACTCAAAGAAGTAACTCTACTTTAACACCACATATCAAATTCATACTCCGTGCACACTACATCATTCACCAATAACAACTCACTCATCCCGCGAATTTCATTTACTCATACGTGAAATATAATCCTTAACCAGAAATTTCCTTATTCGAGTCATCCTCGATCTCAACTTCTGCAAGTCATAGCTAACCCACAAGTATGCCTCAGACTAAAATTAAAATTTAACACCTAACCATGAAATCAAATTGTCAATAGCAGACTCCCCCACTTGGTTCAAATCCATAAATTTAAACACTAGATAACTCGCAATATCCATACTCTATTACTGTCATAATACCGCAGTCGGTTCAACGAAAAATCATTCTCAAGCTCATACAACTCCAACCATAAAATACCTCAATCATCCACTAAGCTCGCATTTATTCTCTTGACACTCGAGTCAACTTTATCAGCCAGATTCAAATTCAAATCTGCACCCAGACACCCTGTCGGTAGAAAAGAAACTCTCCACTCACATCATAAGAAATACTCCTACATAGATTACTCCGTAGGGGATAATCCACCTGCTTAGCCTCAATCTGGTATCTTGTTATATCTTTTCGCAGTCACAATTATTATGCAATCACTTAGTCAATCTGCGTCCAAACTCATTACCCAGACATGAGAATTTAATTTACCCCAAAATTTAACAATATAAAAGATCCTTCTAAACATTCATACTAGAGACTGTGCGTCACATTAAAATAAAAATCAAGCATCCCATGGCCATTTCTTTACATTTCAAGGAAACACTTCTCGTCACATTCAAATCATCTTAACACATCCCGCGGTCACATCATACCCATCATACTGCCATTCCACCGCTCATCGAGCCACAAATTCCACTCTAGGGTCATTACCGAACATATGAATCCAAATGTACATGTTACAACTAAAGCTACCGAGCCTAAGCTGCGGTCTAAACCTGGCCTCAAGTCCTCCAGACTGGCCCATCACCAAAACACAGAATGCTCACCACGAACCTCGTTTATAGAATCACAATACGGCGATGCACAGCTGATACTGAGCGCTCATGTGCGCATACGAATACGTGGAAGGAATTCAAAGAGTTTATATCTCAAGCTGAATCAATCTCGCACGATAAGGAAAGAAACATGGAAAGTATATATCCTAAATGCCATGTAGCCTCTCGAAGATAAGTATGGACGTCATCATACTGATCCGCAAGACTCTACTGGACACTTTCTCATGACTTGTAGAACCTATGAACCTAGAGCTCTGATACCACCTTGTCACGACCCAAAATCCAACTAGTCGTGATGGCACCTAACCCAACCCGCTAGGTAAGCCAACTTTCAACTATCCAATTCCAATAACAATTATTAAAGAAATTTAAGTAAATAATTATCTTAACCTTATACATTCTCTAAGAACTAGTAGTACAAATCATGAGCTTCTAAGAATATAATATACAAAGCGGAAATGAAATAATACATAGTCTGTTTGAATAATACATAAACAGAGCTTTTATAAATCTAAGGCTACCCTGAACAAAAGGCAGCTACAACAGGAACGCAGGTACATCTTCAAGTCCCGCAACCATTGAGCACAGCAACAACAACAGCCAACATCTGCACGCAATGTGCATAAGTGTAGTATCAGTACAACCGACCCCATGTACTGAGTAAGTAACAAACCTAGCCGTAGGTTGAAAGTAGTGACGAGCTTCCACCAAGGTCGGGTCCAAAACCAATAGTCCACAACAATCCATTACAACATAAAGCAAATAATGCCAGAAGTAACTCAGGGATAAAATACCCAGCCAAATCATGATTTCAAAAATAGTAGTTCTTTCTTTCAAATACATCAGTGAAAAAAAAACCAAATCATTTGTTGGAGTTGCCAAAAATATGAATAGTTTGAAAATAATAAATTTCTTCCAAAATCTTGTCAATAATAAATAAGATGTTTCATTTTCCTTCCAGATAACCCGTGTAAAAATAAATGCATCACTATGCCCATCTGTCAACAATGTGTGAAAAATCATGAATGATGTGATGCAGTACATCACGAGGAAATACATCTCTTTGCATGTATGTCATGTGTGTTATGCCAATGCAATGCAACTCAATGATAAGATCATAAACAATCCCTCGGGCAGAACATCACTCATATACAACCCCTCGGGCAAAACCTCACAGTCACTCGTGCCACTCGGGCATACCTCACAATCACTATTGCCACTCGGGCATACCTCACAATCACTATTGCCACTCGGGCATACCTCACAATTACTCATGCCTCCCAATCACTCAGCACTCGGCACTCGCACTCAGTAGGTACATGCACTCACTAGGGGTGTGTACAGACTCTGGAGGGGCTCCTACAGCCCAAGCGCAATAATCTGCACGGATAACTCACGTGCTGCACGGACAACTCACGTGCTATAATAATAAAGTATGTTGCAGGCGGGCATCCCCGATCCACAGTCATCCTCACAAATCAGGCCATCGGCCTCACTCAGTCATAAATATGCTGCAGGCGGGCAGCCCCGATCCACTCATCCTCACAAATAAGGCCCTCAGCCTCACTTAGTCATAAACCTCTCAAGCCACTCGGGCATCTCAGAAAAATAGGGCATTCGGCCCAAAACATTTATATGCATCAAAATAGAGTCATAAAACTGAGTTATGATATGCAATAAAATGAATATGACTGAGTATGAATTTTCAATTTAACACAATAATTCAAAGCCATATGTCCTTTAAGGGTCCCAATAATACTGGCACATAGCCTCAACGTGATTTCTAATATGCTTTCAGCTTAATTTCTTTAACACATAAAACCGCATGGAAAATCTCAAGATTATTTAACTATAAAATTCCACATAAACAATTACGTCACAATTTCTATAGTACACGCCCACACGCCCGTCACCTAGCATGTGCGTCACCTACCAACAATTCACAAAATACATATATTCAGGGTTCATACCCTCAACTCCAAGATTAGAAGAGTTACTTACTTCGAACAAGCCAAATCCAATGTCGAGCAAGTTAAGCAATGCTCGAGCAATTCCACTCTGCATGTATCAACTTCCAAACGGCTCAAATCTAGTCACAATTAATTTGATTCAGCCCACAAATTTTATAGGAATTATTTCCATATCAAAATACTAATATTTCCACAAAATCCGAAATTATGTCCCAAAAATCACCCATGGGGCTCACATCCCGGAATCCAATGAAAGTTATAAAATATTAACACCCATTCAATCACGAGTCCAACCATATAAATTTTACTCAAATCCGACATCAACTCGACCCTCAAATCTCCAAATTAAACCAAGAGGGTTTTCATAAATTTTTCCAACTTAATTCATCAATTAAATGCTAAAAACAACCATGGATTCGGGTAATTTAATCAATATTGAGTTAAGAACACTTACCCCGTTGTTTCCTCTGAAAATCTCCCAAACATTGCCTCAATCCGAGCTCCAAATCGTTAAAAATGGAAAATGGGACGAAGTCCCATTTTCTGAACTTATACTTTTTGTCCACCTCTCTTCTTCGCGAACGCGACAGGTCCCTCGCGTTCGCGAAGCACAAAATGTGCTTCCCAATATTTGCTCTTCGCAAACGCGAGACACTGTTCGCGAACGCGATGCTTTATGAAGCCTTTCTTCGCGAACGCGAGCTCCCATTTAGCGAACGCGAAGGCAAAAGTCCTTGCCTACTATATTTCCCTTCGCGAACGCGATACCCCATACGCGAACGCGATGCACAACCCAGCTTCTCTTTGTGAACGTGATACCTTCTCACGAATGCGAAGAGTAAATCATGCCTGCCACAAATTCCTCTTCGCGAACGCGAAAGAGAAAATCCGAAAAATGCAGCAACAGATATCAGCAATCTCACCAATGCCAAAAGTGATTCGTTAACCATCCAAAACTCACCCGAGCCCCTCGGGACCTCAACCAAATATACCAACAAGTCCTAAAACATCATACGGACTTAGTCGAACCCTCAAATAACCTCAAACAATGCTAAAACCATGAATTACACCCCAATTCAAGCCTAATGAACTTTGAAATTTTTAGTTTCTACAACTTGCGCCGAAACACATCAAATCACGTCTGATTGTCCTCAAATTTTGCACACAAGTCATAAACGACATAACGGAGCTATTCCAATTTCTAGAATCGGATTCCGATCTCGATATCAAAAAGTCAACTCCCCGGTCAAACTTCCTAAAAATTTAACTTTCGGCATTTCAAGCCTAATTCCACTACGGACCTCCAAATAATTTTCCGAACACGCTCCTAAGTCCAAAATCACCATACAGAGCTATTGGAATCATCAGAATTAAATTACAAGGTCGTTTACACATAAGTTGACATCCAGTCACTATTTTAACTTAAGCTTTAAACCTTGGAACTAAGTGTTCCAATTCATTTCAAAACCTCATCGGACCCGAACCAATTACCCCAGCAATTCACACAATAACTGTAAAGTACAATTTGAGCAGTAAAGGGGAAAGCGGGGTTGTAATACTCAAAATGGCCGGCCGGATCGTTACATCAACTGTGCGATGGAATCAACACCTACTGTGTCCGGGAATACCTGGATCTGCACACGAAGTGCAGGGTGTAGTATGAGTACAACCAACTTAGTAAGTAACACTATTAAATAAAGAACTGAAGATAGTGACGAGCTTCACTACTAAGTCCAAATACAGTAATTTTCAACATATAAGGGTAGGCATGCTCTCAAGTTCAACATTTAAAATTTCACAGTAATTTCATATCAACTTCGACTGAAACAGAAGATAATGTCTTTTAGAAATTTTCCAAAACAGTGATATATGACAGCTGAAATACAGAAATAATGAAATCAACGCATCCTCTCCGAGTAACAGTCACCCAGTCCTCTCATTGACTCCAACCTTACAGTCACTCTTTCCTCATAGTCACTAATTCCTCACAGTCACTCATTCCTCTCAACACTCAGCTTTCGGCACTCGACACTTGCACTCAGTAGGTACCTTTGCTCACTGGGGGGTGTACAGACTCCGAAGGGGCTCCTTCAGCCAAAGCGCTATAACAAGCTAATCATGGCATAAATCAATAAAACATGATGTGACGTGCAGCCCGATCCCATAAATATCCTCACAATTAGGCCCTCGGCCTCACTCAGTCATCAACCTCTCCAGTCTCTCGGGCTCTCAGAAATCATGATATGCAACCCAACATCAATGATATGATGCATCAATAATGAATTATAGAGACTGAGATAAAATGTACAAATAAAAGTGTGACTGAGTGTAAAATAATAATTTAGCAGATAATTCCAAAAGTACACGATATTTGTGGGTCCAAACAGTTTAAACACATGATTTAAATATGATTTATAATTCAATTTCTCTAATACGTGGAAAATGTACGGATATCAACAGATTATTCAACTGCACAGTTCCATGAAATCGACCAAGTCACAATTCCTACGGTGCACGCCCACACGCCCATCATCTAGCATGTGCGCCACCTCAAAACCAATAATATAACACATAATCTGGGGTTTCATACCCTCAAGTCCAAATTTAGAACTGTTACTTACCTCAAAACGTGTAATTCTTTATTCTGTAATACCTTTGCCTCGCGAATCGACCTCCAAACGCCTCGAATCTAGCCACAAATAGTTCAATTCAGTCAATACAAATTATAGAAATTAATTCCATATGAAAATATAAATTTTCCTAAAAAATCCGAAATTGTACTCAAAAATCATCCGTGGGGCCCACGTATTGGAACCCGACAAGAGTTACAAAATATGAATGCCCATTCATCCACGAGTCCAACCATACTAAATTTACCAAATTCCGACAACAACTCCACTTTCAAATCCTCAAATCTTATTTTTAAATCCCTAGGCCCAAATCCTCTAATTTCACCTCAAAAATACGTAATCTAGTCGAAATACTCAATGATAATCCAATAAATGCTTCTTATATTTTACCTTATACACTTCTTTCTTCCAACTTCAAGAAGCATATTAATAATAACACAACAACAACCTCAAGAATATGTAGGAGAGATAGAATCTTACATTAATAAACTATGACCTGCCAATTATGCTCCAAACAGTCATGCCATAAGCAGCTACGACAAGCTAATCTATGAGAGATGGAGGGATAAATTCTCTATTATGATTTTGCTGCCCACGTTTTGCCCCATCAAAAGATAGAAAATTTTTGAAAATAAAATCCCAAAGTTGCCTCTCAATCTCTCATATTTTTTTGCTTTTAAGGCTAGGTGGTGATGCTTGTTAATAATATACATATTCTGAAAATAAAACTTTGAGGTTTATTAATACTTAGTGGGTTGTGGACCCACATGATAATCATTTAATAAGAAAAAAAAAGCTTGGCCATGGAGCAGCCACCAAGATATACCTATCCATGGTACATGAGTCATAAAGTGGAGATTTGAGTAGTCCTGCGTGGACTCCATAATTGTCCCCTATTTTGGGCACTTGTCTTCCACTAATCCCTAATTACATCCTTGCATTTAACATATTATGCACATAATTAATTTCTAAATCTCATTTCACTTAAATACTAATATAATCCATATACCTTACTATCAAGGTCATATACCTTACTAGTCCATAAATATGGGGTATTATAGCTTGGACCGTATTTTATTCCAAAATGTCAAACTTCGACGAAACTCGTTTTCTTCAACCCGTTTACCCTCTGACCTTCATGACTCTTACTTATCACTTGTTTGAAATAGCATAATACTTATAACCATCAAAATTCAAATCCGGGGTCGTTTACACATAAGTCAACATCCGGTCAACTTTTTCAACTTAAGTTTTCAATTATGAGACTAAGTGTCTCAATTCACTCCGAAATCCTTTCGGACCCGAATCAACTAACCCGGTAAGTCATAAAATAACTGTAAAGTATAAATTAAACAGTAAATGGAGAAACATGGATATAATACTCAAAACGACCGTCTGGATCGTTACATGAAATTGGTATGAAATGTTTTGGATCAACTCTCACTAGCGATAATCTGTCCGATGGCACAGAAATGGTCAACTGCTTTCTTTTTCTTCCTTTGACCTCGGACCGTTTAGCATCGTTGCTAAGCTTTCGGGCCATCTTTTCTAGCTAGTATATATCACTCAATATATACGAAATGGTCTAGCCAAATAGTAAAAAATCTATTAGGGGTTGTACTGATTTTCTTACCATATTTAGTTTTCCTATTTCTGGAAGGAAAGGAAAATATATTTATCATAATTGTATTTTCCTTTTTGTAGAAGAAAATTATAATTTTTTCATGTTTGGCTAGTCCTTTTTCTTGTAGGAAAAAGTTTTGACTTCTATAAATTGAGGATCCTTCCTTCTCATTCAGTAGCATTCATAATGTAGCCATATGGGGTTTAAGAGTCGTGTTTAGGGGGAGAACTTTACGGGACAAGTGTTAGTGGATCACTTGAGCTTGCCTCTTCGTGAGGTTATTTTCTTGATATTTTGTACTCTCTTTTATTATAGTGGATTGCTCATCTCCGCCCGTGGACGTAGGTCAATTGGCCGAATCACGTTAAATGTTTGTGTCTTTTTTGATAGATTTCTCTTTTGTTGTTGTATTTATCGTCGTTCAATATTTGCTCTACTAGCTCCCGCATGACACCTGATTATTTCGATCCTAACAAAATCACTCGTCGATGAATACTAATTGAAAGCGGCGAGAAAAAAATTAAATTAGATTTTTGGTAAGGAATAACATGATACGCTCACTTTGGTATGATTATTTCTATTGATAATATGGAGTAGAATTTATGAAGTCAGCTCGAGGAAATTAAAGAAACCGGCCTAACATTTTCCATCACACACACACCACATAGGGAAAAGACTAAGAGCCCATTTGGATTAGCTGTTTGTAAATAGTTGATAAGCTTGAAGTGCTGAAAAATATTTTTAAGTGTTGAAACTTATTTTTTAAATAAACATTTACGTGTTTTGATAGACGTACTAAAACTCATAATAAACAGTTCATGTGTTTGGTAGAAAAGTACTGATAAGTTATTTTTTTAGTTAGAAAGACTAAAATATCCTTTTAAACCTTACAAAAAATTATAAATTAAAATAAATTTATAAAGAAAAGGATGAGCAACGAACATGGAATAAAAAGAAAGTTAGAAAATTTATTTTGGGAACAATATTTTGTGAATTAAAAAATATTATTAATGATAAACTAGTAAAAGCCTTGGTCAAACTAAGTGGGCATTTGGACATAAGAATTGTAAAATTTCAAAACAAAGTGAAAATGATATTTGAAAATTAGAGTTGTGTTTGGACATGAATATAATTTTGGATTTTTTTTGAAGTTTTGTGACTGATCTGAGTAAAAATTTTGGAAAACAGTTTTTTGGAGTTTTTCAAATCCATAATTCATCTTCAAATGAAAATTAAAAATTTTATGGCCAAACATTGATTTCGAAAAAAAGTGAAATTTTTTCGAAAAAATGTGAAAAAATTCTTATGTCCAAACGGGGTCAAGTGAAGCTGAAAAGTCATAAGTTGGGAGGTAACCAATTTTTGACTTATGGATAATTTTAGCTTATAAGTACTTTGGATATTTATCAAACGCGTAAATAAGCCAAAAGGTGCTTATAAGCAAGTTTGACCAGCTTATAAGCTTACCCAAACACCCTCTAAAAACACGAGCATTTTCTCTTTTGTGCCGCCAATATCTATCCCTTATTTTTAACCAATTAGGATCAGAATAATCAAAATTATTAATCATAAGTACCCTAACATAGATAATGATCACATTTTAAATTTTCAAATCTAATATGATACTCAACGATTTCCGGTAACATTTGAAACGTAGCTAGTATAACTTATAGGGAGTGAACATAGAACGTCCCCTAAACTGATGCCAAGGGTGACTTCATAAAAGTAGTGGCCTAAAGTCAAATTTTAATAAAAATTTTATACTTTTTTATTAGTACATATACACACATATATGCAAAAAAAATTAATCTTGCCATTTTTTTCTTACTTGTTGTTTATAATATATTTTAAATGATATAAAATCTTTAGCTTCATATAGTAATATTATTATTTATATTAGAAAAGGGGTAATTTAAATAAATGAGATGTTAGACATGTAGTTGCAATATGGTACCTTTAATATTGTTGTAAAAAATATATTTACTAATATGAAGATTTAAGTGGTTTAATTTAGAGTTTTAAAAATATTTTCATTGTTAAAGAGTAGACATCTTTCTTTCTTTTTTTATAGTTTTTTTGAACTTATTTTTTCTAAAAACATTATATTGTCTAGTTTGAAATAAAACACTACAAGAAAAATGGCTTTTAAGGACGAGAAAAATGGTCCCTAAAGGTCTGTTCTAGTCCTTAAATGTCATTAACGCCCCTCCCTCTAGGCTTCGCCGCTAAAGCTTAATAACGACGAGGTTACATTTCTGGTCCCTAAAATGTTTTGCGGCCAGTTAAATTCTAGTCCTTAAAGTGCTTTTGGGGAGCAGATTTTTAGTCCCTAAACATCGATAAATTGGTGCCTAAAAACTTTCAGCGACTAATTTTACTGGTCCCTATATTTATACATGCTCTTTAATTGTCCTAATTTTAAAATATTATACAATTTTTAATATAGATAAAGAAATGCATATAGAAAATTCTCCATAATTAATAGGCTACTTTCATATATATATATATATATATATATATATATATATATATATATATATATATATATATATATATATATAAAAACAATGATACATATGTCATAATATTGTTTACACAATCGCTTAGTGGAAACCTCTAATAGTCCTAGCAATAGTCATAGCAAAATGATAGCCAACTCGTGAACATATTATGTCTTCAAAACTGCATCTCTTGAAAGTCTTCAAACCCTGTAAAACAAGAACTATAAAGCTCGACTACAAAGTGGTTAAACAATTTTACCGTTAATACAATTCTAACAATGGCCTAACCACTTACCACAATAAAGTTCATATTCATCAAGTGTAAGTATATATACTTCAAAAATCAAACATCAACGTGCATAGGGGCTGCAATAATACAAACAATAATGATCAGGAAAAACACATATACATAAGTGGTTATTATATATGATTCTAGAGCAATAACTCATTTGAATAATCAAAATCAATACGATAATCAAAACTAAACAGATTTTAAGAGATTTTGATATGAGAAATTACCACATTCTATTTTCAGAGAATACTTGAGATGAATGACACACAACATTATGTGAGCTTTGCTTAAGTTAGAAGAAAACTCAACAAAATATTCATTCTTTCAGTGTTATATGGGAGTATATCTTATGTCTGCTTCATTCTTCCTATCCTTGGAAGCTTCTCTAAGCCACTTTGTTCATAAAATCAGAGTTCTTCTCCTAAGGCAAATCAACAACTGAAAAGAAAAAATAGCATAAGCAACTAAATGTAGTTAAAAAAATAACACCTTCATGAGATGATTTAACATCACTTATGCACTTAGGCGTTTCAAATAGACAATAGGAAGCAGCATTTCAACCAAATATTCGTACCTCAATCCTAGCCCAAAGCTCATAAGCTAAATAATGATCCCACTGTTGTAGTACCATCAAATACCGCACTGAAAGAATTTAATGATTTGTTAGCATCCATAATCTGAAGGTAGATGATTTTTTGAACCCTATAAACAGGATGCAAGGCATATAAGAAAAAAAATATTATATTCAATAATGTTAGGTTGCTCACAAACGATTACAGAAATGGCTGGAAAAGTGTTTAAGGCATATATATAATTCTTATGGGAAGCTCTCCGTAAATGTATTCTCATAATCTTTTTGTAGTTGTTTAAGTGCTCCAAAATATTGTGATAAAGAGTGATGTATCGACGTGCTACAGCTTATTAGCACCATATTATACAGTATCATCTATCAGATAGACTAGTTTTGTGTTGTACATAATATACAGAGAGTGTTAACAAGGATTATTCTCTTACTATATTTTGTATTAACCAGACATAGAGTAAACTTCCGATCTAAGTCATCATTAGAGCTTAGAATCATTACCTAATCAATGTTAGAAGAGAAAACTCAGATAGGAATGAACCTAACTCAATGTTATTGTTTATACAAATCTAAACACTATGTCACGACCCAAAATCCCAACCTGTCGTGATGGCGCCTATCTCAATAGGCAAGCCGATAATATCAATAAACCACATTTTCTTTTAAGTTTGAAAATATAATAAATTTGAGTTTAATAAAAGGCTTCCCAATTTCCGATACAAACACTCCCAAAACCTGGTGTCACTAAGTGCATGAGCATCTAATCTGAATACAAGTCTGCAAAATACGGTACATAATAGTCTGAGACCAAATGCAGTAAATAAGTTGATAGGGAAGGAGAGACAAGGTCTGCAAAACATGACAGCTACCTCTGAATCTCCGAAAAATCAACTATGCGAAATAATCATCCGCTATGTCCGGGAACACCTGGATCTGCACACGAAGTGCAAGGTGTAGTATGAGTACAACCAACTCAGCAAGCAACAATAATAAATAAAGAACTGAAGATAGTGACGAGCTACACAGTTATAGTTCACTTTCAGTAATTCCAGCAAAGAATAGAGATGCTTTCAAATCCAACAGTTTAAGTCAAATCAATTTTATACAGTTCAAGTTCATGTAATCCGGATATAAAATCTTTCAAAGAATTTCACAACAATGACAGATAGCAACTAAGTGCAACAACAAATAAAAAGCAAGTACAGCCTCTCAGGGCAACAGTCACTTAACTCGTCACAACAGCTCAACCACTCGGCTCTCAGCCCTCAGCACTCTCACTCAATGGGTACTCGCGCTCACTGGGGGTGTACAGACTCCGGAGGGGCTCCTACAGCCCAAGCGCTATAATCTGCACGGCCAACTCACGTGTTGCACGGACAACTCACGTGCTATAATATAAATATCTGGATCTGCACGGCCAACTCACGTGCTGCACGGACAACCCACGTGCTATAGTATCAATATCTGGATCCGCACGGCTAACTCACGTGCTGCACGGACAACTCACGTGCTATAATATCCCGCACGGACAACTCACGTGCTATAATATAATATCTCACAATCAGGCCCTCGGCCTTACTCAGTCACAAATCTCTCCAGTCTCTCGGGCTCTCAATAATCATAAAATCAGCCCAAACAACAATGATATGATGCATCAAGAATGAACAATAGAGATTGAGATAAAATAAACAAGTAAACTGTGACTGAATACAAAACAACAATTTAAGCAGATAATTCAACATATATACGACCTCTGTGGGTCCCAACAATACTAACATATAGCCTAAACATGGTTTCTAGCATGACTTATAGTCAAGTTTCCACAACACATAGAGAGCACATAACTATCAAAAAGTTACTCAGCTTTACAGTTTTCACGGGACGGACCAAGTCACAATCTCCATCGGTGCACGCCCACACGTCCGTCACCTAGCATGTGCGTTACCTCCAAAAGTAATCACATGAAACCAAATTCCGAGGTTTCATACCCTCGGGACCAGATTTAAAACTGTTACTTACTTCAAACCGTGTAATTCTTTATTCCGATATGCCATTGCCATGAGAATTGGTCTCCGAAGCCTCGTATCTAGCCACAATTAATTCGATTCAGTCAATACCAATTATTGTAATTAATTCCATAAGGAGATACTAATTTTTTCAATAAAATTCAAAATTAACTCAAAAATCGCCCGTGGGGCCCACATATCGGAACCCGAGTCCGTCCACCACGAGTCCAACCATACAAATTTTACCAAATTCCGACATCAACTCGACCTTCAAATCTTCAATTAAAGTCTTTGAAGATTTCTACCATTTTCAACCCAATCTTTACCCATTTGAACTCAACAATCTTTCCATAAAACTTATTGATATGTATAAATAATACTATTATACCCAAAAATCATACTCTTAATCACTTATCTTTACCCAAACTCGAAATTGAAGACTAGGGGTTAGAACCTTACCTCTTGGATAAAAATCTTGTGATATTTCCTTGTTGGATTTAAAAACTTGAACAAGAACTTGATGAACAAAGCACTTGAGCTTCTTCCTCTCTCTAGAATACTCTTCCTTCTCTCTAAAAATGTCAGATTTTTGCTCCAAAATGAGTCTTAAAACCTATTTATCAAAATGGGATCTGGTTATGAAAATAGAAAAATTAACCCTCCGAAAGCAGGTCTGCGGTCGCATAATGGACCACAGAATGGGTATGCAAGCCGCAAAGTTGATCGCAAAATCAGTGCCCAGAACTGGGCTCTTCTGGTCCATTCTGCGACCAGTTTACGGTCGCAGAAGCAGTTTTGCGATCGCATAACTATTTTGCGATCGCAGAATTGTATTTTTCCAGCCTTTGATAATTTAGTCATAACTTTTTGTAAGAATGTCCAAATGACAAACGGTCTGAAAAGTTAGAAACTAGACTCAAAGATATTTCATTTGATAGGTAATACACCATATAAAACTTTGTATCATGAGAGTTATGCTCATTTGAAGTTGGGTCTTGTGCGAACTCACTTGAACTTTAGTCTATTATGAAATTTCCAACTTCTACATTCGATGTCGAAATTACCGAATTAAGTCCGATAGACCTCAAATTTTGCACACAAGTCATAAATGATATAACGAACCTATTCCAATTTTCGGAATCAGATTCCGACCCCGATATCAAAAAATAACCCCCGGTCAAACTTTCCAAAAATTCAACTTTCGTCATTTCAAGCCTAATTCTACTACGGACCTCCAAAAAAATTTTCGGACACGCTCCTAAGTCCATAATCATCATACGGAGCTATTGGAATCATTAAAACTCTATTCCGGGGTCGTTTACACATAAGTCAACATCCGATCAACTATTTCAACTTAAACTTCCAACATGAAATTCATTCTTCCAAGCTAACTCCGAAATACCTTAAAACCAAAACCGACAATTCACACAAGTCATAATACCTCGTAGGAAGTTATGCAAGATCTCAAATAGTTGAAAGGAGCGTAAATGCTCAAAATGACCGGTCGGGTCGTTACACACCATATCATCCACTGCCTCTGTTTCCTTAAGATTCTTAGAGGCTTAACAACTACAATTAATGGAATATGCTATTCATTTTCCTAATGCTACATAAATAGCCTCTTTCTCACCATAAGTTGAGAAATCGAGTTCATTTGCAGTGTACATAAAAATAAAGCTATGTGACTATTATGTTTACTTCAAATGTGCAAGAATGAATATCTTTCAACATACAATTGAAGTGCTTAACAAGAGTAGTATGACAAGATTTAATTCGAACTAGGTTCGGTACTTTTCGCCCAGATCCGGTAAATCCAGTAGGTGTTGCTCTATTCTTTCATTCTTTTAAGGTTTGTTTCTCTGCACCCAGAGTAATTAAAACACCAGCATTTAACATTAAATCTAGCTTTAGATAATGCTCCAAGGAATATATTCAATTATCCCCCAAATATTTTTTAAAAGGAATACTTCAAGAAAGGGAGTAATCTAGTCTAACAAAATTGACCAATCTATGTAGACCAAACGAAAAATAAACTTTAATTCTGAATACAAGATATAAAAAGCACTAAAAGCAAATGCACTAACCAATAAGAAAAACTCTGCACCCATGAGAAGCCGTGGACAAAATAGCCGACTAACGACAGAAATCAGTGGTGGGTGAACTAAATCATCACTTTGATTGAGGAAATCAGCAAGAAAATGGCAATGGAAAACCAGAAATAGAAAGAAATCGCCACTTTGATAGAAAATGGCGATGGTCTAGGTTTTGGAGAGGTGACAAAAAAACATGTGCTTTTATTTCTTTAATGTTCAGAAACTTTTATTGTTTTATTTTTTTTATAATTCTTTAGAGGTTAATCGCCATTATTCCCGCTCAACTTAGAGAATTAAGGACCGGCTTTTCATGGTTTTGACGACTCGATTAATTCCTATCACTAACTATACAAACAAAACCGGCAATTAAGGACCAATAGAAAAATCCGTCCTTGTAAGTGTACTTTCAGGGACGAGAATCTTAGCTCCTCGTTAAATATTGGTCGCTAATAAGCTATTGGAAATTTAAATTTGGAGTTTTTTGAGTTTTTCAAATTTTCAAAAAATACAGAATTCATATTCAAGTGAAAATTGAAAATTTTATGGCCAAATATTGATTTCGAAAAAAAGTGAAAAATTTTCGAAAAAATATGAAAAAATTCTTATGTCCAAACAGGCTCAAGTGCTTATAAGCTAAAAAGTCATAAGTTGGGAGGTGACTAACTTTTGAATTATGGCTGATTTTAGCTTATAAGCACTTTAGATGTTTATCAAACGCGTAGATAAGCCAAAAAGTGCTTATAAACCAGTTTGACCAGCTTATAATCTTACCCAAACACCCTCTAAAAACACGAGCATTTTCTCTTTTGTGCCGCCAATATCTATCCCTTGTTTTTAACCAATTAGGATCAGAATAATCAAAATTATTAATGATAAGCACCCTAACATAGATAATGATCACATTTTAAATTTTCAAATCTAATATGATACTCAACGATTTCCGCTAACATTTGAAACATAGCTAGTATAACTTATAGGGAGTGAACATAGAACTTCCCCTAAACTGATGCCAATGGCGACTTTATAAAAGTAGTGGCCTAAAGTCAAATTTTAATAAAAGATTTATACTTTTTATTAGTACATATACCCACATATATGCAACAAAAATTAATCTTGCCATGTTTTTCATACTTATTGTTTATAATATATATTTTTAAATAATATAAAATCTTTAACTTTATATAGTAATATTATTATTTATATTAGAAAAGGGTAATTTAAATAAATGAGATGTTAGACATGTAGTTGCAATATGGTACCTTTAATATTATTGTAAAAAATGTATTTACTAATATGAAGATTTAAGTTGTTTAATTTAGAGTTTTAAAAATATTTTCACTGTTAAAGAGTAGACATCTTTCTTTCCTTTTTTACAATTTTTTTGTACTTATTTTTTCTGCAAACATTATACTGTCTAGTTTGAAATAAAATTACAAAATCCATTATTAAAAATTTTGAGGACCTAAATCAAGGCTTTACTAGTCTCCTACTAGAGCCACTTGCCCACCCTAATATTCTAAATCAAGTTTGTAGAGTCTCAATTAAGACAAGACAATAATGGCAAGAACATTAAAAGTAGTGAATGCGTCATTCAGTTACCAAATGTGAATGAAACTGGTTGAAAAGTTCGTTCATGGTGGGGCAGTAGTCTGTAAATAATTGTTTATCATCAATGAGTGGCGACTCAACAGAACTGATGGCTTAAAACCAAAATATATTAAAAAGACCCTGAAATTTCTTTTATAAAATCCATATAATATTGAGACATACAAAAACCTACATGATTTTGATATAGTGGTGAGAGCGCAACTCATGATGTATGTGTTAGGCGCACGTCATATGGTATTGAATTATTCCTTTAAATAAAAATGGTAAAGGGGTGAGCCTATTATCCATCGTGTTTTGAACCTTAAGACATTTGTCTCGTAAATTTCTTAGTTAAAAAAGATGGGACACAAAAAAACTTGCTTTCTGGTGTGTAGATCAATCACATGTGACAAAAAGGAATAGTTAATCTAGAGAATTTGAGTTAAAATTGGAAAGTAAAATCGTAAGAAATATGAAAAAAGATTATACATAGAGGAAGAAATATAAAATTGATAAGAAGATAAATATATTATTTAATTAATGAGGGAAAAAATTTATCCTATTAACTCACTCAATCCTACCTCTACCAAATTTTAAAAATTATTAAAATTTTGAAATCTTTTATTAAATATTATATAAAGAAAAATTATAAAGTATATTATATAGTAGTGCTTCATATTTTTGAGACCTTAAATATTTGGAGGCATAAGGCAAGGGCTTCACAGCCTTACCCTAGAGCCGCCCTTACTGATGCCAACATGCGCTCCACGATTCTCCATTTTTCTCTGCTGATATGATGGCACACTCCACCACGAAATTGCACCCCATAACCAACTTCAGCAAAAACTCCTCCTTTTTAAGTAATCAAAACTACTCAGATTCTCATCTCCATTATATTGTCCCATTATTATAACATAAGAAAAAGAGCTCCCTTTTTTCAAATCCAAAAATTCCTTCTCTTTTCATGGATTCCTCTAAAGCTTTTCTTTACTTAGTGTTCTTCCTCTTTTCACTTCATTTCTTTACGGTTTTTGCCACTGAATTTGCTGTTGGCGGTGACAAAGGATGGGCTGTTCCTAAAGTAAAAGATGATCAAGTGTATGACCAGTGGGCTGGAAAAAATAGGTTTAAGATTGGCGACACCTTAAGTCAGTACTCTTCTTTATCTTAAGCATTATCCATTATATCTCTTCACGTTCAAAGGCATCCAAAATATAATTTTACTATCATAATTAAATATTATAAACTTATGCTTCTTCTAAACATTGTTCAACTATATGTATCAAAAGCACACCCAAGTTATAAACAGGAGTGTAAATAGGTTACTAATACTTTATCGATGCAGTATAACCGATTATAGCATGTACTCACTAATAACACAGTATGGATTTTGATATGAAAGTTACATGTTACTATTAGTTATCTGTTATTGCAAATCTTATGTATATATATAATGTCAAACCGTTCAATAACAGTCTCGTTTGTTCCGATATTTTTTGATTGCTATAATTAAGTTTATTATAGAGTGCATATATTATAACATAAAACAAAGAAGTTTTTCAAAGAAAACTTGGCCGTTATAAGGAAGTGTTGTTATAAAGGATAACTGTTATAGAGATGTCTCACTATAGTAGTATATATAAAAAAAATTATACTGTCAGTGTATATACAATCAGACCTCTCTATAACAATATCCCTATATAACAACTCTTCACTATAAAAGCCAAGCTTTTTCGGAACCAATTTTCATATTATGTTATAATATATGTTCTATATAACAGCACTTCGCTATAACATCCAAAAATATTTGGAACAAACGAGGTTGTTATAGAGAGGTTTGACTGTAATTGATCTTACTTGCTTAATGTTTTATTTTCCATGAAACTAATTGATGATCTTTACTGTTATTTGACCCATAATGTCTATGTGGTGTACGTAGGTTTTGAGTATAAGAAAGATTCGGTTCTGGTGGTGACCAAAGAAGAGTACGAGAAATGCAAGTCGAGTCATCCAATTTTCTTCTCTAACAATGGAAAAACCATCTATAAATTGGAGCAACCAGGGTTGTACTACTTCATTAGTGGAGTATCAGGACATTGCGAGAGGGGTTTGAAAATGATAATCAAAGTTTTAGAACCAGAATCCCCACCTCAATCTGCTAACCAGACTTCCCCAACTAGTAGTGGTACTACTGCAGCTGCTACTCCAACTACAATGGCGTTTGTGGTGTCATTATTTGGAGCTCTTCTTTATTAACTAGTTTATGAATTTTGAATATTTTGTGTTTTTCACGTTAGGTACTTGGAGTTGCAACTTGGTTTCTACTTTCTACTAGTTGATTATGAACTCATGGAATTTGTTTTATTAGGCTTCAATATTGAAATAATTTATTTTACCAGATTGGAAATCACGGTTTTGTTGGTCACGTATTGCTCCTGTAGTTTACGTGAAATGTGTTTTTCTATTTTTTAAGCTTCATTGACACGAGTTCAATCGATTATACTGCCCACACGTCACTGCATAGTCAGTGGAATTGATTAACCTGAAAAATAAGATAGCAGGTTAAATTGCACTCATTTTGCAAATATTCATTTGCAATGTCGTGTAATCTGGATTTAAATTTGTAACTTAGCGATCTCAACCATTCATAAGCTGAAAGAAACCTGAAATTTCATTAGAAGAACAGAAAACAAGCCTATAAAAAAGGATCGTTACACAAATAATCGGTCAGATTCAATGTTTATTTTTTCTAGCCTATACATAGATTATACACAGTTATATATATATACATGAATTATTCCGATGGCATGTCTTTGATAAGTATGAGAGGTTCAATATTCCGTATAAAATCAAAAGTTCTATAGCGAGAAGACTTTGAGGTATTGAAGACTGGTTCAGTTATTACACACTTCATATAACTACACTCCAACCAAAACCTTAGAAATCTAGACTTGTTGTATGACCTAAGTGTGCGAGAACAATTGATGTCTAGATTTATCAGATTGATGAGCAATTATATATATTCCTTTATACAATTCCAATGAAAAAAAATAAACTTTATAATTGTTAGTCAAGATTGATCCAACAAGGAGCTAACCCTATATTTGACTTTCTCTATATATGGTTCTTCTCCTCCTAAAAGAACGGATTACTATGTCATATTTTTCTTATCATATGTATTTAATATTATTCCCAACCAGCTGCTAGGACCTCCTGGAACATTTCCTTTTTATATACTCCATTTTTCTTGCTTTCCTTCTTTGGTTTTAGGTCAAGGAGCCTTGGCATAATTGTAATCCCTCCGTTTACTTTTAGTTGTTCACTTTTGACTTTACACTCTCTTTAAAAAAAATAAAAAATATATATATTTTACAATTTTACCTATAATGATGATAGCATTTTCAAAAATCTTAGAAAATAATTTGGGGAATGAGTAGTTAATGATAAGGGTAAAACATGTAAAAAAAAATAATATTATCTTTTTCTTGATTTAGTATTTAATTTCTCTTGATTTAGTATTTAATTGCAATTGGGTGGGGTCTTAGATCGTTAAAGAAGAAATGTGTAAATAATATATTATTAGATGGCACATAATGTAAAAAAAGTGATTCACTAGTTTGATCCGTGACAAGCAATGATTAGATTAAGTAAAGAAGTGACTGACTATTATTTAAATCTAAGCTTTATTTGCGGCAAACAATTTTTGAATCTTTGAACAATGATAACACCATGATCAAAAGAAAACCTCGATTACTGTGGATGTAATCTTATTACAATCTCCTTAATTTCTTTTAAGTTGTAATCAATGCCACGTACACTAGTTTGGATTCCAGCCTAACCTTCTCTTTTTCGCTTTCAATAAAGGATAGCCAACATAAGCAAAAGAGAAAGAATGCATGCCATATTGCTAAACAAATTCTTTGAATGATGACCAAACCACGTCAATTTATTTCTAATCTTTTTTTAACGGCGGTGGTGTCCGAGTATATCTAGACTATTTCACTGAATAATATATTTAGGTAGATATAAGAAATTAATTACTCCCTTCGTCTCAAATTATCTATTTTATTTTTCTTTTACACGACCTTTGAGAGACATTAATTGAAAGGAGTTTTTGTCTATTTTACTCTCATTTATGTTTTAAAATATAATCTCTCTTTATTGAGTATTTATTCTATTTATATGTCATATTCATTCTCAAGGACAATTACTACTAAGGATAAAATGAGAAAAAAATAATTAATTTTGTCTTAAATTTTTAAAATGACAAATAATTTGAAATAATTATTTTTAGAAATCACGACATATAATTTGAGACAGTGGGAGTAATATATTTGTCTCCTCATTTGAACTTGAGACCTCTGGCCTAAGTGCAATTTCATTTCCAATCTTATGATAGATTACTTACCCCTTTGTTGTTTATTTCTTTACCATTCTCGATTGAGCTCTTTAATTTAATAAGCTTCTAAATATGGGATCAGTCCGTATTTTCTAACGAAGGGAAGGAAACTCTTTTAGAAATGTATTTCTTTATTTGAACGGTGTTACCCGTTCTAACAGCGGGACCAATTTAAAAGAGGAAATATTTGTCCTCTAATTCTTGTTTTTAAATAAAGTCTGATTTAACAGTACAAAGCTTAATTTGTTGGGATTCTCATGTTATTACTTCGATCAAGCTCAGACCAAAATCAATGATTGGAACATGTGACAATTAGACACTTTAAATGAGATGCCCAGGAAAAGGAACGTTGCAAATCTTTCAAAATTAGAGGAAAGCAGTCAAGAAAAGAAGGAAAGAGAAAAACATCAAACATTAACTGTTTGGATGTTTCAAAGAGGACCATGGTTCCCATTTGCAAAGGTAAAAACGTTGCCCCATATTGCACATTTTCGAATACAGCCCACACCCCATTTTTTCTTATAAGGGTGACTTCCGTACCTCAATTATTTTACCAGGTACCTATTATTTCTTACCAGCGCAAATACCATTTAATATGCATGAGATGTTATAAAGAATCATTAATTCTTAGTGGTGTGTTAGTGACAGAAAACAACAATTTCAACTAATGATCAGAATGTGCTGCTGAGGGTAAAATAAGCAGTAGGGTAATTCCAACTTTGTCTTTGATGAATATAAATACAAGTTTATGAAGCCAAGAACACTGACATCAACTGAGAATTAAGAATGCAAACACAATGAACAATTTTAAAGCAATCATGAGAACCTGAGAAGTCAGATAAAAGTCGGTATGTGTCATCTCTGATCATGCAGTAAATCATTAACTACAATGGGACATAAATTATGCCTGGTGATCAAATAGCAAGTAAAATTTGGTGATAATCAGTAACATATAATATCTTCCATTCCATCCAAGAAAAAGAAAAGAAATACATCAACCAGTTTCCATTCTCTAACCGGATTTTCTTTTCAAACATAACACAACATGGATATATCTCCATGTAGTTGGCTCAAGAAAGGACTACATATTTAACAACAACAAAGTCGCAATTCCAAGAAAGTGAGGTCGGCTAAACGAACACTCATTGTCTATGTCGCTCCATTTAAGCCTCTCTCAGTCAGACTACATGTTAACAGAAAAAAAAGGAGGAAAATTTATTTATCTAAGACTCTAAATAGTCGAGTTTGCGCATGGATGCTTAAACTCTGAGCAAGTAAATACTAAGTTCAGGAGCTCCATCACTATCAGGATTCATCATGTAGAAAGCCTCTGAATCTCTAGACCCCACTACTCTCTCAAACTTTGCCCTCATATACATCACATCCCCTGAGTCATGACACTCACCATTCCCTTCTGGTAAAACACCAGCACCCATTGATATTGGCTCCACAGCTTTCAGAATCTGCAATTCCTTTGTCCCACATTCCCTTCTTGTTGCAAAGCCACATTTCTTCCCATTACAGTAAGTCCTCCACAAAATCTCATCTATGAGTCTAGTTGATTTTTTCTCTTCTTCTTCCTTGTCACATTCCAATGCAATCCTAACCAATCCGGATGCCATTTCGTGGACTAATCCACTTATAGGGGTGGCTAATTCTACCAAGAAAGCTGGCTTTGAATTGGGATCTTTCTGAAATGCAAAATGTACATGTCCTTTCTTGTGTCCGAAAAGGGTGCCCACAACTTTAGTTCCTAGGCCTTGTTGGAAATATCCTTTGTTTCTACCAAGTGATGTTAGTACAGATTTCAGCCTGGCCACTGCTTTCCTCCCTGTTGGAGCAGATGCTGAAGTTGCTGTTACTGATTCTTGAATTAACTTCTTGTCCTCTGTCTTGTCTTCAAGAATAGTGTTTAAGGAAGAAGATTTGGAGGTTGAGACTTGGGGATATTTCAAAGGAGATAACTTTATGTTTTCTGCTTTTACATCTTCAGTGTTGTTTGTGTATGAGGTGGCTTTAAGGAATGGATCTTCTGCTGCTACTTGTTGTTCTTCATTGCTGACTTTAGTTGTCCAGTTTAACTGCTTCTTGGAGGACAGATCATGGAAATTCCTTACCATGATTGTCTTCATCCGAGAAAGAAAAGCAAAGTAGGCTGCACTTTTAAAGTGTTAGTTGGTAGGTAGGAGAATGAGGATTGACAGATTCGTATAATTTTATTTTAGACACCTGATAATGTAAAAGTTCATTTATACAACGGAACATTGATTTGTTCTTTTCGGAGTATTCTTTTTTTATTATTATTTAAATTTGTTTATCTTCTAGTACTTGGTCATAGTACAAGAATCTGACAAAAAGAAAACATAAGCTACCCCACCAACTGTCATGGGAACTGGGAGTGAAATACGAGGAAAGGGCAGGCATGAGTTGGGAGATATCCCCCCACCCCCTAACAATAATATTTTGAAATAAAGAAAGGAATCTCAGTGAGACAAGGTAAGGAGTATCTTGACTTGAACCCAAACACAGTAAAAAAGAAAAATGAGGTGGTCACAAAATCAGAGAACTATAGCTGTTTACAGCAGACATCCCCTTCTCTGCAAAACATACCCAGAGGACCAGAGTCAGTGATGAATGGTGATGTTGGGCTTAGCTCAACGATCACTTTAGATTCTCTACTCAAGAAGACACAATTATTTACAATAAACAGTACCACAAAGGTAACATTGAATTCAGGTGTCTCTTTCTTGTCCTCTTTCATTGAGCTTCAAATATTGCCAAAGCCAAACCCTGGAAATGCGATGGTGGGCCTAAATGAAAAAGAAGATCCATTTTTCATTTTCCTCTGCCGGATATTCAATTACCTGGAAGGGAAAAAGCGAAAGCACCAGAAACAAACAGTGGCAGATCCAAAATAAACAAAGAATGGTCATTTAGGCAATTTATAATGACCCTTATTCTATTGCGACGATCACATTCATCATTCTCTCCCACTGGTTCAGTGTTGGGACAATTTTTTATTTGGTAAAGTACTATCTTTTCCAGTAGTTTCCGTGTTGAGATTGTTTTTTATTTGGGCAAAATGGAAAGAGGCAAAGACCCCTTTGTGACAGAAATACTCACAAGAGCCCTCATAAACCAACATTCTGAAGCAAATTCCTACTAATTTACATAATATATGAACATAATGCATCGAGTACAAACTGAACTAGAGCCCTCACAGTCGACACATGCGCCAGGAGCTTTTTCCACATAATAGAAGAAAGATCCCACTACTAAGACTAAAGATGCTTTTCCTACAGAACAACAAAAAGTGAAGTTAGCTATTAAAGTTTTGCTTTGCTTCTGAATCTTGCTCCTTGGGGGGGCCTGTAACACCACCATTCATCATTGCATGCGCCTCAGCAAACATCCTGTTGCTCAGCTTCTGAATCTTGCTGCTTGGGGAGGCCTGTAACATCGCCATTCATCCTTACACATGCCTCAGCAAACATCCTCTGCTGCTCAGTTTCTGAATCTTGCTGCTTGGTGGGGCCTGTAACATCGCCATTCATCCTTGCACACGCCTCAGCAAACATCCTCTGTTGTCCAACTTCTGAATCTTGCTGCTTGGGGGGGCCTGTAACACCACCATTCATCCTTGCACGTGCCTCGGCGAACATTCTCTGTTGCTCAGCTAAAGCTTCTTCTTCAGTCATTTCGGCTACATTATTACATTTCCCAGATCTCACAGTGTCCTATGGTAGAAAAATACACCAAAAGGAAATAAATGATAAAACTTATTGCAGTTATAAATCACTTTAAATGGTTTAGCCACATGCTGTGGACTCAAGGGGAGAAGGAGAAACTCACTTGGAGAACAAAAGACAAAATGAAAAGAAATCACTAAGATAAGACCTCCATGAAAAAAGGAAAGAGATGGTAGCTCAACAGATGATACACTAGCTATTCAACAGAGAAGCTGAATTAATAATAGGTTATCCATATGTCAAACTAAAGTAAGACAATAAGAAAAGAGAAATTACCATGGTCTCTAGCTTGTGTTGTTCATATGCAGCATATACTTCTTCTATATATTCCCCAAAACCAAGAACCTGAGAGATCATAAATTAACATAAGCAAAGACGATACAAGCAAGTTCTGATTACCAAATCATATCTTTATTTTTCACTCCAAGCCAAAGCAAGGATATCATAAAAATTCACTAGCGGATAATATTAATATATTAACGTCAAAAGGATAATACATGATTAAAATTTCTGGCTGGTATTTTATAAAGGTAAAAAAGGAAAGATTTCTGGATGGTCAATGATGAAAATAATTGTGTCACTACTATTCCATTGGTTTCTGTGGTGAATACATTCCTCAGACCCCAGATAAAGGAAACCATCATTTACATAATATGCAGACATCAGTTAAAATCATGAATGATATTTGCATTAGTTATCTTTACAACACCTCATTGTCACTTCCAGGGCATAAGAAAACAGATTCCTAAGTGAAGAAGCTTTGTTATCCTATTGGCCTAACTTTAGCTCAAGGGAAAACTACATCTGAACTGACCTATCTCATCTTGGAGTAAACTGATATAAATCATACAGTAAAAAGTGCCAGTAGAGAATTGCAGAACAGGATAAACATAGAAGAAAATACACACAGAAGAAGAATTACAGGATCAGGTCAAGCACCTCTAAAGCCTTGAGTACATGTTCTGGTGCAATTGTTCGTTTGCCTTCTCTATTACAAACTTCATTCGATTCTGAGGAGATAAGATTAATGAACTCTGCACAACACAGAAAAAGTCACAAACACTTAGCTAAGGAGAAAGAGGGAAATGACCTTGTGAAGTTAATTTAGAAAATAACGGAAGTTAAATAAAGTAATAATAGAAGCTATGACTTTGCTATCCACTTAAGGTAATTGAAGAGGTGGTGATCCAATTATCCATAGAGGGAGATCAGGAAACGAAAGATAGTTTAACAAAGACATATCACCAGCAGCTCCGCCCCAAATTACTTTAAATTCATCTAACAGGACATGGACTGTAAAAGGAGATCAATGAATTTTGGATCTATTAGTATAACTGTGTAATCTGGAAGCAATCTATTTGAGTTGTATGAATCATTTTTTTAAAAATAAAAAATTTGGTGTCTGGGCCAACTTTCGTGCACCTTTACTATTCAAACAGCGTACTTGCGTCCTCCCACTAAAGCAGGTTCCAAGTAAATTCTGGCTTAGGCAAATGGGAAGAACCACATAGTTTTTTGCCTCTACCAGGATTCCAACCTTGATCTATTTGAGGTGTATGAATCATTTTAGAATAAAACGCAGGATCTTTTTAAAACCTTGACTCCTATTAACAGTTTCTCATAGTAACCCGCTTAATGTCTTAAATGTCTTAAACTGTGCTCAGTAGTCACTACCAAGCACTTCTCTCATACTTTTCTTACTATGTCTCTTCAGACTATATGAAATTTGAGGACCAAGAGGCCTTGAAGACACACTACTCCCTCAATTCAATAACTTCCAACAGTGACAATAGATTATACACCAGCTTATTCCCAGTAAATCAGCTTGATAAAAGAAACTCCCATTAAAATCAGAGAGAAGCAGAATTGCGTTCATAATCAAACAGTATTAAACAAAGTCAGAGCCGTCATGATAACTAAACTGAATCCATAAAATTAAATTGGACAAATTAAAATCAACTCACCTACACAACATTCAATCAAAAGATCTTGAGCATCTCGGGCAACACGAACATCTGGGGGCAACATTTCTTTAATAATTTTTGTCATAGTTGCTGAAAAGAGATACACTGGTCAGTATAGCCAAAGAAAGTAAACCATTAATGAAACTAAGTAATTTAAATCAAATAGCAAATTCGTGAATATTTAAATGACTTTCAGAGATTAGGAATAAAAAAGCAGCATTTTTTCTTTATACGCTGATGAGATAGAACTGAGTTACTCTGGCTATTGATACATAATGTGACGGGAACTTCAAAAAAGATTGACACAAAATATCCTACTTACTATGTAGAGGTAGAACAAAAATAGAGAAGTTTAGACAGCACGAAGAATCAAGCTATTAGCTAACTGAAACTGATTTTAGAATTCAGTAAGTTGTGCACTGCTCAACCCTATTTCTCGACTTAAAACTCAACTGTGAGACAGAAATGCTATACAACGTTTTTTGCAACCACCTAGCTAATTATGTCGTCTTTTGGACAGGATAATCATAAGTGTTTAGCTAATATCTCACGAGAACTCTAATATCTTGGACAGGATAATCATAAATTAAGCTAATAAACAATTTTCCTCACCAAATAATTTAAACTTTCAAATCAGTAGACACTCATTTAATTTGGTGAAAAGCAATCCGAGTAAACAGTAATTAAGTCTAAATATGCTGGCTCAAAATTATTCTTTTCTGAATATATTTATACATGAACGGAAACTAAAGAGGGAAGAGAGAAGAAACCTTTGGGAAGTGAAGCATCTTCCTTTGATTTACCAACGATGTCCATAGGTTCCATTTTAACCCTTCAATAACCAAACCAAAAATTCTTAAAATTAAAATCACAAATTCTTCGAATTTGCAGAAAAAACTAAAAGGAAAGATCTGGAGCTTAGAAGAGAAAATAAATAAAATTATACTGACCTTACGAGGAGAAAATCGCGATTCAGGCAGATTGAATTAAATAAAAATTCAGTAGCAATTCAGCCGATTGGCAGATATATAAAAAGGGATCGACGTAGGTGATCGGAGTCGTAGACGGTGGTTGTTCATGGTCGATATAGAGCAGGAAGTGGTCTAGGGCTAAGTTTCGGTAAAGCGCATTGAATGAATAGAATACCCACGCGCGCGTAAGGACGTGCGACTCATAAAGCAAAGGCTCGTGAGTGATAATCGGGGAGTGGTTTGCACGTAGATCTTAAGGGTGTGGGAAAGTGTAAGAAGACAAAATATAGTTTATGTTGTTATATAGTGGTGTATTCGTCTTTACGGTAGCTGATACCGCGGGTAGGAGCGGTCGGCATAAAATCCGAAAAATTAAATCGGTATCGGTTTCTTCGATTCTTCGGTAATTAATTCGGTATAAATATTTCAAAAATTTGTTACAGTTCTCGGTATTGAACTTTCAATAAACCGAAATATCGAGATTTTCAGTAAGCCCGCCAACATTTCCAAGTCCAAGTCCAACTGCACATTTCCCAACCCAACTCCAAGTACCATTTATAATCCATCAATTTCGTTTAACATGCAGCTCCCTTCGTTTCAATTTATGTGAATCTGTTTGACTGAGCATGGAGTTTAAGAAAAAAGAAGACTTTTAGAATTTGTGGTCTTAAATAATTCAAAAAGAGCCCAGAGTATTTGTGTGGTTGTAAAAGCTTCTCATTAAGGGTAGAATTGTAAGTTTAAGCAAAATTATTTTCAAATTTAGAAATGGATCATTCTTTTTTAAACGGACCAAAAAAAAATAGGTTCACATAAATTGAAACGGAGGTAGTATTATATTTTTGTCAGTTATGTCCTATCTGAATGTTAAACAAGAATGCAATACATGAAAAAATTATACAAACGCTAACTGATTCTTGAAGCCTCTTGCAGCTGGATTTCCCTCATCTCCCAATGATGAAATATTTATCCACTACCTTGAACTAGAAGTATATATACACAAAATCTGTAGTTAAATTTTATCAAATATTTAGACATATGTAAAAAAACTGTGTCTGCACTCACAAGTTTTAAAATCCTAGATCATGGTATTTTTGAGTCTACTCAATTTTATTGTAGTGAGGTGTCAACCTGAGAACATACGCCAAGACAAATTGAGCAGGGTACGTGAATATGTTATATCCCATGGTGTGTTCTTTCTGCCAAACAATCAGCATGGTAAAGATGACTGCAAACTAAAACTTACACAACTAAGGTGTACAAATGAAATCGACAAACCGCACCAATTCGATAATCCGAGTCAAATCGAAAAAAAAAATTCGATTATGGTTTGGTTTGATAATTGATTTGGTATGGCAAAAAACCCCACCATATTTGGTTTGGTTTGGTTTTAACTACAAAAAAGTCAAATCGAAACCAGACCAACCCGACATTATATGTATAGAAGTTTTAAATATATTTAATGCATAAAAATATTTATTGTAGTGTAGTTTATAAATATTTCTTAAGCTTTTTTATAGTTTTATCTTTTAACGTATTATTTCAAGCTTGGACTTATAATTTTTGGATGCTCCAATAAGTTTTATAGTCCATAAATGTTAGTAACTCAAATAAATCCTAAACCAAATCAAATCAATATTAATACTAATAAAATACATTCAATTCAATTGTACTGTGAATGAAAATAGTGTTGGATATTTATTTTTTAGTTTTTTCATGGTTTAGATAAAATGTATAACTTATTTTTCTTTTAATGGTTAGTCATGTAAATAATAGTACTTATTAGTCGTAATTTTAAATTATGTGTTTTTCATTATGGCTTATTAATAATATTTATTTTATGCGATTTTATTAGCTTTATTGTTGAATATTTTAATACAATGTCATGACTCATCTCATATTTATATTATTTTATTGAAAAATACCTTATATAGTTTTGTCTTACTAGGATTAAAGAAATATTTGGAGCACAAATTTTACGTTTTGTGCTATGAAGACTTTATGAGGAAAAAAAACCCTGAAAACCCGAATAATCCGAGAAAATCCGAGATTAAAAAATCTGACTTTTATTGGTTTGGTTTGGTTTGGTATTTAGATTTGATAACCCGATACAATTGGTTTGGTTTGGTAATTAAAAAATCCGAACTAACCCGACCTATGTACACCCCTAGCCACGACAAAGGGTTCGCTAGAGGATATATACTGCTATTGAGTAACACGACAGAACATATATGTGAAGAAATTATTTTTTCTTTGAAAATTATCTAAAGAAAACTAACAGCTATTTTACCGTACCATATCAAAATTGTACCGAACCAAACTAAGAAATACCGAACTGTATCGAACTACATTGGTACGGTATTTGGTATAAACAATTGATATATCGAATACCGAACTGAAATTCTTAAATATCGTATCGAAATACCGAATGCACACCCCTAGCAGATAGTGGTGAAATTTCATGAATTGCCAATGGAAGCGAGAGGAGAGGAGAGAAGAGTTACCGATTCTAGTGGATTTGCTTATCCATGCCCACTATAGATGCCTTAATTTGGGTCGTGTAGTTGGGCCCGCAGTCCATTTAGTATCAAGTCTTTGTTTTTTTTCTTTTGAAATTTTACACTGTATAACCGGTCTCCAAAATAATAGCCAGCAAATATATATTTTTTATATTTTAATATATAATATTATACATTAACTAGCGATTGTAATTATTTTTGACTAGCTGGCCAAACGTGTTAAAAGCTCTTTTCTTTTTTCTTCCTTTGGGCACCACTATTTTAAAAGGCAGAATTGAGACTCGCCCATAGTGAGACACTCATAAAATGCTGTAAAATTTGCATGGGGCGCCCTATTTGGTCGCCCCTTTTTAACTTGTTTTCTGTTTGCATCCGTACCCGTTTTTTTGTTAAAAACCTTTTAAAAAGATGATTTTGCCCTTCTTTATTAAAAGACCACTTTCTCTCCAAATATACGTCATTCTACTGTCTTTGTCTCTCTTCTCGCGTTCTTCGCATTTTTTGATTTGTTTCTCTCTGAAATCAAACGATTTTCGATTCTTCTTGATTTTTCAACTGTTTGTTCCCCAATAATATTACGTTTAATCGCAGGTACATTGCATTAACCTTCTGGGTTTTATTTTAGTATTATTTTTACAATTTAATTTCTGGTTTTTTTTTTTATAGTCATCTTAGTTGAATCGTTTCCCTTTTTTTTATTTATGATAAAATAGTTTCCTAGGTTTTACTTTGATTAGTGCATTAGTTTTCTAGGTTTTACTTTTACGATTGTGTTTTTAGTTTTTTTTTTGAATGTGCGTTTGTATTTTTTGATGAAAATTCTATAAATTCTTCAGTGATTTTTGGATATTTTGATATTTTTAACAATTTTGAGAGTAAAATAGATGATGCTATTAAAGTGTGAAGTTTATAATACTTCAATGACAACTTAATTCTAGGAGCTGGAGTTTTGTTTTGTGTTTTGTGTTTTTGTTATATTATTTTATGAACTTCAACATTATTTGGAGTTGAATTTGTGTTCTGTATTTATAACTTCAGCATTTCTAGGAGCTGAAGTTTTGTTTTGTGTTTGCTGAAATTCGAGTTTTTGCTGAAATTTTTGTTTTGTAACTGTTGAATTTCAGCATTATAGTCCTGAAGTTTTTGCTTTGTGTTTGCTGAACTTCGAGTTTATGCTGAAGTTTTTGTTTTGTAATTGGTGAACTTTCAGCATTTTAGGAGCTGAAATTTTATTTTGTATTTGCTGAACTTCAGCATTTAGGAGCTGAAATTTTTGTTTTATATTTGCTGAACTTCAGCCTTCTTAGACCTGAAGTTTTAACTGATTTTTTTTGATAATGTTCTGACGTTATTTTTCCTATCTTTTTTTTTCCGAACAGATGGCATCTACGAATCCTAAAGCACCTAAAGATCCTAAAACACCTAAAGCACGTAGAATACACAAATCTCCTTCAGTCCCTATTACTCTACCTACAAAACCAGGGGACGGATATTATAAGTTTGGAGATTGGTTTAACTGTCATGCTTACTGAAAGGGGAACAACGGATTGAAGCATTATATTGCAACTTTCTTGACTCTTACACAACATGAGAAGCTGGATATTGGTACATTTTGGTATATTATGGCGATGGAGAATTTCCATTGCAGCATGTAGTTGGTTCATTATTTGATTCTTTCTCGCGTATTCACCAATGATCGAGACTCCATTAGTTTCAAGATTTTTGGTCATAATGTGTCGTTCAATCTTGAAGACTTTCATATTATGTGCGGTTTGAGGATCACAACACATAATATTGAAAAACCAGTTAAACAAGAGAGCAGGATTCTGAAGCGCTATTTTGGCAAGTCTAAGGGTGTGACCTTGAAGGACATCGAGATTATATGACCCGGAATAAAATTCAAAAGGATGATGTGAATTTCAAACATGTATGCGAGAGTGATGAAGATGTTGTGAAGCTTATGGAAATTCTTGTTGTGGAGTCTGTTTTGTTTGGAAAAAAAATGAATTAACTGTGTCGGCGGAGTATGCGGCTATTGTTGAAGACGATAAGGCTTATGTTGATTATCCTTGGGGTAATGCGTCTTATGAGAAGCTCATTACCTCAATGAAATATTCTTTGGACAACCAGGACAAAAAGAAACCAACTGAGTATACTGTAGGTGGATTTCCATTTCCACTATGCGTTTGGTTCTATGAGCGCTTCCTAGATATTCGGGAGAAGTATTTAAAAGAGGAAGACTTCCTTGATGCCCCTCAGGTTCCCAGGATATTACGTTATGTATCTTTGGGAGAGCCTAAATAAAAAGAACTTTATGAGAATTATTTCAGTAATCATGGTGTAAGTTAATATTTTTTATTTTTCCTTTTTTTCTGTAGTTGTGTTAATATGTAGACGTATCAGTTTTATTTTATTTTTATAATATACTTTTTTATGTTAAACAAAAATATCGGACATTTAGGATAGTGGGTATAATTCCTACCGAAGAAAAATTAAATTCAATGCCTTTAATTGGACAATTACCATGTAGCCGGATTCGTTCAAAGGTACTGAATCCGGTTCCATCAACTGGTGAATCACCACGTAGTCGGAGTTGATCAAAAGAAGCCAATCAAACTCCTGTAATTGGTGAATCATCACGTAGTCAGAGTCTATCAAAAGAAGCTAATCGAACTCCTGTAATTGGCGAATCATCTCGTACCCAGAGTCGTTCTAACCGTTCTACAATGGCGTTTAACAATGATGAATTAGTCAACACAATATGTCGTGTAAGTTTTGAGCTGAAGTTTTTTGTTTTTGTGTTTTGTAAAACTACAACATGTTCTAGCTGAAGTTTTTTGTTCTGTTTGTGATGAACTTCAGCATTCTAGTAGCTGAAGCTTTATTTTGTATTTGCTGAACTTCAGCATGTTTTTAGCTGAAGCTTTGTTCTATATTTTGCTGAATTTCAGCATGTTTTAGCTGAAGCTTTGTTCTATATTTGCTGAACTTCAGCATGGTTTAGCTGAAGTTTTATTATGTGTTTGTTAAACTTCAGCATTCTTTTAGACCTGAAGTTTTGTTCTGTGTATCTATACTAGAGGGTAACGAGGGAAGTTAAAAGACATGCAGAAGAAGAAAGACGCATGATCGCGAAAAAATGTTGTTGAGGAGTTTCAACAAGATGAGCGATCTTCTATTGTGGATGAGGTTATGATAAAAGTCAAGGTAAGCTTATTTATAGAGAAGTATTTTTTTCTTCTAATGTTATTTAGATTAATCATTGTTAGTAATTTTTATAGGAATATTTTGATGAGAAGTTTGAAAAATTGTTTAAGATTGTCGATAAATCAAAAGGAATGGACGATGGTGATGCAGATTTTGATTTGATGAACTATCAACAATATGATAGGATGAACGACTCGTTCGAACCTCTATCGGATATTAATGTTGCTCATGATCCACTGCATAAAGTCGCAGATGAAAATATAACAGGTGAGGAAGCGGCTCTTGAAGGCGATGTTCAAGTATTCGAGGAAGTTCAACGTGTTGAACAACAAGTTGAAGAGGAATGTACCAGTGTTGATAGACAGAGCAAAGATGGTTATGACGAACAGTTATCAACCGAGAATGTAGGAAGCAAGAAAGGTGCAGCTGATGAAGTTGTCGATACTGAAGAACATGCATCGAGTTGTGCTTTGGGTAGTGATATTGCACAAGGAAATGTGTGTGGCAATGGAGATCATAAACCTGTTGGTACTGAAGAACTGACACTGAGTGATGTGTGTACCACTATTGGGAAAGGCAATCCGTTTGCGGACGCAATAGCTATTTGCCAAGAAATTTTAGGTGTCGAGACACATGAAATTTTCACTACAGGTATAAATTTTCTATGTTATATATATATATATCACTGATCCCTCCCCCATATATCATTGATTCCCCCCCCCCCTCTTTATAAATATGCAGTGGAAGTTGAAAATAGTGGTGCTTCAATTGATACAACTCAAAAACTCTCTGATGATGCTGCATTGTATGAAGATAGAGTTGAGAAAATCCTTCCAGAGAATACTCAAATACTTCTCGACGTCGTAGCTGCACTATTGAATGAAGCCAGAGCTGCTGAGATTGACAAAGGCATGCAGTCTGGCGAAACTGTAATGGAAGACAAATGTCAAGGTATTCTATAGATCACGAATTTATTACATTTGATCCAATTATATATTTTCTGTTTGAAATTTTACATACTTTCTTTTCCTTTTTTATGTTTTTTGATGATTATTCAGAAAGACTCAATGCAACTGAAAAGGAAATTGGTAAGATCATTCGGCTATATAAAAAAGGAGAAATACATCTATTCACACTTGTTGGCTCACAGACATGTGTGAAGTGTGTTTGTATTATTTTTAAAATTTAATCAGTATTATTGAGTATATATTTTTTTGCATGAAGATATAGGCGTATCTGAAGGTAATGGAAGTGGATCCGTTGGAATACAAACACCATATGTGTCGCAATACTTAGACCAGGTAGTTATTTTCTGCAATTCGATTACAAGGTATTTTTTGCCTAATGTGTATTTTATATCAGTTGTATTTTATGTATATTTTTTTGCTTTTGCAGATCTCATCTGATGCTCACAACTTCTTCCAAATCCTAAGAGAAGGAAGATGTCCAGTTCTCCTAATGTTATGAGTGACACCAGTGATATCCCCAACTTCAAGTTATGTTCATTTTCGCTGGGTAGTACAGAAGGGACTGGTTGAGAAGGTAATTCTGTTGCTATTGTTGTTGGTGAAGAGAGACAAGAACATCGTGAACAGCAGGGAGTTGGTCAAGTATCTGCCACCATGACTGTGGATTTTTTCCTTGCTGCTGAACCGCATCAGTTAGTTGTGACGGAACAGCAGGAAGATCAAGCAAAAAGAAAACCAGATAAAATAGGAAAAATGATTCGTATGGAGAGTATTTGGTTGAAATCTCCTTACGGCATTCCTAAACAAAAACGAAGGGGGCAAGATTGGAAAATAGGAAAGACTACACAAAGGTGTCCCTTCCATTATGTTAATCAAGACAGTGCATTGATGCAAAGATTTACAGACTGGTTGAAGACGGATGCCAGTGAATATAATTCCAAGCCATTCAGATTAGCTGGAATTGATATTCCAAAGTCATTCTTTACCGAGCTTATGGATCCCATCTCTGATCTTTCGGATGAAGTAAGTTATTAAGTTTGTTTTTTGAATTAGTTTTCAACTGTATTTCCCAAAACTTTAGCTTATTTTTGTTTTAAAGTTTTTGTACTATAATTTGGTAAACTTCAGTTTTATGCATGGTAAAACTGCTGAAGTTGTTTAGCTTATTTGCTAAAACTTCAGACTAAACTTGCTGAAGTTTTTGACATGCAGTTTCTAGTTTTTTTTTCTAAACTTTAAATCAAACATGCTGAAGTTTTTTAGGTTATTTTCTAACACTTCATATTGAATATGCTTAAGTTTTTGTCAGGAAGTTTGTAGTTTTGTAATACATTTTTTCTAAACTTCATACTTATGCATGCTGAAGTTTTTTATTTCACATATTTTCTTTTGTTGTTGTTCATTTACAGCATATTGAAGTGGGCGTATATTTCTTGCGTAAAAAATATTGCTATCACATTCCAAGTTATCTAAAATCAAGATGTGTAGTAACAAATTTAATTTTTGATTAGTATATGACTAAGTTGGCTAGTGTTCATCCTTCAGATGAACAGAAGGAGAAAATTAGAATAACGAAGGAAAAGAGAATGGAGGAGAAAAAAAAATGGAAGAGAAAAAGAGCAAATCAAAGAGAAATATGACTGCCAAAAAACAAGAAGAAGAAGAAGAAGAAGAAGAAGAAGAAGAAGAAGAAGAAGAAGAAGAAGAAGAAGAAGAAGTGGAGATTGAGGATCTTACTGAGTTTACTTGGCTTATTGAAGAATCAACTCGTAAAAAGTTGGCCAACTACGTAAGAGGCATTGACCTTTCATGTGGTATCACATGGGCATCTGCCGAAAAAGTATTCTTTCTATTTCGACTTAAACCAAGGTCGGGCCAGAGATCTACGCATTACTTTTTTGGAATTCTACACTTTAAAGATAAAACTATATATGTGTATGATTCCATGAGCAATACACCATATGAGCGTGCGGTTGAACATGTCCAAAATTATGCCCGGTTGATCCTATACTGTCTCAAATACTTGGACTTTGGCACACACAATAAAATTTATGGGAAAAATCATGTGAAAAAATTTGCAATTAAGTGGATGAACATATCCCTACAGGATAACAAGTACGTGTTTGGCATATGTTTACCATGCATCTTATGTTTATTGTTTTTTCTTCTTGTGTTAACTATTCTTCAATTCTTTTTCATGTTCTTTTTGTAGTGTTGATTGTGGTATATTTGCTCTTAAGTTCCTTGATATGCGGTTGAAGCACGAAGATGTCTTCAGAGTCAGTCAAAGTCATGCGTTGATATTCAGGAGTGAATTGGCTGCAAATCTTTGGGCTCATGGAAAGTGAAAACAAGATAGCGGTTATGAAACTCTAGAAGAGCAACTAGGACATGACTATGGAGAATATGAAGACACTCTATGTGAATTTTTTTGATAGAGAATAACTTGTAAATGAAAAAAAAATCTTTTTTTTTCAAGGATGTAAGTAAAAACAAAATTGGATTTGTGAATATACATTAATTTTTGTGAATTATGTGATGTCTGTATTTTAAATTTTTGTTCTATTCGCGTTAATTAGTCTTTTAGTTATTTTGGATTGTATCAAATACTTTTGTTTCTTTTATCATGAACTTAAGTATATTTTTTGCGAAAATTCAGCACACTAAACTTCAGCATGAACTCAATAACTTTTTGTTTAGGCTTAAGTTTCGGATAAAAAGTATCGACTGTAGGACAAAAAGTTCATTAGCATATTTAGCATATTAGCATATTAGGATATTAGCATGAAGTTTTTAAGTTCTGCATGCTTACTGTGAAGTGTTAGGAAATGAACAAAAAAACGTCAGCATGTTCAGTCTGAAGTTTTAGCACATGAACTAAATAACTTCAGTATCTTTAGACTTAAGTTTTAGCACATGAACTAAATAACTTCAGCATATTAGCACATGAAATAAATATTAGCATATTAGCAAGAAGTTTTAACTTTAGCATGTTCGGTCTGAAGTTTTAGCACATTAACTAAATAACTTCAGCATCTGTAGACTGAAGTTTTAGCACATGAACTAAATAACTTCAGCATATTAGCACATGAACTAAATATTAGCATATTAGCATGAAGTTTTTACTTTTGCATGTTTAGTGTGAAGTGTTAGGAAATGAACAAAAAAATTTCAGCATGTTTAGTCTGAAGTTTTAGCACATGAACTAAATAACTTCAGCATCTTTAGACTGAAGTTTTAGCACATGAACTAAATAACTCCAGCATATTAGCACATGAAATATATATTAGCATATTAGCATGAAGTTTTAACTTCAGCATGTTCAGTCTGAAGTTTTAGCACATGAACTAAATAACTTCAGTATCTGTAGACTGAAGTTTTTATGGGAAACTCATTGTTAACCCTCAAAATTTCAACATGTTTTGGTATTTTTTTTTAACTTGATACTTATCTTATTTGCATTTACTAGCTACTTTTTGTCTTTTATTACCTATTTCATCTTACATTTAAATTTGTCTGATCATATAATAAATGAGCTGAAAAGTTACTTTTGAATTTACAAATAATAAATGAAAATTTTTCAGGCTGAAGTTATTTTTTTACTATAGAAAAACTGTGGACTTATTAGGCTGAAGTTACATTTCTTTTTTCATTTACCACCTACTTGTTTTCTTTACCACCTACTTATCCTGTTACATTCAATTTCTCTGAATGTAAAACAGTAAATAGACCTGAAAAGTTACCTTTGCATTTATAGATAATAAATTGATTAGGTGCACTCTTTGGCTATATTAACAATCTTTTCACTTGAAAATTTCATAGCCATCCATAGACTTCTATCATATTTCTTTAAATTTATACTCATCCTTAGCCCTTTAGCATTTTAAAAGAAATAATATCTAGTGCTAGCGGAAGTAGGAAAGTTACAATGGATGAACTTATGCAGAAGTGGGAGAGTTTAAAGTCTGATTGGAATAGTAACGTACCAATGTCTAATATTATGCAGACGTGGGATCAAATAAAGGCTGATTGGGAAAGAATCAGACCACCGTTTTTTGCCGATGTATCATTCCAGAACAGGCTGAACCTCGAACGCAGTTGTGAAGGTTATTCAACCTCGTTTGACAAGATTATCTAGAAGTTTGATTGTTTTAAGTTTCTCATCTGGGATGACTATGCCAAGCTGCAAAACAACTTGAAGAGTCTTCCTTATCTTATGGACAGAGTAATAATTGAACAAAGTCAGTTGCGTGATGAATTCAACAAGTTGAAGTGTGATCTCATTGGACTTTGTGGTCTTCTGCCCGAGTATCCTATAGTTATCTCGGATCCGGATGATGATGAGATATATCGAGAAATTAAAGATTACTGTTCTGATGATGGTGATGATACTTAGTTTTTGTAATCTTTTTTTATGTTTTTCTTCTGTGTTTTTTGTTAATATATTTTATGGCTCTTCCTTTTGTTTTGTCAATGTTTTGATGATGGTCGGGTTTTGTTAATGTTTATGTTGTTATATAAATGAAAATCTTGTTACGTTTTTTGTATAATTTTTTTAAATTTTGAAGGCTGCATTATGATTTTAATATAATAACATAGTATGTCAACATAAAACTTCATGCCTTATAAGCTGAAGTTAGCAAATATAAGTTAGAAACTTGAACGTTTTTGATCTGAAGTTTATAACTTTTGATAGTCACACTTTATAGGTTGTAGTTTTTTTGCATACATTTTCCCGTTAATAAGCAATCTTTTAAGAGGCAGATTTATATATGCGAAATTTTTTTGGTTCATTTCATAAAACTTCACACAAAACATGCTTATGTTTTGTCCAGCAGTCTGGAATTTTTGTAATGATTTTTTCCAAACTTCAGAGAGAATATGTTGAAGTTATTTAGTTCATTTTCTAAAACTTCAGTCTAAATATGCTGAAGTTTTGTTATACATATGTTTTTTTTTTGTGTGTGTGTTAAAGATATGAATTTCACTTACAATTTTTTCTCACTGAAGTCATTGCGTACTTTTTTAAAATGCAACCAAACCTGTAAGCCGCGCAACAAAAATGAGTAGTTTGTACTTCAAGCAATACATAAAAGAGTATTTTTCAATCCAAGAGCTTATTTTTTTTATTTCTACGAAAACAATCACATTTCACATATATCATTCAATAATGAAAGTGTAAATTCAGACCAAGGATTATTGAACGTTAGAGTATTTTTCAGCATATTTCTTGAAATATGGATGAGGTGCTGGAGAGGACAAGCAAGTTATTCTGTTATGCCCAATTTGTTTACAACGACTGCATTTGGTAGACTTCAATGATACTGATTCAGTCGTAGAGATATGCCTCTTCTTTTGTCTTCTTCCTTGTAAAATCTCTACATCGGGAGGTTTTGTGATTTCAGATTTTACATTTTGTGGAATATCCCATGTATTTTGATCTGCCATAGTATTCACATGTCCTTCATATATTTTGAATCATGTTTTCCTTGAATACCATTTTGAGCAGTAATCAGATTTTTGCAAATGTAACGACCCGGCCGGTCGTTTCGAGAGTTATAGTTATGTTTTCCCCCATTTCTGCTTTTTTATGTGTTATTTAGCTGTAATGTATTGTATCGGGTTGGTTGATTTGGGTCCGGAGTGGTTTCGGAGTGGAATGAGATACTTAGTCTCTAAAGTAGAAGCTTAAGTAGGAAAAGTCAACTGGATATTGACTTATGTGTAAACGATCTCGGATTTGAATTTTTATGGTTCTGTTAGCTTCGTTAGGTAATTTTGGACTTAGGAGTTCGTCCGGAATATGATTTGGAGGTCCGTAGTGGAATTAGGCTTGAATTGGCAAAATTAGAAATTTGACAATTTTTGTTCGGCAGTGGAAAATTTGATATCGGGGTCGGAGTAGAATTCCGTAAGTTGGAGTAGGTTCGTAGTGTCATTTGTGACGTGTGTGAAAAATTTGAGGTCATTCGGACGTGGTTTGGTTGATTTCGGCATCGATGGTCGAATTTGGAAATTTAGAAGTTCTTAGGCTTGAATCCGAGGGTAATTTGGTATTTTGATGTTGTTTTGAGTGATTCGAATGTTCGACTAAGTTTGCATGTTAATATATGACTTATTGGTATTTTTGGTTGAGGTCCTGAGGGCCTCGGGGTGATTCCGGGTGATTAACGGATATGCGGAAGTTGAAAAATGCAGCTGAAGCTGTTGCTACTGATATTTCCGCACCTGCGGAAGGGGGAGTCGCAGGTGCAAGGCTGCAGGTGCGTTTGGGGTAGCCCCAGATGCAGAAATGGAAGGCCAAGGCTGGGAACCAGGTGCGAAGGATTGGTCGCATCTGCGAGCCCGCATGTGCGAGGCCTTGAGCGCAGATGCGGAAAGGAAGAGTTGAGCCGGTTCCGCAGAAGCGGAAGTGTTGTGCAGGTGCGCGCCCGCAGGTGCAGAACCTGGGGTGCAGGTGCGGAACCTGGGGCGCAGGTGCGTAATTTGAGGACTTAAGTGGTTCTCGCAGGTGCGAGGATTCGACCGCAGGAGCGGACATTTGGCCGCAGGTGCGAATGTGCTGGGCAGAAAAATCCTAGTTCGTGGTTTTGTCTACATTTTTCAATTTTTGGATTTGAGAAACTCGAGAGAGAGGCGAGTTTTAGAAGGTTTTCAAGGAGCAACATTGGGGTAAGTGATCCTAACCCATAATGGTATAAATTTCGTGAATCTATGGCTTTATTTGTCAATAATTAGTAGGATTTTGGAGTGAGAATAAAGGGGTTAGGGCTTGAGATTTTGGAGAATTTAATTTAAGGATTTGAGGGAACAAACGATGTCAGATTTTGATGAATTACATATGTATGGACTCGTGAGTGAATGAGCTTTCTAGTTTCATAAATTTTTCGGATTTTGAGACGTGGGCCAGGGGTCGGGTTTGAGCCAATTTCGGGTTTTGGGGCCAATTTGATAGTTTTTCTTGTGGAATTCATTCCTTTAGCATAAATTGATGGTATTGTACTGATTATGAATAGATTCGTAGCATTTGGAGGCCGAGTCGAGAGGCAAGAGCATCGTGGAGTAGGGATTTGATCGGTTTGAGGTAAGTAACGATTGTAAATCTAGTCCTGAGGATATGAAACCCCGGATTTTGTACCATTTACTATTTTGAGGTGACGCACATGCTAGGTGACGGGCGTGTGGGCATGCACCATTGGGGATTATGACTTGGTCTGTCCCGTAGCCACTGTAAAGTTGCATATTTTATTGAAACTATATGATACTTAAGAGTTTTAGAATTGAATTCCTGTAAATTGGGCGGAATGCCATGTTTTGGCCTTGTGCCAGTGCTGTTTGGACCCTTAGGGGCCTTTTCTTACTATCCTCTCACTGGTTTCGATTAAAAATCTATACTCAGTCATGGTTATACTTGTTTACTGTATAACTCTATTTTTATTACTCTGTTTTGATGCATATAAATGTTGTTTTGGGCTGGATGCCCTGTTTTACTGAGAACCCGAGTGGCTTGAGAGGTTTGTGAGTGAGTGAGGCCGAGGGCCTGATTTGTGAGGATATTTATGGGATCAGACTGTCCGCCGCAACATGGTTTGATATAGGCCTAGGGCCTGAGTGATTTATGCCATGATTTGGCTTGATATAGCGCTTGGGCTGAAGGAGCCCCTCCGGAGTCTATACACACCCCCAGTGAGCGCAGGTACCTACTAAGTGCAAGTGTCGAGTGCTGAGTGACTGGGAGGCATAAGTGATTGTGAGGTATACCCGAGTGGCATGAGTGATTGTGAGGTTTTTCCGAGAGGCATGGATAACTGTGAGGTTTGCCCAAGGGGCTATATGAGTGATGTTTTGCCCGAGGGGCTGTTTATGATTTCATCATTTTTGCTCACCTTTGAATTGAGCCTCTGTTTGAAACTGTTGAAAAATATCTTTAAATGATTTTTACTGGAACTGGGTTTTAAACGAGATGATTTGATTCAAACACTGATTTTTAAAGCATGTTGTATTTTACCGAGATTTCATGATATGAATTTTATATGCTTTATTGCTCGTCACTACTTCTCAGACTTTATTTACTCTTGTTGCTTACTGAGTTGGCGTACTCACGTTACTCCATGCACCTTGTGTGCAGATCCAGGTGTAGCTGGACACGGTAGCGGCTGTTGACTGTTCCAGTTGCAGATTTTCTTGGGGATAGCAAGGTAGCTGCCTGGCGATCGCAGCCCTGCTCTTCTCCCTCTTATCTTCCTTTAGTTGTATTTAGCTATTTTCCAGACTATATTAGTCTTGATATTGTCAGACAAATTATAGTAGATGCTCATGACTAGTGACACCCCGATGTCGGGTTTTTTTTTTCTTTTCCGCACTTTTGTTTGATTTGAACTCCTTTACGAAGGTTTTTATGTTAAATAGCCTTGAATTTTCTTTGAAATAAAAATATCGGTTTGTTTTGGAAAATGAGTCGGCTTGCCTAGTTCCACGATAGGCTCCATCACGACAGGGTTAGTTTGGGTCGTGACAACAAATATCTCTTATTAATAGCAGCAATTGCGTGTGGACGGTGCAATTCATCAAGTTGGAATTTCAAGCAGTCACAAGTTCTCTTCTTTAAGTCCATAATGAATTCCATTTCTTCACTATTTATTCTAAACAACATTGAATCAAGGTTGAACACCTAAGAAAGAATAAAAAAGTAAAAAAAAACTATAGTAGTGTATTATTGCTTCAAAAAGAAAAAGTATAAATTTTTTTATATGTAACCAGTAAATCACTGCAGCAGATATAAAAAGCTGAAGTGATTATGCATTAGTTAATTACTTTAGAGAAAACACGTTAAAGTAAATTCTGAAGTTAATAAATATACTCACAAACATTTTGCAAGCCAAGTCCATCTTCTTGTTCATCTCTTCTTCTGCCCATATTGATACTTTCTCCGTTCGTAAATATACTCACAAACTTTTTTCTCCGTTCGTAAAATCACTCTCCCAACTTTTCTTGGATGAAATCTAACATTCTTAAAATAGGTATCTCTCTCGCTTTTAGTAACACGGAATTCATTGATTCTACCATGTTTGTTGTCAGTATATCATAACGTCGCTGTGGGAACCACGATCGAGCCCATCTCTCTGGCGGCTCTTCCATTATGTAATTGTATGTGTTTCTTGTCAACACTTTTGATTTGGGACATTAATTGATTAAAATCTTCATATTTGTATGACCTTGCAGCGCTTTGAAAAAGATTTATTGTGGCTTTTGCATGTCTTTGCTTTAAATTTTTCTCAAAGTGATAGAGGCAGATACCATGGTGAGTTTCAGGATAAACTTTTCTAATCCCATTTGCGATCGATTGGTTTCTATCTAATAAGAAAATCAGTTCACGACAGACTTGAATTACTTTTCTCATTTCCCCGAAGAATCAAATATATGCATCATTGTTTTCTGAATCTGCTACACCAAAAGATAGAGGAAATATTTGATTGTTTGCATCCTTTGATATAACAACAAATAGAACTCTACGATATTTTGACTCTAAAAACGTTGCATCTACTGCAATCACGGGTCTACAGTAGCACCAACTAGCTATTGATGCCGCAGGAGCAAAGAACATGTAAGAAAATATGTACAGTGAAACACAAAAAAATAAATCATAAGGTATGAAGTTTTTCAAATAGGAACATTTGAAACTTCAGGCTGATGGTTAGTATTGTTTTGCTTACCGATTCTGCTCACCTCTTTTTATGCTAGTGTACGTCACTAGGTTTCTATGCACCATCATGTGTAGGTATGAAGGAAGAATCTAGTAGTTCTCTTTCGGTGTTCCCCTTATGGAAGCAATAGCTTTTTGAATAACGCGCCATGCCTTGTGATATCCAATGTCAATTCCAAATTTCTTTTTCATTTCACTTTCTACAAAGGCTGGTATAACCACAATCTTTTTATCTCGAACATGTTCTAAAATTTGTTCACTTATAAAGTTTGATGTAGCATACTTCTGATATGATTTTCTTGCATCAACCGAGCATTCATGGTTGTTATGATATTTTATCACCCTGAAAAGTGAGGAATTTTTTATTCTGGTAGCACGTACATTCCAACCACATTTCTCCACGATGCATTTCAGCTCGTATCTCTTTGAACATGATCTAACAGTAGTGAATTCAACTTTTTGGTTTATCTCCAAGCTGCTGCTGCAGAAAAATTTAGTCATGTTCTTCTTATTGTCAAAAATTGATCCTACTCTTACTTCCTCATGAAATGCATCGTGCCTAAGTATTTTACAGGGTGGAGATTCTTTCAACTTTCTCCTTATTCTTTTTCTTGATTTCTTAGAAGCAGTAGAAGTTTCAGCAATTTCTTCAATTGTATCTGATGTTATCTGTATAAATTCCCTATTTTCTTCATCTTCGTTGTTGCTTGTCATTGCAGAAGGTAAGAAAAAACTTTGTTGGATCGTGTGTTGGTCGTTTATTTGTATTATTAGCTGTCCTTCTTCTTCTTGGTTGTCTATTTCCATTATTGGCTATTCTAGTTCATGTTGATAATCAACATATTTTTCTGAATCTATTGTATATGCAAGAGATGGTTTGAATGTTGCAGATTCTGAAGCAGCTATACTGTCAGAAACGAGTTGTATTTTTTCGACGATAAAATGGCAATTCTTATAGGCTGAATTAGTTGTTAGCAAATGTATACAGGTTCTGAGTTCTTCATCTGAAGTTACAAGCATCCCTTTGCTTGTATTTAGTTAGATATCAAATCATATCTTTAGTGAATATTTGGTTGAATCAATATCTGTAAGTTCACTAATTTTCTTTTGGAAAGTATTGAATGATACTTGTTTATTAAGCAGAACAAGTTTTGTATCATGATCCAAGTATTTGAAATCAAAAGTCCACCTCCCATTGAAAGTAATAACAAGGCAAATCGAACTCATCCTGCAGAAACATGTTTAGTGTCAAGTATTAGGAAACTGAGCAAAAGAATTTAAGTGTAAAATTCATAAAAAATTCATTAGAAAATTACATACTACAGGATAAAAACTTAAGTACGTTTAAGCTGAAGTTTTAGTAAATATACTAGAATACTTCAGCTTGTTTATACTGAAGTTTTCGAAAAAAGCTCATGAAAAAGCTGTTTAATACAGGACAAAACTTAAGCATGAACTAAATTTAACTTCAGCATGCAGGAGAAAATTACATAGTGCAGGAGGAAAACTTCAGCAGGTTTTTTCTGAAATTTTTACAAATGAACTAAACAACTTCAACATCTTCTGCTGAAATTTCTGAAAAAGCTCATGACAAAACTATTGAATCCATGACAAAATTTCAGCATATTTAATGCTGAAGTATTAGCAAATGAACTAAAAAACTTCAGCTTTTTTATACAACAAGACAAAGACTTCAGCGTTTCGATGTGAAGGTTTAGCAAATTATATAAAAACTCAGCTAAGCGCTTCGATGTGAAGGTTTAGCAAATTATGTAAAAACTCAGCTAGTTAAATTCACTAGAAAATTACATAGTGCAGGAGGAAAACTTCAGCAGGTTTGTCCTGAAGTTTTTACAAATGAACTAAACAACTTCAGCATCTTCTGTTAAAGTTTCGGAGACAAAACTTCATCATATTTTAGTGTTGAAGTATTAGCAAATGAACTAAAAACTTCAGCTTTTTTATACTGCAAAACAAAGACTTCAGCATTTTGGTGTGAAGGTTTAGCAAATTATGTAAAAACTCAGCTAGTTAAATTCACTAGAAAATTACATAGTGCAGGAGGAAAACTTTAGCAGGTTTGTCCTGAAATTTTTACAAATGAACTAAACAACTTCAGCATCTTCTGCTAAAATTTCGGAAAAAGCTCACGACAAAACTATTGAATCCAGGACAAAATTTCAGCATATTTTAGTGTTGAAGTATTAGCAAATGAACTAAAAAACTTCAGCTTGTTTATACTGTAAGACAAAGACTTCAGCATTTTGGTGTGAAGGTTTAGAAAATTAAATAAAAAGTCAGCTAGTTAAATTCACTAGAAAATTACATAGTGCGGGAGGAAAACTTAGCAGGTTTGTCCTGAAGTTTTTACAAATGAACTAAACAACTTCAGCATCTTCTGCTGAAGTTTCGGAAAAAGCTCATGACAAAACTATTAAATCCAGGACAAAACTTCAGCATATTTTAGTGTTGAAGTATTAGCAAATGAACTAAAAAACTTCAGCTTGTTTATACTGCAAGACAAAGACTTAAGCATTTTGGTGTGAAGGTTTAGAAAATTATGTAAAAAGTCAGCTAGTTAAATTCACTAAAAAATTACATAGTGCAGGAGGAAAACTTAGCAGGTTTGTCCTGAAGTTTTTACAAATGAACTAAACAACTTCAGCATCTTCTGCTGAAGTTTCGGAAAAAGCTCATGAAAAAACTATTGAATCCAGGACAAATCTTCAGCATATTTTAGTGCTGAAGTATTAGTAAATGAACTAAAAAACTTCAACTTGTTTATACTTGTCACGACCCAATTTTTTCTTCGTTTGGGTATCGTGATGGCACCTAGTCTTAGGGACTAGGTAAGCCTAACAATAATTAAAACAATATTATTTAAATAAAATCTCTTAAAATTCCCAAAACCGGTAGTACAAGTCATAAGCTCTACAGAGTATTTACTAGAAAACTTCTAAATACAACTGTCCAGAAATAAGAATAAACAGTGCAAAACGAAAAGGTTGAAGGTGACTCCGAAGTCTGCTAACGCAGCACCAGATTTACCTTGTGTCTCCACAGCAACAGTCCACACAGCTAGCTAACGAACAAGTACCTGGATCTGCACAAAAATATGCAGAAGAGTAGTATGAGCACACCACAGCGGTGCCCAGTAAGTATCAAGACTAACCTCGGTAGAGTAGTGACGAGGAACAGTCAAGACACTCACTGATCTAATAAACTGAATAGATATAAGTACATGAACAACGAAAGTATGATGTCACATAAAGACTATGCAATATGGCTCACAGTACAGTGATGGCAATAAGGAAAGAAACAACAAGTATCAGCGGAATATCATGAAAATGACACAGAAAGGTGAATGGAACACAACCTAAATCCGAAATCACAAATACAGCAAGGACAAGTAATAACTCAGCAATTACAACCGCTTTTACATCAAGTTTTAGTCAACAACTCCACGAAGTACCGAACCTCGGACAAATCACAACTCACGGGTCTCAATACCTGAACTCTAACACTTAGCATCATGTGCCCTCATAATATCTCATAAATGCACTGACGACTCACATGCCAAATAGAGCCATTCTCACATAGAAGGCAAGTAAACAAGGGTGAGCATCTATGCTCAACAATATCAAGAACACCTCTTATCTGATAAGAGTGCTTAACTATGTGTATGCTTGTGCAAGTGTCCTAACATAGTCCATACCAGCAAATAAGCATAAGGAAGAAGAAGAACGGACAACACGTAGAATATTTTCTTACAGCTTTCACAAGATAAAGCTCACACAGGTACGTATACCACTACACAAATATCAACAACAAGAATTCCCCCAGGCCATAAATCATCACAAATCAATCCCTGACACAGCCCACCTTGTCTCGCCACATGTGCAATAGTAACATAAATGCCCGCCTTGCCTTGCCACACGTGCATAATAATGTTCCCACCTTGTCTCGCCACATGCGCAACCCATAAATATATATACATATCCCGCCTTGTCACGCCGCATGTGCAAATATCAATGGTAACAATAGCACGACAGAAACCTCGTACAACCCCATAATAACAACCGCACGGTAGAAACCTTGTGCATCACAATAATAACAACCGCACGACAGAAACCTCGTGCATTACCACAACAAGTACCACAACAACAATGACAATAATACAAAGTACGACAAGTAAATCAACTCAAAAACTTTAATTCACAAAGAAACGGTAAAACCAATTCACAAGGAATAACCACAATGAAGAATGCTAGGCGTAAAGGGAACAACTCAACAAAGGGAAACTAATGTGTATCAACGATCCCACAATATACATTTCAACAAAAGGGAAACTAACATGAGTCAAATAATTCCAAATAAAATAAGTCGACTAAGATATAGGATATCTAAAACTTCTTTTAAGGTTGAGGAATTACTAAGGATTTTCAATAATTTAATTAAGGATAAGCAGCGGAAAGATAATCATAACCTCAATTAAGACTAAACAAATTATAAGATGATATAATAATAATTTCAAATAAAGATAAGAAGTTATGAAAAGATAGCATGACAATAGAGGAGGTAAAATCTTCAGTTAAGTCAAATAAGAGTCAAATAGGCAATAAGAGTGAATCCTGAAAGCAATTAATTCTAATTAAAGCATGTAGAGGTGAAACTAGTAAATAGGAACTTAATCATATCAAGAACAACTTCATACTCAGTGAATATAAGGACCTAAGAATCCTAAAAGGCCAACTTTTCATAAATAAGTTTGAGCATGCACTCGTCACCTCGCGTGCATGGACTACAATCAACATAGAAGACTCAATCCTAAGGAAAAAATTCCCCACACAAGGTTAGGCAAGATACTTACCTCAAACTAAGCTCAACCATTTCGTAAGAATACCCTTTGTTTTCAATTATCCGGCTCTGAATGGCCCAAATCTAGCCAAACACAATTGCATAACATGAATACAACCATAATAGACTCATCTAATTAATAAATTCAATACTTTAACAAAAATCCCAAAATCCGCCCTAAAGCTCGACCCGGGCCCACGTCTCGGAATCGCGTAAAAGTCACAAAATACGAACACTCATTCACTTACGAGTCTAACTATATAAAAATTATTAAATTCCGATACCATTTCATCCCTCAAATCATGATTTTTCATTTTGAATTTTTCTTTCAAAAACTACCATTTTTCTCAACTCAAAATACAAATTAAATGATAAAAATAAAGATAGAATCATGGAAATAAATAAATTCTAAGTGAAAAATACTTACCAAATTGATTTGCATGAAAAACCCACAAGGAATCGCTCAAAACCGAGCTCTAGAACTCCAAAAATGGTGAAAATGGCAAATCCTCGGAATAGAGGACTTTATATTCTGTCCAACGGTTTTATGCATCGTGAACGTGGAGAAAGGGACACGTTCGCGAAGAAGAGAAACAGAAGCTGCCCAGTTGTTCTTCGCGAATGTGACAACACGTTCGCGAACGCGGAGAGGAAAAATATGATGGCCCAACGACTGCTCTTCGCGAACGCGTGAAGTAGTATGCGAACGCGAAGAGTGTAATGGAATAGCTACGCGAACGCGTAAGTGACACGCGAATGCGAAGAGGAAAATGATCACCAGTGCCCAGGGCCTGGTTTGCACTTCGCGAACGCGAGATAGGGAATGCGAACGCGAAGAAGGGGGTGGCAGAACTTCGCGGACGCGAGAGGGTGACTACGAACGCGAAGAGGAAATATTTCACCCTCCAAAATAACACTACGTGAACGCGAAGGTAAGGACACGAACGCGATGAAGGAGACGAGATGATAGATAACAGCAATTCAAAAATAGGGGGAAAAGACCCGTAGCCCATCCGAAACTCACCCGAGGCCCCCGGGACCCCGTCTAAACATACCAACAAGTCCTATAACCTAACACGGACTCGCTCGAGGTCTCAAATCATATCAGACAACACCAAAAATATAAATCGCACCACAAATCGAACTTATGAACTTTCAAAACTTTCAACTTTGAAAACTCGTGCCGAAACCAATCTAACCAACCCGGAATGACGTCAAATTTTGCAGACAAGTCGCAAATAACATAACGGAGTTGTTCCAACTCTCGAAATTATATTTCGACCCCGATATCAAAAAGTCCACTTCCGGTCCAAATCTCTAAAAATTCGACTTTCGCCATTTCAAGCCTAAATTAGCTACAGACCTCAGATTTACAGTCCGGACACACTCCTAAGTACAAAATCACCCAACGGAGCTACTGGAACCGACTAAACTCCATTCCGGAGTCGTCTTCACATAGTTCTGACTACAATCAAAATCATAAAACTTAAGTTTTCGTTTTAGGGACTAAGTGTCCCAAATCACTCTGAATCATCCGGTAACTGAATTCAACCATGCACGCAAGTCAATACACATAATATGAAGCTGCTCAGGGCCTTATGCCGCCGAACGAGACTTAAGTTCTCAAAATGACCGGCTGGGTCATTACAATACTGCAAGACAAAGACTTCCGTATTTTGGTGTGAAGGTTTAGCAAATTATGTAAAAACTCAGCTTTTTTAATATCATGTTCTAGCAAATAAACCAAAAAATTCAGCAAGTTTGTCCTCATGACAAAACTGTTTAAATGCCTATGTGTCCTGTATTTAACAGTATCCAGAAATAAATTTATTCTATAACTTCATGCAAGTATGATTAAAATATATAGGTTGATTGAATTAAAACTTAAAAAGCATGATGAATTCATGAAGATCAATCAGTTTCAAAAACTAATTTGAATTCTGAAGATGATTTGCAATACTTACAATATATTTTGTAATTTTGAATTTGGAATTTGAATCTGGTTCAACTTTCTGGTTTCGTGATTATGGCATATGCGAGAGATAAATCTGAGGAGGGACGGAGTGATGGAGGAGAACCGTAAAGTGATTTATGTGTGATGTATCTTTTATATGTTTTGTCAGGGGTATAATGGTCATATTATTACGAATGTCTTGTCAACCGGGTACCAAATCAATAATTTTTAAAAATAGGGTACAGGTTAAAAGGTGGCACAAATATAGGGCATGGCTGCAAATCCCCCTAAAATGCTCTTGAGCATACGTGCGGGTGAGATGTAGCTTTGAGTGTCCAAGTGTGTGCTTCGGACACACCCAACACACAGGGCTCGTCCTGCAAATATTTTTTTGTTCGATTATATATAATTAGCCTTGTATATCCTCAAATTTCTAAGCTTTAACACTTCAAAAAAGTTTCCTTCATTGATATATTGCAACTCATAACTCACGAGTCCTAATATATATTTCATAACTCATAAGTCCAAACTAGTTGGAACACCATAATTATCCAAACATAAATTTTATTATAATCTCATTATAACTGGCCCACAAATGAATTCTTTGTATTCGTTAATAGTATTGACAAAATGTTGAATAAGTAATAGTAATGATAGAGAACTTGATCGCTTTTGTAATTTAGGCTAATATTGAATATTTGATCGGAAATCTTCTAATCTAAATCCTCAATACGGAGAGCAAGCAAGTTTTTTTTTACCTTAGGAATAAAAACCACCACAAAATATAGACTATACATTATCTCCGAGAAAATGTGAATGAGGAGAAATCATCAATTTCTTTCCTTCCTCCCATATTTGGTTAAATATCAAATGATCAGATCTACTTTAGTATTTAATCCGTGTAGACATTAAATTTTTTTCTCTCTTTTTAGTTATTTTTTTAAAGTGATCAATTATTCTTTTACCAATTATGACTTAGTACTTACTAAATAGAGTTACTTACCATTACTCCTTAATGTATCCAAGGAATGACAGTTTCGCCAGAAAATTATGCTATGTTGTTAGGTAAAAGTTTTTATATTACGTATATATTATAAGTTGAATTTCTTTTACTTTTCCTTGTATTTTTTTTTTAATATTTTGACACTCTGATTAGCGCCGCCATGCTGATTACCATTTCTTTTCCGAAACAAAGGTTAAATATGATTCGCCGACGCATTTAATATTGAGGTGTAAAGCAGTAAATTTTGTAATCAACCTAAAGTGACCGCAGGTTTGTCTATATTTATCCGACAGCTGCTCTCCCAAGAATACACTCAGTGGCAAAGGAGAGAAGTGGGTGACAGTTTCGTCTGCGTTATTCTGGACTTATCGCCTGGTTTTTTCTTCTCTCTCTAATCATCTTCCAGAATTTTATTGTAGATTTCTACAACTCCACTAAATATATACTCTATATTCTGTATGTTTACTATATAATGTATATTACCATATTTATTATATGTTCCAAAAACTTCTATCGCAGTAGTCGATGAGTTTGGCAAGATCTGTGTGTATTATATATTACAGTACAGTATAATTTATGTGCAATGCCTGGCAAATTGTAGTTTAAATATGTGGTAGTCAGATCTGTGATGCAACGCCATAGCTGAGATCTTGAGATCAGTTTCATTACTTGGTTAATTAGTTTTTCGCAGAGATCATCGAACATTATATTGGACGCATCATTTTTGGTGACTGTGGATTGGTTGAGGACACTGGAGGCAGCGGTTCATCGATCTGTTCCCTGAACGCAACAGCGCTGGGAATCGGTCGATAAACCTCTGCATCCAGCGCTTAAACCCCGTGACTAATTGGTCTATTCTACCAGTTGTGAAGTGCTTGATTTGGTGTAAACCGCCCGTGCAAGTAATTATTTATTAAGTTATCCTATTTATAATTTCTCTAGTCAAACTGAGTTACTATTAATTTTTAATCTGATGTTATGTGCTGTACTTTGTGCCATGTGGAGTAGAAACCACACCACTAGAAGCAACATGCTCTGGCTTCTTAATAGGAAAATGGCTTGCTGAAATTATGACTTGTAACTAGTAAAGGGAGATGTATATATAATATGTACAATTTTTCTTCCTCCGAATGTCTCTTCTAATTTGCATCTGTTACTTCTTTTCCACTTTGGTGAGAAATTCCAGGAACTTTAATTTGGAAGATTATTTCCATGCGTTGAGAATTTGGTTGGTTTTAATTTGACAAGGAAATTTTCCTATCTTTCTCACTTCTCCTTGTAGAGCGGTTCCTGTCAATCAAACTTCTACAGATGAAGCTGAAAACCCAATTTGCTTACGAAAAATGAGTGAAAAAAGGTGCATATAGTAGCTGTTCTCATGTCACTTTCTCAGGTTTTTGAGTGACATGCACCCCAATCGTTTGGTATCCTACATTTCTAGTACGGAATAACTTTACAGCCAGAGATTCAAAAATCATAATGGCACCCACATGTGTTAATAATAGAAGACATATGGTCTAGTTACACTCTCAGCACCATATAGTTCTCTGCTATAATTGCTGTTTAGATGCAAATTAGATGACAAATACAAAAGAATCAAATCTGTGACCATTTTATTCAATTGTTTCACTTTAGTCTTTCATTGGTTAGTCAAAAGTTGTTCCGGCAAGGACAAAAGTTACCTTCAAAAGAAAGTTTTGAAAGTGTGGGAAACATGCTCTAGTCATCGCCTTAGGCAAAAATAGTTGTCAAGTACCAAATTGCCAGAGAATCTATACAACATTCATAGCATCTAGAATCATATTCCTTTTGTCAAGTTAAAACCTAGCCAAGAATATTAGTTGGATTACACCAATCAAAATGACATAATAATACCCGGAGATAGGAGATCTTTTGACAGTTTGACTTTACTTAGATAGCAACAGAGAAAGGGTCTTGATGGACAAAGTTACCTATACTTGTGCTGAAAAAATTAGTCGACATGCGCATAAGCTAGTCCGGACACTACCATTATCCAAAAAAAAAAGTGAAAGGGTACTATTTAACTTTAATCGGTCGAGTAATTGCAGGCAATTGGTTCATTATTGCAAATTACAATTTTCTAGAATATACAGGCATTTCACGAGCATATGGTTTTGGTTTCAGAAGGAGCATAATTAATTTGTTGTCTAGTCCTCCAAATACATCATGCCATTGATAAAGAGGTGAGTATGATTATGATAATTATAACCACATTGACATTAAGCAACCAATAGTTCTATTATTGGATGTAGCATATAGTGACAAAACCGTGTCCATATTAACAGTATATTGGCTTCCAGATGGTGAGTTACTAGGTGTTTACAACAGATATATACACAAAAAATTATCACGTAATGGCATCAAATTAGCTATGGTCAATAGTAAAAAGGAATGACAATCTCTATGATCTCTTCCTTTATTTCCTCTGATTTTGCAATCTTCCATAACTTGTTGTAATCCCCAATTTTCTGTAATCTTTTTATTCTTTTGATTTACTTTCCTTTGTATTATTGAGCAGTCCTGCTCCTCCTTATGTATTTAAAGATGTTCATAGTAAATACACAACAACAGCCTTTGCAAATCCTTCAGTCTCTTTATGGTATCAGAGCTTTCTCATACTCTAACGAGTTTTCGATCCTATCATCTTTCTTCCCTATTAGTCCACCATGTCCAGTAACTCGAACTCTGGCGACATTCTTGCTACGCAAATAACAACACTCCCTGAAACCCTAACAACAATTGGCGCTCTCAGAACTCCAACAATCGAACCCGTGTTCAGTATCAACTGTGTGACAAATACGGACGCATTGCTCGTTTTTGCCGCTCTCAGAGTCACAGCATGAATGAGACACATGCTAATTTCTCATCCTCTACATCCATCAATCCAAGTTGGGTCATGGATACTGGTGCCTCGCATTACATTACTGCAGATACTCAGAATCTGCAGGCTTACTCTGAATACACAGGCACAGATGATGTCATAGTTGGTGATGACAATGGTATTAAAATAACTCACACATGCATACTACTCTCCCTACTCCATCTCGTACCTTTGTACTAAAAGATGTTTTATGCGCTCCATCTATTCATCGCAATCTTATTTCTGTTCCTCACTTTTGTGAGCAAAATAAAACATCTGTTGAATTTTTTCCTACTTTCTTTAGTGTGAAGGATCTGAGAACCGGAGCACCTCTGGCTCAAGGCCTGAATAGGACGCGTATTTATGAGGGGACTAGCGCTTCTCCGACTCCAGCTACCTACTTCATCAATGCTGCAAATCGCCCATCTCTTACACTTTGGCATCGTCGTCTTGGTCACCCACATCTTAAAGTTCTTAATTCTATTATTTCCAGATATAAGTTACCAGTTTCTCCCTCCCCTCAAGATAGTTGTAATTCTTATCTTTGCAATAAAAGTCATCATTTACCATTTTCAACATCCACCTTAATTAGTTCTCGTCCATTAGAACTTTTATATACTCATGTTTGGGGACCCTCCCCCGTTCCTTTCTCATAATGGTGCCCGCTTTTATGTCATCTTTGTTGATCATTTTACAAAGTATATATGGCTTTTTCCACTCAAGCACAACTCTAATGTCACTGCTATATTTGTTAATTTTTAACTCTTGGTTGAAAAGTATTTTAACTCCACAATTCTCACTGTATATTTAGATGGGGGCGGTGAGTATGAAGGTTTAACCAAGACATTGATTAACATGGGCATTCAACATCTGTTTTCACCCCCTTATAAACCCCAAAGAGTTATTACTGCTGAAAATTGAAACCCTATAATAACCAGAAAATTGAAACCCAAGTCTCGCCCTTGTGTCTTTCTTGGTTACTCTGTCACTCATCATTGTTACCAATGCCTTGATCCATCTATTTCCAAAATATTTCTCTCTCGTCATGTCATATTCCTGGAAAACAGTTTACCTTTTGCTTCCATTCCCCACGAGCTACCTCAGGTTACACCACAAGAAATACATTCCTAACTTGATAACTCAACCGGCAACCATCAATCACCCTAAACTATCTTCGTCCTTAGCTCTTCCCGTGCCTCTAACAAATGTTTCATCGGTGCCTATGACAACTCGTGTTTTACCGACAGAAAATATGCCACCATTATCCTTGTCATCCCCATTGGAACCAACTCCACATTCTACATCTTCTTCTGATAACCACAACGAAGAGACGAGTCCCTTGTCCTCCACGACCATTCCCGCCTTGAGTGATGTTGCTCCTATCAATCCTTTGCAACAGGTAAGTTCTACTCCCTCTCAACCACCAGCTCGTGTTGTTACTCGCTCTCAGCATAATATTTTCAAACCCAAGCACAGAACCTATAAACAAGCAGTTCAGCACGCTACTTGGCGTAGTGTGATGTGTGAAGAGATTGGTGCTCTTGTTAAAAATAAAACATAAACTTTAGTTACTAAATCTCAAGCACAGAATGTAATTGGTTTCAAGTGGTTTTTTCGAATTAAACATGAACAAGATGGTACCATAGATAGATACAAAGGAAGATTGGTGGCCAAGGGTTTTCATCAGCGTCCAGGTGTTGACTTTACTTCTACTTTCAGTCCGGTGGTTAAGCCAACTACCATTCGTCTACTGTTGACGTTTGTTGTCCACTTCAAATGGCCTCTCTATCAGCTCAATGTTAACAATGCTTTCCTTTAGAGAACTTTAGCCGAAGAGGTTTATATGGATCAATCGCCTGGGTTCATTGACAAGAGTCATCCTGATTATGTGTGCAAACTTCATAAAGCAATTTATGGACTTCGTCAAGCTCCTCGTGCATGGTATACAGAATTCAAGAACTTTATTACTTCTATTGGGTTTGTATGCTCACAATCAGATCCTTTTCTGTTCATTCTCCATGGCACAGACTCTGTTGTGTTTATTCTCCTATATGTGGATAATATCATACTCACCGGATCTTCACAATCCAGGATTTTTCATGTTAATAATGCACTGGCTCGTCATTTTTTCTCTCAAGGACTTATCTCCTTTGACATATTTTCTTGGCATTGAAGTTTGTCGCCAATCCATCAGTCTGTATCTCTCTCAGAAAAAAATATATAACTGGTCTTCTCCAGCATTTTAACATGATGGAGGCCAAAGGAGTCCGTACACCCCTTGCTTCCTTGGCCATTTTGAAATTAGATGATGGATCTCCGCCTACAGATTGTAAAATGTATCGCAAGCTCATTGGTTCTCTTCAAGATCTATCGATCACTAGGCCCGACATTGCCTTTGCTATCAACCGCTTATCTCAATTCATGCACAAGCCGTCCTATCAATATTGGCAAGCTGCAAAAAGAGTGTTGCATTATCTAAAAGCTACCAATCACCTTTGCTTACTCATCCGTCCAGTTGCACTGTTGAGTTTGATCACTTATTCAGATTCTGATTGGGGGTGGGAATCCTGATGAACAAGAAGGAAAATATGATTTAACTTGTACTTATTCACAGTAGCTCAGTGTATACGGTCGAAGTTGAGCTCGACTACAACTTGGTAGATTAGGCTTGGAACGTGGCGACCAAGGACTCAAGATCGACCTCAAGTCCCACTGAGCTAAAACCCGAGGTCGAAAAGACTACATTCGAGGAACATTAAGTCTGGTGTCGACCTTAGCCTCGAACGAGCTCGGAGAAACATTGTTAAGGTAACTAACAGAAGGCCGAAATATCCGTGACTGGTCGAATATTACGGTGAAAATCTCGGCACGAATCAATACGGAGCCGGCAATCAGCGAATCAAGAGATCTTTTACCTTTTATAGAATTGTACCTAAAGTAAGATTTCTCTGCTATATAAAGAGGGGTTTGATTATTCATTGGATACATGGTAACACGCATCCCAAAGTAATATATTATTATTCTTTTTAAGTTCTTATTATTCTCTTGTTGTTCTGATATCGATTAATGTACTTCTCGCTGGAGAGTAGCTAACCTTCCAAGGCTAAGACTGTTCAACTGGTGTGGTTTGTATTTACTTTTCCATTTCTTATTTCAATTACAATTTGATTTACCGTTTTGTATCAAGTTAGATCACGTATCCTTAAAATCACTTACAAATTCAATTGTTATCCGATTTTACGGATAAACAGTTTAGCGCCCACTGTGGGGCTAAGGATAATAGTGGTTATTTGATACAAATATCCATATAACACTACTTTACGCTTGCTCTTTGAAGTGTCTCTAATTTCAGGTTAAAACAAAAAATGTTAAACTCTCAATCAGCACACCTACATGTTGACAACGAGTCCGGTTACCACGGTGAAAATAACAACATATCACCCGGTAATGAGGTACCGCCCGTTGATCCCATCAAAATTCCAGTCGTAGACCCAATTGACACTAATTCATATGTGGCTATCGATGCAAACTTGCTAACTGACCCCGAGAATAGTGTCCGTGGTGGAGCCCGATTGGCAACTCAAAACACACAAAACATTGGAGGGGACGTGATCAGTCTATGGGTGATCTTCGAAATGTTGCAGGCTCAACAGGAGGCGATAGCTCAGTTACAGAACCAAAGCCGTGCACCGAGCAGGGTTGAACCCGATCCACTTCGAGAAGTCATCTGTAGGGATGAACAGGTCACAGAAAGGTCAAATGAACATGAATCGGGGGCTAACCCCTAGATCATAAAGATGCTCGAAGATCTAAAAAAAGGGATAAAATCCGGGGAGAAGAAAATTGAAGCTAATGACAAAAAGGTGGAAACCTACAATTCCAGAGTAGACTAGATCCCAGGAGCACCACCGATATTGAAAGTCCTAGATTCCAAGAAGTTCGTGCAAAAACCTTTACCTCCGAGCGCGGCTCCGAAGCCGATCCCTAAGAAATTCTACATGCACGAGATTGCTAAGTATAACGGAATGACCGATCCAAATGACCATGTGACCTCTTACACATGTGCCATCAAAGGGAACGACTTGGAGGTTGATGAGATCGAGTCTGTCATATTGAAGAAGTTCGGAGAAACCATGTCAAAAGGGGCTATGATAAGGTATAACAACTTACCTCCTAATTCTATTGATTCATTTTCTATGCTTGTAGATTCTTTCGTGAAAGCACACGCCGGGGCCATCAAGGTCGAAACCAGGAAATCAAACCTTTTCAAAGTAAAACAGAAGGATAACGAGATGCTCAGAGAGTTTGTGTCCCGGTTTCAAATGGAATGAATGGACCTGCCACCTTTCGCTGATGATTGGGCAGTTCAAGCTTTCACCTAAGGGCTCAATGTTCGAAGTTCGGTGGCTTAACAGCAGTTAAAACAAAACTTGGTTGAATATCTGACCGTTACATGGGGCGACGTGCATAACCGGTATCAATCGAAGATCATAGTGGAAGATGATCAACTTGGGACCCCTTCGGGGTCTGTTTATCCCATCAGAAGCAGCGACAAAGTCAAGAGAGACATCGATCGTGAACCGAGACCAAACAGGGATCGGTACCAGTCGTATAATGGAGACCGAAGAAGCAGCGGGTAGGAGAAGCGGCAGAGGTCATAGCAACCAGAGACTCATGAGCAAAAACAGCTTCGATAGGCCCATCGGGGCTAAAGAAGCACCGAGGTTATCAGAATACAACTTTAATATCGATGTTGCCGCCATTGTATCAGCTATCGGACACATCAAAGATACCAAATGGCCTTGACCTCTACAATACGAGCCAAGCCAAAGGGATCCTAACAAGATACGTAAATAGCACGACACTCATGGTTACATAATGGAGGATTGCCGATAGTTGAGAGAGGAAGTAGCCCGACTATTCAATAGCAGGCATCTTCGAGAATTCTTGAGTGACCGAGCCAAGAATCATTTCAGGAATAGGGATTCTAAAAAATAGACCGAACAAGAAGAACCTCAACACATCATTAACATGATTATTGGTGGGGTCGATGTCCCTCAGGGGCCAATGTTGAAATGCACCAAAGTGTCCATCACAAGGGAGAAGCGAACTCGAGATTACATACCGGAAGGAACCTTGTCTTTCAACGATGAGGATACGGAAGGGATCATGCAGCCCCACAATGATGCACTGGTGATATCTGTACTCGTAAATAAAGTTTGAGTTAAGCGTGTGTTAATTGATCCATGTAGCTCGGCCAACAGTATCTACAAGACCAAATCGTGCATGCAGTACGAGTTCTAAACGGATTCAACATGGAATATGAAACTACTAAGGGTGAGATAACACTATCGGTGACCACTGCCAGAACCATCCAGGAAGCTAAGTTTTATGTAATCAAAGAAGACATGAGGTTTTGGAAGGCCATGGATCTACAACATAAGGGCAATACCCTCAACTTTACACCAAGTGTTAACATTCCCAACACCAACTGGAATTAAAACAATCTACAGAGAATAGCCAGCCGCAAAAAAGATATTTGTGGTCGAAGAGGCAGTTCTGATATCCGCGCTTGCAATGGCAAAAGAGGCCAAGTTCGGTCACAAAACCAGAAACTAAATAGCAATTACCGACAACATCTCTGACCCAACCATAGAAACAGGGGACTGATGAAGACGATTATTATGATTACGGGGTACCTAAGTCTTTTATAGTTCTCGATGATTCCGACGCCACTAAATCGACGGTCGAGAAGCTGAAGCAGGTCATAGTGGTCGAGCACCTACTCGATCGAAAGGTATACCTGGGCACGGGGTTAAATCCCGAGCTCAGGAAAAACCTCGTTCAGTTTATTATCGCTAACATAGATTATTTTGCTTGGTCCCACCTTGACATGACAGGGATCCCATCGGAGATAACTACTCATAAGCTAAGTCTGGACCCGAAATCCCATCCGGTGAAGAAGAAGAGAAGACCCCAGTCCGAGATCAAACATGCTTTCATCAAGGATGAGGTATCTAAACTCCTTAAAATAGGTTCCATTCGGGAGTTTAAATACCCAGATTGGTTAGAAAACGTAGTGGTAGTCCCTAAAAAGGGGAATACATTAAGAATTTGTGTAGATTATAAGGATGTGAATAAGGCATGTCCTAAGGACTCTTTCCCTTTGCCCATCATCGATCGCATGATCGATGCCACAACCAGCCACGAGATCCTCAGTTTTCTCGACGCCTGCTCCGTGTACAACCAAATATAGATGGACCTGGGTGACCAGGAAAAAACCTCCTTCATCACTAAATACGACACCTACTTCTATAACGTGATGCCATTCAGGTTAAAAAATGTTGTTGCTACTTACCAACGCCTAGTAAATCGGATGTTCGAGGAACAAATAGGAAAATCAATAGAGGTTTATATTGACGATATGTTGGTTAAGTCCTTGCAAGCAGAGGACCATTTAAAACATTTACAGGAAACCTTCAGCATATTAAAGAAATACAATATGAAGCTGAACCTAGGGAAATGTGCATTCGGAGTTGGGTCAGGTAAATTCCTCGGATTCATGGTATCCAACCGAGGAATCGAGATTAACACCGACAAAATCAAAGCCATCGAAGATATCACGGTTGTGTACAATGTGAAGGCTATGCAAGGATTAACCGGGCGCATAACTGCCCTCAGGCGATTCATCTCGAGGGCCTCCGACAAGAGCCACTGGTTCTTCACACTATTGAAGAAGAAGAATAACTTCTCATGGACCCCGGAGTGCCAGCGGGCTTTGGAGGAACTCAGGCGGTATCTATCGAGCCCACCGCTGCTTCACACGCCAAAGATAGATGAACAACTATACTTGTACTTGGCAGTATCACAAATAGCAGTAAGTGGAGTCCTGGTCCGGGAAGAATAAGGTACATAATTTCCAATTTACTACATTAGCAAGACCCTAGGAGAGGCCGATACTAGGTATCCTCACCTAGAAAAATTGGTGCTCGCTTTGCTAAGCGCCTCTAGAAAGTTAAAACCATACTTCTAGTGTCACCCATATGTGTTGTGACTACTTACCCATTGAGGAATGTTATGCATAAGCTTGAGATCTCGGGCCAGTTGGCCAAATGGGCCGTAGAAATCAGTGGGTATGACATTGAATATCGACCCCGGATTGCCATTAAATCTCAAATTTTGGCAGACTTTGTAGCCGACTTTATGCCAGCCCTAATACCTGAGGTCAAAAGAGAGTCATTAATCAACTCAGGGACCTCATCGGGGATCTGGAACCTCTCAGACGGCGCCTCAAACGCAAAAGGGTCTGGACTTGGTATCGTATTGAAACCACCGACATGCAATGTAGTTAGACAATCTATTAGGACTGTGAAATTGATTAACAATGAGGCCGAATACAAGGCCCTGATTGAAGGTCTCGAACTAGCCAAAAGCTTGGGGGCAGAGGTAATTGAAGCTAAGTGTGACTCCCTCCTTGTGGTAAACCAAGTTAATGGGATGTTCGAGGTCAGAGAAGAACGAATGCAAAGGTACCTAGATAAATTTCAGGTAACATTGCATCGATTCAAAGAATGGACTTTGCAACATATACCTCGAGATCAAAACAGTAAGGTCGATGCCCTCGCTAACCTGGGCTCATCGGTCGAGGATGACGAGTTCAACTCGGGGGCAGTTGTATAACTTATGAGATCGATAGTGGAAGAAGGTCATGCCGAGATTAACTTAACGAGCCTAACTTGGGACTTGAGAAATAAATATATATAATACCTGAAGACCGGAAAATTGCCATCGGATCCAAAAGAACTGAGGGCCCTACGTGCAAAGGCTGCCCGGTTTAGCCTATCCCAAGACAAAATCCTGTTCAAAAGGACATTCCATGGTCCACTCGCGATATGTCTAGGACCAGGGCACACCGAGTACGTTTTGAGGGAAATCCATGAAGGCACCTGTGGAAATCATTCAGGAGCTGAATCATTAGTTCAAAAATTTATTAGAGCCGGCTATTACTGAATTGATATGGAAAATGACGCAAAGGAGTTCGTACGAAAAAAGTGACGAATGTCAAAAACACGCTCCGATGATTCATCAGCCCGGGGAGCTGCTGCATTCAGTTTTGTCACCATGGCCGTTCATGAAGTGGGGGATGGATATTGTCGGCCCCTTTCCATGGGAACTCGGTAAGGCTCAATTTATATTGTTTATGACTGACTATTTTTCTATATGGGTGAAAGCCCAGGCATACGAAAAGTTCAGGGATAAAGAGCTCATCGACTTCATTTGGGATCATATCATATGCCGATTTGGAATGCCGGCCGAGATCGTGTGCGACAACGGGAAACAATTCATCGGCAACAAGGTAAGCAAGTTTCTCGAAGATCATAAGATCAAAAGGATCCTATCAATACCCTATCACCCTAGTGTCACGCCCCAACCTCGGAGAGCACGACCGGTGCTCAACCGAGTGAACCCGGTCGAGCAAGCCTATTAAACCTTTTCTACCCGACTCATTCGTAATTCAAAACGGGATCGCATCACCATTTGTAAAAACAGGGGAGAGATCAATTATAAAAATATATAAACGTTGCTAGTTCATTTTTCCTTATGTACATTGTGCCATAGTTGAGTTCCCAAAATACAATTCGATCCAACGACCACCCCAACATACATACATGGCCTATATAAACGTCTATGGATCCTCTAAGAGTACAAAAGAGCAACAAGGCCCCGGCTATACCTCAAAATATGAAAACTTATACAAAAGAAGGACTACATGACCCATGGGAGAAATGGGGCTCACCAAGACTGCTGTGAGGAGAGAAAGGGAGCACCACCTATCTGCGATCGGCACTATCTGCAATGGAACCCCCTACATCCATTCAAAGATGTAGCGCCCCCCGGCAAAAGGGACGTTAGTAATGTCAAATAATACTAGTATGTAAGGCAAAACCCAATCTTAGTAGAATGAACAGTGAAACAAAGAGAAGGTAGTCATAATAATCAATAAGAGTTTCATAAAAATACAAAGAAAACACTAAGTAAGGGTCACATAGTTTCCAATTCAATCTTTCCATCATTTTAGATTACTAATCTTTAGAGCCAAAGCCACAACTCACAATGCCACTGTATTTTTACACGGAGTCCAGCCTCGGCCCGACCGGCTAAGCCATCTCAAGTGAGACATATCCACATCCACAATGTAAATCAATAATTCCAATACAAATGCCACCATGTGTATAGCATGGCGTCCGATCTCGGCCCGATCGGCTAAGCCATCTCAAGTGAGACATATCCATATCCACAATGTAAATCAATAATTCCAACACAAATGCCACCATATGTACAGCATGGCGTCCGATCTCGGCTCGATCGGCTAAGCCATCTCACTTGAGACATAACCTCTTTCAATTGTTCACTAAATTCACATTTCTTTCCTATCTTTCGTTACATGGCACAAACAGCCTCATTTATTAAGTAGTTCTTGGCACTTGGGAACATTTTACAATTCAAGTCTCTTCCCTTTTTATCCAATCAAATAACATCATCATATAAGGCATTGCACACAAAAAGGGAAGGAGCTTGGAAACAGCATAATTACGTTCTTAAATAGCATGATGACACGGTAACCATCTAAAATAATTAGGGAACATGAATCTTTCAATCCAATACACTAAGGCAAATAATTCTAGTATGATCAAGTTAGAACTTACACCCATCATTCGGACACCAGGAGTTCGATTCTAGGAAGAAGAGAGTTAGCCATACATACCTCAATTTCGCTTCTTTAGATTCTCCAATTATCTGGAACCCTTAGCAACCTCAATCTATTTTAGCAATATACAAATTGAACCCAGAATTAGGAAAACGTTCATGGTTCTAACTCACTTTTTTCCCACACTCTTTATCACACATGCATGCAAGATAAATCACCCTCATACCCATGAAGTATCACCCTAGTACCCTATTATAGCTATGTTTGAAATTAAGAGCTGAGGTGATGAAGCCTTACCTTTTAGGATGAAGAATTTGGTGCTCTTCTTGAATATTTCCAAGCTTTGAGTTGATGGTTGAAGATTAATTGATGAAAATTAGGCCCTCCCTCTAGAACCCTCTCTCTCTCTCACTCTAGAAATATCAGAAATGAGCTTCAAAATAGACTAAATGAGTGTTTTAACGGAATGGGGGTCAGGTTTTTAATTAAGAAAAATGGTGCCCCGACACAGGTCTGCGGTCGCATATGCGACCATTTAATGGTTATGCAGTACGAAAAGTGACCGCAAAAATGGCTCTCAGGGGCCTAAACTTTCGGCTCAGGTATGTGACCAGTATGCGGTCCGCATACTTGTTCTGCGGTCGCATAATGCACCGTAGAACTCCCTCCGCAAAAACTCAAGAGGGATTATATGATCGATATGCAGTCCGCATATCGATTATGCGGTCGCATAATCGACCGCAAAACTGACCTCAAGTTGGCCAAACTTACTGCTTCACTCTGCGGCCATTATGCGGTCCGCAGAGTGATTATGCGGCCGCATAATGGGCCGCAGAAATGCGTTCTTCTGCGAAACATTTTCTCTAAGTCCGTAGGGTACTGTTCAATCCAATAAGAATTTCTACTATAATAACGCAAGAATCTATCTTGGCACCACGAAGCCTCGAGTTTTTGGTTAAATTTTTACGGGTCCTTACATCCTCCCCCACTTAAGATCATTCGTCCTCGAATGAGGATCAAGGTTTACTTAACACAGTTTCAGTTATGCCACATACCATCAGCCCCAAATTTGCCTAACTTCCTAATATCCTGATAATTTCGCCAGAGTTTCCTTTGTATTTAGGCCTATCCACCTGCCAGAGAGCCCCTGAAGCACACCTTAGCAATATATATAGAATTAAATGACACAACAAAATATAAAATAACACAAACCGAAGCCTCATGGGGGACATATAGCTAGAAAGAAGTGTCTTTATATTAGCCTAACAAGTGATACAACTTTAGGGGAAACAACTTCATAGAACTATTACATGGCTATTCAAACAAATGAGGGTACTTTTCTTTCATTTCATTCTCGGCTTCCCAAGTAGCTTCTTCGACTTGTTGGTTTCGCCATAACACCTTCACGGATGCAATTTCTTTGTTTCTCAACTTTCGGACCTGCCTATCAAGAATAGCAACCGGAATTTCTTCATATGACAATTCTTCACTAACCTCGATGGTCTCAACCAGCACAATAGCGGAAGGATCTCCAACTACCTTCTTCAACATGGACACATGGAATACTGGGTGTACTAATGACATCTCAGGTGGTAGTTCAAGCTTGTACGCCACCTGACCTATCCTTTGAATGATTCTATACAGCCCGACATACCTTGGACTTAATTTCCCTTTCTTTCCAAACCGCATGATCCCCTTCATGGGAGATAACTTCAAGAACACCCAATCGTCTTCTTTGAACTCTAAGTCTCTGCGATGAACATCCGAGTAGGATTTTTACGACTCTGAGCAGTTTTCAACTGCTCTTTTATGATCTTAACATTTTCCATAGCCTGATGCACAAGGTTTGGTCCTATTAGTTCAGCTTCTCCAACCTCGAACCACCCAATCGACGATCTATATCTTCTACCATACAAGGCCTCAAATGGCACCATCTGAATACTAGCATGGAAGCTGTTGTTATAAGCAAATTCTATGAGTGGAAAATGATCATCACAGCTACCCTTGAAGTCAAGCACACATGCATGCAACATGTCCTCAAGCGTCTGAATAGTCCGCTCTGCTTGCCCGTCAGTTTGTGGATGGAAGGCCGTGCTAATATTTACCTGCGTACCCAAACCATGCTGAAATTTCTTCCAGAAATTAGCTATGAATTGGGCCCCTCGATCGGAAATGATGGAAACTGGAGTGCCATGAAGCCTGACTATTTGGTTAATATACAATTGAGCATATTGTTCCGCAGTGTCGGTGGATTTAACTGGCAAGAAGTGCGCTGATTTCGTGAGTCGATCCATGATCATCCAAATTGAGTCAAACTTATGCGGAATGCGCGGTAACCCTACCACAAAATTCATATTGATCATTTCCCATTTCCACACTGGAATTTCTATACTCTGTGCTAACCCACCGGGCCTTTGATGCTCGGCTTTCACCTGTTGACAGTTTGAACATTTTGCCACAAAGTCCGCCACACCCCTCTTCATCTCATTCCACCAGTAAATTTCCTTGAGATCATGATACATGTTTTTAGAGCCTGGGTGCACGGAATATCTAGAAATATGAGCTTCTACCATGATTCTTTCCCGAAGACCATTTACATTTGGAACACATAGTCGTCCTTGGTACCGTAATGTACCGTCATCCATGCCAAGAGAAAAAAACGTAGTCTTGTGTTTATGAATCCCTTTCTTCAGTTGCACCAAAGCTGGATCACTGTATTGCTTCACCTTGACCTCCGTCACAAGCGATGATTCCGCCCTATTCCGCACAATCACTCCCCCTTCACTAGAGTCCGTAAGACGAACTCCCAAACCGGCCAACTGGTGAACCTCCCGGGCCAATGGCCTTTGACATGCCTCCAAGTGAGCCAAACTACCCATAGATTTCTGACTAAAAGCATCCGCCACTACTCTAGCCTTCCCCGGATGATACAAAATGTCGATGTCATAATCTTTGAGCAACTCAAGCCACCTTCTCTGCCTTAAGTTCAATTCCTTTTGCTTGAAAATGTATTGGAGACTTTTGTGGTCCGTGAATACATCTACATGGACTCCATACAAATAATGACGCCAAATTTTTAGTGCAAAAACCACCGCCGCAAGCTCTAAGTCATGAGTTGGATAGTTCTTTTCATGATTCTTAAGTTATCTTGAAGCATATGCTATAACCTTACCATGTTGCATTAATACACCCCCAAGACCGATCCTTGAAGCATCGCAATACACCACAAACCCCTCAGTACCTTCTGGCAGGGTCAATACCGGCGCCGAAGTTAATTTTGATTTCAATTCCTGAAAGCTTCTTTCACAAGCATCGGACCAATGGAACTTAACCGCCTTCTGCGTCAATTAAGTCAATGGAGAGGCAAGAGTGGAGAACCACTCCACGTACCTCCTATAATACCCGGCCAAACCCAAGAAACTGTGGATCTCTATTGGAGTAGTAGGTCTAGGCCAATCCTTCACCGCCGCAATCTTTTGAGGATCAACCTTAATTCCTTCTCCGGAGACGACATGACCCAGGAATGTAACAGATTCAAGCCAAAATTCATATTTCGAGAACTTTGCATACAATTGGTGTTGATGAAGAGTTTGCAGAACTGCCCTGCGGTGGTCGGTGTGATCCTCTCGACTTCGTGAATATACCAGGATGTCGTCAATAAATACTATCACAAAGGAGTCAAGAAATGACTTGAAGACTCGATTCATAAGATCCATGAAAGCTGCCGGGGCATTTGTTAGCCCGAAAGACATTACCAAAAATTCAAAGTGCCCATACCGGGTTTTGAAAGCCGTTTTCGGAATATCCTGCTCCCTTACCTTCAATTGATGGTACCTGGACCGCAAATCAATTTTGGAGAAGAACTTAGCACCTTGTAATTGGTCAAAAAAATCATCTATTCTAGGCAATGGGTATTTGTTTTTTATTGTAACTTTGTTGAGTTGCCAGTAATCAATACACATCCGCAATGATCCATCTTTCTTTCTGAAAAAGAGCACCGGTATGCCCCAAGGCGACACACTCGGTCGGATGAAACCTTTCTCTAGCAAATCCCTCAGTGTTCCTTTAGCTCTTTTAATTCTGCCAGCGCCATTCTATAAGGTGGAATGGATATAGGCTGCATGCCTGGCATCATATCAATCCCAAAATCAATCTCCCTGTCTGGAGGTATTCCAGGGAGCTCATCCGGAAAGACATCGGGGAAATCATTCACAATTGGTATAGATTTAAGGGTAGGCACCTTAGCAGTGGTGCCCGTCACTCGGACCATACCCCTTCCTGATCATCTTTGTGGCCTTAAGGTAAGAAATAAACCTACCTTTCGGCATAACATTATTCCCCTCCCACTCAACAGTTGGCTCGTTAGGAAACTCAAGCCTCATATTTCTGGTCCGACAGTCAAGTTTGGCAAAACATGAATAGAGCCAATCCATTCCCATTGTTACATCAAAATCAATCATCCCTAGTTCAATAAGATCGGCTATGATATCCAGACCAAGCACCGTGACAACACAATCCTTATAAATCGGTGCGGCCATAATAGACTCGCCAACCGGAGCAGATATAGAGAACGACTCATGAAGCTGCTACGGTTCTATCCCGAAGCTCGTAGCAATATAAGGAGTAACATAGGACAAAGAAGATCCGGGATCAATAAGGGCATACACATCATGAGATTGAATAGTCAATATACCTGTGATGACATCTGGGGAAGCCTCTGCACTCTGTCGACCACTCATAGCATAGAATCGGTTGGGTCCTCCCGAACTCTGTGCACCACCCCTAGTTGTACCACGCCATGCGTGTTCTGAAGAGCCTCGAGCTGGAGGGTGTGCTGAAGATGTGGCAGCTGTAGGACTGGATGACTGAGTTGTGCCCCTGCCTGGACCCTGACGGGATACACGACACTCCCTCTGAATATGGCCTCTCATTCCTCATCCATAACATACTGGCATGTCCAGGTAGCAGACTCTCAAATGTATCCTCCCACACTTAGGGCATGAGGCCCTTTGCTGCTGCTGGAATATCCCTCCTGATCGGCCCTGATGGTGGGACCCCCTGCTGCCCTGACCAGACCTAAAGCGACTCCCCTGCTGTTGGCTATGCCCTGATGGCTGGGCACTTGCTGAAGACTGAGCATAAGACTGGGATAGCCCTGATGATCCTCCCCAAAAAGCTGATCTCCCACCTCCGAATGAATCCCCAAGGTTGCCCGCTGATCGGGCCCTACTACTACTTTCCCGTTCCATCCTGAGCTTTAACTTTCGAGCCTCCGTAGCTTGGACAAATGCCACCATCCTTCCATACTTCATGTCAAAATTTAGAGCAGCTGTGGCAGCCTCATTAATAACCAAAGGGCTAAGGCCCTGCACAAATCGACGCACTCTTGCCTCCATAGTTGGCATCATATGAACAACATACTTTGATAGGCGTACGAACTCCATGTGATACTCCTACACATTCCTACTACCTTGTTTAAGGGTCTCAAACTCCCCAACACAGTCTGCCTTAGTCTCTACAGGCAAGAAATGGTCTATGAAGGCATCCGCGAACTCACTCCATCTCACCAGAGGGCTCCCCTCCTCACGGGAATCTTCTCACATCTCAAACCAGGAATATGCCACCCCTTTTAGACGATAAGTGGCCAACTCTACTCCCTCTACTTCAGTAGCATGCATAACTCGGAGAGTCTTATGCATCTCATCAATGAAATCCTGAGGGTCTGCCCGAGGATCAGTACCTGTGAACACTGGAGGGTCTAACTGAAGGAACCTGTTTACCCTGGAACCAGAAGAATCCTCGTGCGAGCTAAATAAGGTGGGTGCAACATTTAACCTCTGGGCCTGAGAAGCTACTAACTGAGTCAGCGTCTGAATAGCTCCCCTAAGATCCCCATTAGAAATACCGGGACCTGGAGCTGGGGCTGGAGGTGGAATAGGTATATCGACGGGAGGGATTATGGCACCCTCCACGGGTCTAGGAACTGGGGTAGTTTGTTCTGGAGTAGACGAATCAGGCAGTGTGATAGTAGGGGGATTATCCTCACCCGCATTATCAAATAAGGGATCAACAGCCACTCCTGGTGTGGCATTGGATTCTTGGCCAATCCTCGCTCTCTTCTTAGGTGCCATTTACTGAAAGTTAGAAAATACACGAGTTAGGGAAAAACAACCTCACGTTCTGCTCTATCGCACGATATAGAACAACAATGAAAGGTATCATTCTTAAATGTCCAAGTAGCCCCCTAATTATAGATGTGGTCGACAACACACCGATAAGAAGGGCTCTACTAGACACGGCTTTGAGACATCCTAGGACACTTTAAAACCTTAGGCTCTGATACCAAGTTTGTCACGCCCCAACCTCGGGAAGCACGACCGGCACTCAACCGAGTGAACCCGGTCGAGAAAGCCTATTAAACCTTTCCTACCCGACTCATTCGTAATCCAAAACGGGATCGCATCACCATTTGTAAAAACGGGAGAGATCAATTATAAAAATATATAAACGTTGCTATTTCATTTTTTCTTATATACATTGTGCCATAGTTGAGTTCCCAAAATACAACTCGATCTAATGACCACCCCAACATACATACATGACCCACATAAACATCTACGGAGCCTCTAAGAGTACAAAAGAGCAACATGACAATGCCGGCAACAAGGCCCCGGCTATACCTCAAAATATGAAAACATATACAAAAGAAGGACTACATGACCCCTGGGAGAAATGGGGCTCACCAAGACTGCTGTGAGGAGAGAAAAGGGAGCACCACCTATCTGCGATCGACACTATCTGCGATAGAACCACCTACATCCATTTAAAGGGACATTAGTACTGTCGAATAGTACTAGTATGTAAGGCAAAACCTAATCTTAGTAGAATGAACAGTGAAACAAAGAGAAGGCAGTCATAATAATCAATAAGAGTTTCATAGAAATACAAAGAAAACACCAAGTAAGGGTCACATAGTTTCCAATTCAATCTTTTCATCTTTTTAGATTAATAATCTTTAGTACCAAAGCCACAACTCACAATGCCACCGTATTTTTACACGGAGTCCGGTCTCGGCCCGACCGGCTAAGCCATCTCAAGTGAGATATATCCATATCCACAATGTAAATCAATAATTCCAACACAAATGCCACCATGTGTACAGCATGGCGTCCGATCTCGGCCCGATCGACTAAGCCATCTCAAGTGAGACATATCCATATCCATAATGTAAATCAATAATTCCAACACAAATGCCACCATGTGTACAACATGGCGTCTGATCTCGGACCGATCGACTAAGCTATCTCACTTGAGACATAACCTCTTTCAATTGTTCACTAAATTCACATTTCTTTCCCATCTTTCGTTACATGGCACAAACAGCCTCATTTATTAAGTAATTCTTAGCACTTGGGAACATTTTACAATTCAAGTCTCTTCCCTTTTTATCCGTTCAAATAACATCATCACATAAGGCATTGCACACAAAAGGGAAGGAGCTTGGAAACAACATAATTACGTTCTCAAATAGAATGATGACACGGTAACCATCAATAACAATTATGGAACATGAATCTTTCAATCCAATACAATAAGGCAAACAATTCTAGTATGATCAAGTTAGAACTTACACCCATCATTCGGACAGCAGGAGTTCGATTCTAGGAAGAAGAGAGTTAGCCATACATACCTCAATTTCACTTCTTTAGACTCTACAATTATCCGGAACCCTTAGCTACCTCAATCTATTTTAGCAATAGACAAATTGAACCCAGAATTAGGAAAACGTTCATGGTTCTAACTCACTTTTTCCCCACACTCTTTATCACACATGCATGCAAGATAAATCACCCTCATACCCATGAAGTATCACCCTAGTACCCCATTATATCTATGTTTGAAATTAAGAGCTGGGGTGATGAAGCCTTACCTTTTAGGATGAAGAATTTTGTGCTCTTCTTGAATATTTCCAAGCTTTGAGTGATGGTTGAAGATTAATTGATGAAAATTAGGCCCTCCCTTTAGAACCCTCTCTCTCTCACTCTAGAAATATCAGAAATGAGCTTCAAAATAGACTAAATGGGTGTTTTAACGGAATGGGGGTTGGGTTTTAAATTAAGAAAAATGATGCCCCGACACAGGTCTGCGGTCGCATATGCGACTGCATAATGGTTATGCGGTCCACAAAGTGATCGCAAAAAATGTCCCTCAGGGGCCTAAGCTTTCGGCTCAGGTATGCGACCAGTATGCGGTCCGCATACTTGTTCTACGATCGCATAATGCACCGTAGAACTCCCTCCGCAGAAACCCAAGAGGAATTATGCGACCGATATACAGTCCGCATATCGATTATGCGGTCGCATAATTGACCTCAAATCTGACCTCAAGTTGTCCAAACTTACTGCTTCACTCTGCGGCCATTATGCGGTCCACAGAGTGATTATGCGGCCGCATAATGGGCCGCAGAAACGTTTTCTTCTGCGAAACATTTTCTCTAAGTCCGTAGGGTACTGTTCAATCCAACAAGTCCGAACCGCGGCTCGCAAGCTCACTGCGAAGAATTTCTACTATAATAACGCAGGAATCTATCTTGGCGCCACGAAACTCCAAGTTTTTGGTTAAAAGTTTTACGGGTCCTTACTCCTAGTGGGAATGGGCAAGCAGAATCAACCAACAAAACCATATTCCAAAACCTCAAAAAGAGGTTAACCGACGCCAAAGGAATATGGAAGAAAATCTTGCCCGAAGTCTTATGGGCATATCGAACAACCTCAAAGTTGAGTACAGGGGCCACCCCATTCTCACTAGCTTATGACGTCGAAGCTTTAATACCAGTTGAAGTCGGAGAGCTAAGCTTCAGATTCCAATATGCAACCGAGGGATCAAACGGTGAAGCTATGAACACGAGCCGAGATTTATTGGATGAAAGGCCTGAAACAGCCCTTGTCTGGTTGGCCGCCCAAAAGCAGCGTATCGAGAGATATTACAATCGAAGGACCAACTTTCGACACTTCAATATCGGGGACTTGGTACTAAGGAAGGTTACACTAAACACCTGAAACCCGAAACCTGAACGAAGGGAAGTTGGGGCCGAACTGGGAAGGTCCTTATCAAATTATTGAGATCACCGGTAAAGGATCATACAAACTCGGAACGATGAACGGTGAGCAACTACCGAACAACTGGAACATAGCCCACTTGAAGCGATACTATTGCTAAGGTACGATCCCTATTCATTCCCTTTTATTTATTTACATTCTGAACTAACACTTGCAGGGAATCATCTAGGAATGATACAATTTTTAGGTCTGAAAGCACGCGTTGCACTCTTTTTCCCTTGAACCAGTTTTATCCCAAATGGGTTTTTCGGCAAGGTTTTTAACGAGGCAACGGTAAATCGTGCTAACTTAGAATTGAAGGCCGGTTATGAACATGTATCGAAGATCACGACAATAGTAAGGTCTCTCTATGCTCGACCCCAAACACTGGGGGGGCATCACCTTCGGTTAATGACTTTAGCAAGGAAGGAAACTTTATGATTGAACGGTCTCGGCTCGATCGATAGGATTTACTGTAAGGTCCAAACGGTCACATGAACCGTGCCTGCATAGAGTACTCGAGCCCTGGTACAAAACTTGTACACATGTGTAACTATCACACACAAGAATAAAAGTTTCTACCTTGCGGATAAATATCTTGTCCTTTAAGAATTTCTCTTTTTTCTTTTAAGGAATTTCTTATATTCGATCCTGAAAAGGTATCGAGCCCAAGGGCCGCCTTTATCCGGGTTCAAACGATCACTCCCAATTGGAGGCTGCCGTCCGAAAACAAACTCGGACGACTCGTATTATCAGAACCCGGGGGCAAAAGACCTATTTGGCAACGCCCGAACCTTAAAGGCTACGACCTCCCTCATTCAGGGACTGTTATCTTAGGCAAGCCCAGATAACTCGAGGTAACAAACTCATTGGGTAACACCCGAACTAAAAAGGCTACGACCATACTAAAATGGCTCGGAGACGTCCGAGACCCGTAACAAAAACAAGGCCTTGGAAAAATTTCATAACCGGTTCTAAAGGCTACCCTCGGCAAACTACAATCTAAAATGTCATAACTACTTGGGGGAAAAACGTTTTCGATCATGTCGAACCCCCACAATGCCTTAAACAAAATAATGTCAAAGGAAAGGCCTGTTCGAACCTCCGAACATGACCCAACTATTTTATGCTAAGGCATTTCGACCTTTGCAAACATAAAAAAATAAAGCAAAGGAAAGCAGAATATATAAACAGCCAAAAGGGAAAAGAAGCCTCATATATTATACACAATCTTTACAAAGGCCAAATGACCCTAACAAAAATACAAAAGTACACGAGTACAAACAAAGCAAAAAAGTAAAATTTTTTTACAAAGGCGTTTAAATAGCATGATCTTCTTCGCCCCTGGTTCCATCGGAACCATCAGCATCTTCTTCTTTTGAGCAATCTCGATCTCGGCCGATAGATCGAAACCCCGAGCATGGATCTCCTCGAGGGCCTCTCTTCGTAACTGTCGCTTCTCGTATTCAATGATATCTTTCAAGTGGTCCTGGGCCGCCTCGGCATCAGCCTTGTATTGGGCTACCATCTCGTCAATATCAGCTTTAACCACCGCTACCACTGACTTGGCCGTTTCAAGTTCCTTGGCCATAATTTTCCACTCGGAGGCAGTCGAGCTTAGCCGAGACTGGAGCTCTTCAACCCTTTTGGCATGCGTCTCGGCCCTTTCCTTTGATGCTCGAAGTTGGACCTCATCCGAAGTCAGTTGCGCCCGAGCAGCCTCCTTTTTTGAGGCTGCACTCCATTCGTCGGTCTCGGCCTTGACAATATCCATTTCAACTCGAAGTTGGGCAACTTGGTCGATTTTCTGTTGGACTTGCGGATTTTGATCGTTAGTTACCGAGCCTAACTCGTCATCGCTAACCTAAAATATCTTTACCTGCTCAGCCATATTGGCATATTCCTTCTGAGCCACCTAGAGCTCAGCTCGGAGGCTCTTAGCCCCACCCTCACACTGCTCACTAAGAAGTTTGTAGGAATCTCTCTTCTTAGTGAGCCCTCGGACCTCGACCTCAAGCTATTTCAGCTCATCCCGGTATCGGAGAAAAGCCTCGTGGTGAAGCAACGAGGCCTACAAACACGAAGAGAAAATGTTAGAGCTATTTACAAAATAGCCTAAGTACAAATTGAAAACCCATGAGGAATATTTAAAGTTACCCAGTTTAATGCCTGTTGTGCTTTGTTGAACAGGCAGGGTGCATCCACCTCATTCATCTTGGCTTGATCATCCTCGATCACCAGACATCGAAGATTATTAGCCATCCCTACGGGGGCTGAGAGGACCCGAGAGTCCTCCAAAAGGGAGAAAGTGATGAATCACTTTTGGTCAGGATCCACACTTGGAGCAGGGAATCGATTGACCAGTTTGGGACTCGAGGAAGGTCCGCTTGCTCCCGAAGATAGGCTCTTCCTCGGTATCTCTAAATCGCCCAACCCGGTGAAACCTTCCATGGTCGTAGAGTCCACTCCATCAAAGAAGCTAAGAAAGGGATCGTTCGCTCCGAGGACTCCCTCATTGGGACGTTCTTTCACCGTTTGAGCCTCATTGTACATGGACTCAGTGAATGAAGGTGATTCGGTGATATCAATCACACCGAGAGCTTCCTTCGGCTCACTGCCCATGTACCGGGAAGCTTCGGTCTCGGCCTCCTCCTTGACCTCCCTAGCTCGATGAAGATCAGCATCGCCTCCCTCTGGTTCGGAGGCCCCTTGCCCTTCGAGTTGTGTCGATACTCGGGACACCAGATTGAAGGTTTTCTCCTCTTGTTATCCTTCGGATTCATCCCTCAGCTGATAGAAGGAATCTGAAGGTGGTGCTCGAGCGCTAGTGCTTTCTTTGGACTTGCGCACCAGCCTTCTCTTTGGTTTCTTTTTCTCTGAGCCCGAAGAACTCGGAGCCATTTTTCTCTTCTTCTCTTCGCCCTATTTTAGAGTAGGGGATTCAGTGGGGAGAGCGTCATTACCGTATGGAGGTCTCATTTGGACATCCTTGGGTAAACCTACAATAAGAAATAAAACAAGTGAGGACTTAGTCGTACAAAAGGGAAACCAAAAAGTACTCGTGAAAGAAATCTTATCGTGCGAACAGGCCTACCATCGACCTTTCAAAAGCTCGCGCCACGAGTGCTCGTAATAAAGACTTTGCGATACTATACCCTCAAGCCACTCCTTGAGTCGAGGAATCGCGTTCGGGATCCGAGCAACAGCTGCACTGTCACAGAACATCGATAAGAAAGAAGGAAAAGGGGCGATAAATAAAACCATGAAAGAAAAATTAGGTACTTATGTTTCATGTTCCACTTCTCAGGGAACGACATGTACTCGGTCGGGATCAAGTCCGAGGTCCTCACTCGGACGAAACGGCCTAGCCATCCTCGATCCTTATCTTCATCGATACTAGAATGCAACTTTACTAGCCCGACAGGCGAGCTTGATCAGTCCTCCCCGGTAGAGTCGGGGACTGTACAAATGCATAAGGTGGTCGATCCTGAAAGGTCACACCTCGATCTTGATCACGAAGAAATGGAGGAGGATTACGATCCTCCAGAAACAAGGGTAAATCAGGCTGAGGGTTACCTCGTATATCTTGCAAAAGTCGATGATGAACGGGTCTAAGGGACCCAACGTGAAGGGACAAGTGTATACACTTAAATATCTCTCGACATGGGTGGTGATGGCCTCGTCAGGTTCGAGAACCACCACATGTTTGTCAGCCCAGTTACAATCCCTCTTTACTTCAGAGAGAATGTCCTCGGTGATCGAACAGATGTACCTGGAGACCTCTTCACACCGGTCTGGTATGGATGAGGGCTTTTCGATTTTAAAATCAGCATTGACCAGACATCCCCCTGGGATGAACATTTTTAGAGGAGGTTCTGTTGTTGGTTCCTCGACAGCTGTACGTGAAGCGGTCTCTTCGGTAGCCGGCCACGAGGTGGAAGGATTCTCTTTTTGAGGAGAGAATTTTGAAATCTTCTCCATTTCTTTGGAAAATGAAGGAAAAAGAGGAAGTTAGGAGAGTAAGCTTGATGGTTTGGGATAAAGAACAGAAGTTCTTATAAAAGGATTTTAGAGTAATCAGAAAATTAAAGCTTGGAAGTGTTGAAATTTCTAAGGTACGAGGGCAGAAGGTTTGAAAGTAAAGTTTGAATGAACTAATAAGGAGGTATTTATAGTTTCTCAGCGACTGTTCACATCTCGGAGTGGCTGACCGACAACTGATAGACATTTAATGCCATTAAGACTTGACTGATGAGACGTTTTAACTGTTTTGTCGTTTCTGTCACAAAATATTAAAGTCAGGTTCGGAAGTTCATGTCGTTTCTCATTGTCTACTCTCCGAAAAATGAGGGGACTATCTGTATACGGTCGAAGTTGAGCTCGACAACAACTTGGTAGATTGGGCTTGGAACGTGGTGACCAAGGACTGAAAATCGTCCTCAAGTCCCACCGAGCTAGAACCCGAAGTTGAAAAGACTGCCTTCGAGGAACATTAAGTCCGGGGTCGACCTTAGCCTCAAACGAGCTCGGAGAAACATAGTTGAGGTAACTAACAGAAGCCCAAAATATCTGTGACTAGTCAGATATTACGGCGGGAATCTCGACACGAATCAATATGGAATCGGCAATCAGTGAATCAAGAGATCTTTTACCTTTTATAGAATTGTACCTAAAGTAGGATTACTATACTATACAAAGGGGGTTTTGATTATTCACTGGATACACGGTAACACGTATCCCAAAGCAATATATTATTATTTTCTTTAAGTTTTTATTATTCTCTTGTTGTTCTGATATCAATTAAAGCACTTTTGGCTCGAGAGTAGCTAACCTTCCAAGGCTAAGACTGTTCAACTGGTGTGGTTTGTATTTACTTTTCCATTGCTTATTTCAATTACAATCTGATTTACCGTTTTGTATCAAGTTAGATCAGGTATCCTTAAAATCACTTACAAATTTAATTGTTATCCGATTTTACTGGTAAACATGACGTCTAAGAAGCAACACACAATGGCTCGCTCTTCAACTGAAGCCGAGTACAAAGCCATTGCCAATGTTGCTGCTAAAATCATCTGGATTGTCAATCTTCTCAAAGAACTTCACTTCTCCATCTTAAACATTCCAACCATCTATTGTGACAACCTCGGTGCCACTTTCCTCTGCCAAAACCCAATATTCCACACGTATGAAGCATCTTGCTTTGGATTATCATTTTGTTCGGGAGCGAGTTCAAATTAAGTCTCTCACTGTCCGTCATGTTCCATCTGCTTTGTAGCTAGTTGACTCTCTTACTAAGATAGTACCTTCTGCCACATTCTTTTCTCATCGATCCAAGATAGGTGTTGTTGAACCACCACCTATCTTGCAGGGGCATAAAAAGGAACGACAATCTCTATGATCTCTTCCTTTATTTCCTCTGATTTTGCAATCTTCCATATCTTGTTGTAATCCCCAATTTTATGTAATCTTCTTATTCTTTTGATTTTCTTTCCTTTGTATTATTGAGCAGTCCGGCTCCTCTTTATGTATTTAAAAATGATCATAGGAAATAAACCATAACAGCCTTTGCAAATCCTTCAGTCTCTTTAAATAAGATGATTATTAGTGATTACTATTATGATGGTGACAATGATGAAACAATCACTTAACTAAATTTAGTGAACTACCTTGATGGAAATGAGACGCAGGGATTTCTGACAGAGACTATATTTTCAATATTATGAAAATGTCATAGGGATACTGTATACGGTAGAAACCGAGCTCGCCTATTGCATGACAGACCGGGGGAAACATAATGGGTTGAAGATCGACCCTGGATTCCATCGAACCTAGGTAAGAGTTTGGAACATGCGCCTTCAAAGATTACCGAGTCTGTAACCCCATAACTGACTCTGACTCCGAATTAGCTCGAGAGAACATCATCGAACCAAAATAACGGAAGGCTGAAATATCCGTAACCGACCGCGCATCACGGAGGGAATCTCGGCACGTATCAATGAAACCGCTTAATTAGAAAATCATGAGATTTTTACCTTATGTAGAGTTGCACCTAAAGTCGGACTCCCCTACTATATAAAGGGAGTCTGATTATTTATAAAAGGCAGGGTAACACGCATCCTAAAAGTATTATAATATTATTATTTTTTCAAAAGCTACTGTTCTTCTGTATTTGACATTATTTGGATTATATTCAGTTCGAGTGAGGTCTATTTCTCAAGGCTATAACTGTTCAAATCACACGGTTTGAATTTACTTTTTTATTGTTTGCTTTACTTATAGTTCAATCTATCGCTTGTGTCAAATTAATTCACGTATCCTTAAAACCACTTATAAATTCAATTGTTATCCGATTTTGAGGGTAAACAGTTTAGCGCCCACCGTGGGGCTAAGGATAATAGTGATTATTTGATACAAATTTCCATAACACATACTATTATTCATTTGTTCTTTGAAGTGTCTTTGATTCTAGGCTAAAATACAAAAAATGTCAAACTCTCAATCAGCACCTCTGCATGTTGACAACGAATCCGGTCACCAAGGTGAAAATAACAACATAACAACCGGTAACGAGATATCGCATGCTGATCCTGCGGGAATTCCGATTGCAGATCCGATCGACGCTAATTCATATGTGGCTATCTATGGAAATTTTCCTACCGACCCCGAAAATAACGTTCATGGTGGAGCCCGATCAGCAACTCGGAACACATAAAATGTTGAAGGAAACGGGATCAACCTACGAATGATCTTCCAAATGTTGCAGGCTCAACAGGCGGCGATAGCTCAGTTATAGAACCAAAGTCGTGCACCAAGCAGGGCTGAGCCCGATCCTCCCCGGGAAGTCACCCGCATGGATGAATCTGTCGTAGAAAGGTCAAACGAACATAAATCGGGGGCTAGCTCCAAAATTTTAAAGATGCTTGAGGAGTTGACAAAAGGATAGAATCATGGGAGAAGAAGATCGAGGCTAACGACAAAAAGGTGGAAACTTACAATTCCAGGGTAGACCAAATCCCAGGTGCGGCTCCGAAGCCGATTCCCAGGAAATTCCACATGCCTGATATTCCTAAGTACAACGGAACTACTGACCCAAACGAGCACGTCACCTCATACACATGCGCCATCAAAGGAAACGACTTGGAGGATTAGGCTGTTCAAGCTCTTACTCAGGGACTTAATATTCAAAGCTCAGTGGCTTCACATATGGTATCACAACTTACCCCCTAATTCTATTGACTCATTTGCTATGCTTGCAGACTCTTTTGTGAAAACACATGCTGGGGCTATCAAGGTCGAAACCAGGAAATCAGACCTCTTCAAAGTGAGGCAAAAGGATAATGAAATGCTCAAAGAATTCGTATCTCGATTATATATGGAACGGATGGACATGTCACCGGTCGCTGATGATTGGGCTGTTCAAGCTTTTACTTAGGGACTTAATATTCGAAGCTCGGTGGCTTCACAACAGCTGAAGCATAATTTAATAGAATATCCGGCTATTACATGGGCCGACATGCATAATCGGTATCAGTCAAAAATCAGAGTCGAAGATAATCAACTGGCCCCCCCTTCGGGGTCTGTTTATCCAGTCAGAACCTTTGACAGAGTCAAAAGAGAGGTCGATCATGAACCAAGGCCAAATAGGGATAGGTATCAACCATATAACAGAGATCGAAGAAATAACGGGTCCGGGCAAAACCCCATAGGAAACGAAAGGAGCAACAACCGAGGTCAAAGCAGCCGGGGACTTATGACCAAAAATGGCCTCGACAGGTATAAAGACGCACCAAGGCTATCGGAATATAACTTTAATGTCGATGTTGCTGCCATTGTATCGGCTATCGGGCGCATCAAAGATACCAAATGGCCTCGACCCCTACAATTCGATCCAACCCAAAGGGATCCTAACTAGATGTGCAAATATCACGACACTCATGGTCACAAAACGGAGGGTTGTCGACAACTGAGAGAGGAAGTAGCTCGTTTATTCAACAATGGGAACCTTCGGGAGTTCTCGAGCGACCGAGCCAAGAATCATTTCAGGAACAGGGATTCTAACAAATAGGCAGAACAAGAAGAACCTCAACACATTATTAACATGATTATCGGAGGAGTTGATATCCCACAAGGGCCGATGTTGAAACGCACCAAAGTATCTATCACTAGGGAGAAACGAATTCGGGACTACATACCAGAAGGAACTTTATCTTTCAACGATGAAGATGCGGAAGGGATCGTGCAACCCCACAATGATGCACTGGTAAAATTTGTACTCGTAAATAAAATTTGGGTTAAACGTGTGTTAATTGATCAAGGTGGCTCGGCCAACATCATTCGATCGAGGGTCGTGGAACAGCTCAGTTTGCAAGACCAAGTCGTGCCTGTAGTTAGAGTTCTAAACGGATTCAACATGGCTTGCGAGACCACTAAAGGCAAAATAACATTACCAGTAAACACCTCCGGGACCATCCAGAAGACCAAATTTTATGTGATCGAAGGGGACATGAGATACAACGCTTTATTAGGAAGGCCATGGATCCATAACATGAGGGCGGTGCCTTCGACGCTACACTAAGAATTGAAATAACCAACACCTGACAGAGTTAAAACAGTCTACGGGGAACAACCAACTGCAAAAGAAATGTTCGCGATTGAAGAGGTGACACCGACATCTACCGTTTTAACATCGAAGGGCCCAAACCAGGTGGTTAAAAACGGGGCAAAATAGCAATCACTGATACCATCTTTGGCATATTTGAACAAACAAGGGAAAGTCGAGGATGATGATTATGGGATTCCTAAATCTTTTATAGCCCCCGATAATTTCGACGCCACTAAATCGACGGTCGAGGAACTGGAACAAGTCATATTGCGAGAAAATTTGCCCGATTGAAAGGTATACCTGGGCACGGGGCTAAGCTCCGAGCTCAGGGAAAAGCTCATTCAATTTATTATAACTAACGAAGATTGTTTCGCTTGGTCCCACCTCGATATGACAGGTATCCCACCGGAGATAACCGTTCACAAGCTTAGCCTGGACCCGAAGTTTTATCCGGTTAAACAAAAGATGAGACCCCAATCCGAGATCAAACATGCTTTCATCAAGAATGAGGTATCTAAACTTCTTAAAATAGGGTCTATTCGGGAGGTCAAATACCCGAATTGGTTAGCAAACGTACTGGTATTCCCTAAAAAAAGGAATAAATTAAGAATGTGTGTAGACTATAAAGATTTGAATAAAGCATGCCCCAAAGACTCTTTTCCTTTAACCAACATCGATCGTATGATCGATGCCACGGTCGGCCACGAGACCCTCAGTTTTCTCGATGCCTATTCCGGGTACAACCAAATATAGATGGACTCGGGTGATCAGGAAAAAACTTCCTTCATCACTAAGTATGGCACGTACTAGTATAACGTAATGCCGTTTGGATTAAAAAATGTCGTTGCCACATACCAACGCTTAGTAAATCGGATGTTCGAGAAATAAATAGGAAAATCAATGGAGGTTTACATTGACGACATGTTAGTTAAGTCCCTGCAAGTAGAGGACCAATTAAGACATTTGCAAGAAACATTCAGTACACTGAAGCAGTACAACATGAAGCTAAACCTAGAAAAATATGCGTCTGGAGTAGGGTCGGGTAAGTTCCTCGGATTTATGGTATCCAATCGGGGAATCGAGATCAATCCTGATAAGATCAAAGACATCGAAGATATCACGGTTGTGGATAATGTAAAGGTCGTGCAAAGGTTAACCAGGTGAATAGCCGCCCTGGGGCGATTTATTTCGAGGTCATCCGACAAAAGCCACCGATTCTTTGCACTGTTGAAGAAGAAGAATGACTTTTCATGGACCCCGGAATGCCAACAAGCTTTGGAGGAACTCAAAAGGTAATCAAGCCCACCCCTGCTTCACACACCGAAGGCGAAAAAATAACGGTACTTGTATTTAGCGGTCTCGGAGATAGCGGTAAGTGGAGTCCTAGTTCGGGAAGAGCAAGATACGCAATTTCAAATTTACTATGTTAGTAGAACCTTTGGTGAGGCCGAAACTAGGTAACCTCACCTAGAAACACTGGCGCTTGCTTTGCTAAGCGCCTCAAGGAAGCTAAAACCATACTTCCAGTGTCATCACATATGTGTCCTAACTACTTGCCCATTGAGGAATGTTATGCATAAGCCCGAACTCTCGGGCCGACTGGCCAAATAGGCCATAGAAATAAGTGGATACGATATTGAGTATCGACCTCGGACCGCGATTAAGTCTCAAATTTTGGCGGACTTTATGGCCGACTTTACACTGGCCCTAATACCCGAGGTCGAAAGAGAGTTGTTGATTAACTCAGGAACTTCCTCAGGGATCTGGACCCTCTTCACGGACGGCGCCTCAAACGCAAAAGGGTTCGGACTTGGCATCGTATTAAAGCCACCAACAGGTAATATAATTAGACAATCTATTAAAACTGTGAAATTGACTAACAATGAGGCCGAATATGAGGCCATGATTATAGGCCTTGAATTAGCCAAGAGCTTGGGGGCATAAGTGATCGAAGCCAAGTGCGACTCCCTCCTTGTGGTAAACCAAGTCAATGAAACATTCGAGGTCAGAGAGGAATGAATGCAAAGATACTTGGACAAATTACATATGACATTACATCGGTTCAAAGAATGGACTCTGCAACACGTACCTCAGGATCAAAACAGCGAAGCCGATACCCTCGCTAACTTGGGGTCATCGGTCGAAGATGATGAGTTCAACTCGGGAGAAGTTGTACAACTTATGAGATCAGTAGTGGAAGAAGGCCACGCCGAGATCAACTCGGCGAGCCTAACTTGGGACTGGAGGAATAAGTACGTAGAATATCTCTGATCCGGTAAACTGTCCTCGGATCCAAAAGAGTCAAGGGCCCTGCGTACAAAGGCGGCCTGATTTAGTCTGTCCGAAGACGGAACCTTGTTCAGAAGAATATTTGATGGCCCACTTGAAATATATCTAGGGCCGGGCGATACCGAGTATGTTTTGAGGGAAATCAACGAAGGTACCTATGGAAATCATTCGGGAACCAAATCGCTGGTTCAAAAAATAATCAGAGCCGGTTATTATTGGATCGACATGGAAAAAAATGCAAAGGAGTTCGTTCAAAAATGTGATGAATTCCAAAGACACGCTCCGATGATCCATCAACCCTGGGAATTGATTCACTCGATTTTATCAGCATGGCCATTCATGAAGTGGGGAATGGACATTGTTGGCCCTCTTTCATGGGCACCCGGTAAGGCTCAATTTATATTATTTATGACTGACTATTTTTCTAACTGGGTTGAAGCACAGGCGTATGAGAAGGTGAGGGAGAAGGAAGTCATCAACTTCATTTGGGACCACATCATATGTCGGTTCGGAATGCCATCTGAAATCGTATGTGACAACGGGAAATAATTTATCGACAACAAAGTGACCAAGTTTCTCGAGGATCATAAGATCAAACGGATCATGTCAACACCTTATCACCCTAGTGGGAACGGACAAACCGAATCGACCAACAAAACCATACTCCAAAACCTCAAAAAAAGGTTAATCGACGCCTAAGGAAAGTGGAAGGAAATCCTACCTGAAGTCCTATGGGCATACCGCACGACCTCAAAGTCTAGTACCGGGGCCACCCCATTCTCATTGGTTTATGGTGCTGAAGCTCTAATACCAGTCAAAGTTGGAGAGCCAAGTATTTGATTCTGATATGCAACAAAGGAATCAAACGATGAGGCAATGAATACGAGCATGGAACTGTTGGATGAAAGGCGCGAAGCCGCCCTTGTTTGGTTGACCGTCCAAAAGCAACGGATCAAGAGATATTATAACAGAAAGGCCAACCTTCAATACTTTAACATCGGGGACTTAGTGCTAAGAAAGTTCACATTGAACACCTAAGACCCGAGCAAGGGAAAGTTAGGACCGAACTGGGAAGGACCGTATCATATCGTCAAAATCACCGGAAAAGGATCCTACAAGCTTGGAACGATGAACGGTGAACAACTACCGAGCAATTGGAATATAAGTCACCTAAAATGATATTACTGCTAAGGTACGACCCCATTCATTTTCTTTTATTTTTATTTCAGACTAACACTTGCAGGTGACTGATAAGGAGCAGTATAAAGTTTTAGGTCTGAAAGCACGCGTTGCACTCTTTTTTTCTTGAACCGGTTTTGTCCCAAATGGATTTTTTGAAAGGTTTTTAACGAGGCAACAGTGGATCGTGCTAACTTATAATCAGAGACCGATCACGAATCGGTGTCTAATATCACATTAACAATATCTCAAGCTTCTCTCTATGATCAACATCGAATATTGGGGGGCATTACCCTCAGATATTGACTTTAGCAAGGAAATTACTTCGTAATGGAAGGGTCTCGATAGGTAGGATTTATTGTAAGGGCCAAACGGTCAAGGGAACCGTGCCCGCATAGATTTCTCGAGCCCTAGCATAAAGCATGCACGCATGTATGACTGTTTTACACAAAACTAAAGAGAAGTTTCTTCCTTGCAATCATCTTGTCTTTTAAAAATTTCTTATTTACATTTCTTAAGGAACTCCCTGCTTCCGATCCCCTAAAGGTAACGAGCCCAAGGGCCGCTTTAACCTGAGATCGAACAATAACTCTCTCACTCGGGGATTCCCATCTGAAAACAAACTCAAAAGTTCCAAGCTATTAGACCTCGAGGGCATAAGACCTATTAGGCAACCCCTAAATTTTAAAGGCCACGGCCATCCCCACTCGGGGACTGTTATCTTAGGCAAGCCTGGATAACTCAAGAAAGCAAGCCCACTGGGCGACATCCGAACTAAAAGGCTACGGCCATATTAACACGGCTCGGAGACATCTAAGGCCCGTAATAGAAACAAGGCCTTCGAAAAGAAAAGTTTCATAACCGGTTCTAAAGGCTACCCTCGGCGAACTATAATCTCAACTACTTACCTTGGGAGGAAGTTTCTCGTAACACCGAACCCTCAAAATGGCTTAAAACAGAATAATATAAAGGCAGGGTTTGTTTGAATCTTCGAACATAACCTAATTATTTCGTGCTAAGGTATTTCGATCTTTGTGAATATAAATAGTAAAGCAAAGGGAAAAATTCGAAAGCCGTGAAAGGGAAAGAAAGCCTTATATATTTATAAAAAATTCTTTTTACAAGGGCCAAACAGCCCGATGAAATTTTTTACAAAGGCCGAACGGCCTCAACGAAAATGCAAAAAACAAAAAACAAAAACATCTAAAGGCCTAAGTGGCCTGGTCCTCATCGGGGATATCGTCTTCACACTCGGGATCTTCCCCGCCTTCGGACTCGCTTAAACCCTCGGAGTCATTATCATCCTTGGGATAATCCAACCTTTTAGTCTCAGCTTCGAACTCCTTGGCAATCTCGATCTCAGCTGATAGATCGAAACCCCCAGCATGGATTTCCTTGAGGGCCTCCCTTCGAGATTGCCATTTAGCATGCTCGGTGATGTCTTTTTCTCGAACCTGAGCAGCCTCGGCATCGACCTTATAAACGGACACCATCTCATTAGCATTGGCCTGAATTACTTTGGCCTCCGACTTGGCCGCTTCTAGCTCCGTGGCTAGATTTTTTCAATCAGAGATAGATGAATTCAACTGGGACTAGAGCTCCTCGATCTTCTTGGCATGCACCGAGGACTTCTCCTTTTTACCTCGGAGCTGGACTTTAGCCGAAGCCAGTTGGGCCCGGGCGGTCTCCTTTTTTGCTGCCAGGCGGTCCATGTTCTTTTTCCATTCTTCGACCTTATCCTTTACCGAATCTACCTCTTCTCGAAGCTGTCCAATCTTATCGATTTTCTACTGGACCTGCGAGTTCGGACCGTTAGTCAGCGTGACTGATTTGTTGTCATTAACTTCAGAAATTCTTCTTACCTGCTTAGCCATGTCGGAATGTTCTTTCTGGTCCATCTCTAACTTAGCCCGGAGGCCCTTAGCCTCCCCTTCTCTTTGCTCACTGAGAAGTTTGTAAGGATCTCTTTTCTCAGTGAGCCCTCGGATCTCAGCCTCGTACTGGTTCAGTTCTTTCCGGTATCGGAGGAATGTTTCATGGTGGAGTACCGCAGCCTATAAATACAGAAGGAGGAGTTACGATCATCTACAAAAAAACAAATCTAAGTACACACTAGAAATTATTAGGAGGTATCTGAGGTTACCCGATTTAATGCATGTTAGGTTTCGTTGAATAAACAAGGCACTTTCACCTCATTCATCTTGGCCTGATCCTCTTCGGTCACCAAGCACCAAAGGTAACTGGCCACCCCCACGGGGGCAAAAAGAACCCGGGCATCCTCCAGAATGAACATAACGATTGACCTCTTTCGATCATGATTAAAACTCAGGGCTGAGAATCGGTTGAGTAGTTTCAGGCTAGAGACAGGTCCACTTGTCCCCGATGATGGACTCTTCTTCGGCACCGGTATATCACCCAACCCGGTGAAATACTCTGTAGTGGTAGATTTTGTGCCATCAAAGAAGTTTTGAAAGGAGTCTACCGCCCCTTGTGGCTCTTCGTTGGGTCGTTCTTTCAGCTCCTGAGCATCGACGATAATAGACTCAGTAAATAATGGTGAACCAGAGAGGTCTATCACTCCGGGTATGACCTTCGGAGCACTATCCGCTGTCGAGGAAGAACCGGCTACAATCTCGTTATCGGCATCCCTATCTCGAGGTAAAGTAGCCCCGCCTCCTTCTGGGTCGTAAGATTCGGCTAAAGCTCCCTCATCGACCTCCTCGATTCGAGGTAATTTAGTTTCAGCTCTCACCAGTCGGGGGCCCCTTGTACCTCGAGCCCTGACCACACACGGGCCACCAGTTCAGAGTTCTCTTCTTCTTCTGACTCATCCCTAAGCTGGTGGAGTGATTCCGAAGAGGGCGCCCGAGCACTGGTGCTACCCTTAGGTTTACGCACCAGACTTCTTTTTGTTTTCTTCTTTTCCGAGCTCGGAGAACTCGGGGCCCTTTTCCTTTTCTTCTCATCACCCTGCCTCGGAGCAAGGGACTCAAGAGGCACATCCTCGTCATCGGATCGAGGCCTCATAGCAACATCCTTGGGAAGACCTGCAAAACAAAATGGAACTAATAAGAACTCAACAGCACGGGGAAAAAATCAAATATTATTAAATTGGAAAAAGAAACTTACCATGGGAACGGGCCTCCCACCAACCCTTCGATAGTTCGTGCCACGCGTGCTCGGAATAGGGTTTGTGTGAAACGAGGTCCTCGACCCACTCCTTGAGTCGAGAAACTACATTCGACATTTAAGCAACAGTTGCACCACAAAATGTCTATAAGAAGGGTGGAAAAAGAAAAAAACAATAAACGAAGTCTTTAAGGCAAAGTTATACTTACGTTTCATGTTCCATTTCTCAGGAAATGGCATGTCCTCGGCCGGGATTAAATCCGAGGTCTTCACCCGAACGAATCGGCCCAACCAGTCTTGGTCTCGATCCTCATCTATACTCGAGAATGGGGCCTTATTGGCCTGGCGGATAAGCTTTATTAATCCCCCTCGATAGAGTCGGGGACTGTACAGGCGCATGAGATGATCGAGGGTGAAGGGACACCTCTCGATTTTGTTTACGAAGAAGTGGAGAAGAATTACTATCCTCCAGAAAGAGGGATCGATTTGACCAAGGGTCACCTCCTACCTCTACAGAAGGCGATGATGACCGGGTCCAAGGGGCCCAACGTGAAGAGATAAGTGTAAACACTTAAAAAACCCTCCACGTAGGTAGTAATCATTTTATCAGGCGTGGGCACCACCACGTGTTTATCGACCCAGTTGCAATCCTCTTTGACCTTGGGGAGGAGACCGTCGATGATCAAGTATATATATCTCGAGACCGGCTCGCATCGACCCGGTACCGAGGAAGTATTTCAACTTTGAAATCAGCACCGGTCGAGCACCTACCAGGAACAAACACTTCAGGGTGAGGTTCCGCCATTGTTTCCCCACCGGCTGGCCATGATGAAGAGGCGATTTCTTTTTGTGGAACTGTCTTAGAAGTTTTCGCCATTTTTTTTTAATAGAGATGAATAAGAGGAAGTTAAAAGGTTACGCTAATGTTTTGGAATGAAGATAAGCGAAGATTCTTGCAAAAACCTCAAGAAATCTAGTACAAGTGTTAGAGAATGCAAAGATTTTTTAAAGAACAAGAGTAAAAGAGGTTTAAACGTAAAGTTTGAATGGATGAAGGATGGAGTATATATAGTATTCAAACGACGGTTCAAAGTCTGCAGCAGCCGACCAGTGACTGATGAACATTTAATGCCATTAAGATGTGGTTGACGAGACGTTTCGTCTATTTTTGTCGTTTCTGAAGCGAAGTATCGAGATCATGATCAGGGGCTCATATCGTTTCTCATCGTTTACACTCCGAAAAATGAGGGGACTATCTGTATACGGTTGAAACTGAGCTCGCCTATTGCATGACAGACCGGGGGTGAAACATAATGGGTTGAAGATCGACCCTGGATTCCATCGAACCTAGGTACGAGGTTAGAACATGTGCCTTCAAAGATTACCGAGTCCGTGACCCCGAAACTGACTCCGATTCCGAATTAGCTCGAGAGAACATCATCGAACCAAAATGACGGAAGGCCGAAATATCCGTAACCGACCGCGCATCACGGCGGGAATCTCGCCACGTATCAATGAAATCGCTTAATTAGCAAATCATGAGGTTTTTTACCTTATGTAGAGTTGCACCTAAAGTAGGACTCCCCTACTATATAAAGGGAGTCTGATTATTTATAAAAGGCAAGGTAACACGTATCCTAAAAGTATTATAATATTATTTTCTTTCCGCAAGCTACTGTTCTTCTGTATTTGACATTATTTGGATCATATTCAGTTCGAGTGAGGTCTATTTCTCAAGGCTATAACTGTTCAAATCACACGGTTTGAATTTACTTTATTATTGTTTGCTTTACCTATAGTTCAATCTATCGCTTTGTGTCAAATTAATCCACGTATCCTTAAAATCACTTATAAATTCAATTGTTATCCGATTTTGAGGGTAAACAGATACAAAGCTTAATTTTTTGAAAAAAGAAAAAACTTACTCGCATTAGGTGGTTTCAAATGAATGATGCAAGGCATTTGACTACCATATAGACTTTTATCACTTAATCATATTTAAAAGATATTTTATTTTAATTTGGGACTCTTTAGGGCTAAATTGTTTGGTTTGATATGAATATTGATTGCGAATAAGTATTATTTCGCCTTTTGAACTGGTGGGAGCAACAGGAAAAACATGTCAGTGATCAAATGAATAATATTATGGCGATTCTTGAAATTGTTTTGTAGATTGAACAAAAAAACTTTTATTGGACTCAGTATCATGGAAATCTGAAGGTTTTCACAGATACCCTTCAATTCCCAATTGCTCTTTGTAAATTGTTAATTAAAGAGAAATGTATACTTTTAGCCGCTATAAAAAATAATAGCCGACAAAATGTATATTTTTTGTATATATGTATATTATATACAAAAATATACATATTTTGGCTAGCGAGAACGTTATTATACTAGGAAAACATACAAGACTCAAGAGGTTTGATACTTACACACATGTTACATTTAGGCAGGCTAAAGAAGCACTTATAGTAAAACGCCAAAACCTAGTATAGCTATCCCGTTCAGGAAATATTTATTGGCTGCGAAGACTTGGTATATGTACAAAAGTGGAGATAGTATAAAATTCCTATAATTCAACAAATCCATACAAATTGGAATTTACAGATTGTTTAACAAAGTCAAAGTCATTCACAAACAAAAATGCAGTATTAATGTCACAATTACCCAAGCCAAATAAGCTCCTTCTTACCAAATAAATCACTTAAAAAAATTTAAGGGTATGGTTTGTAGTATCCCTTTGATCTGTTGTTCCTTAGAGCACAACAACCAACAGAATAAATGACGATGATAAAAACGAAGATACAAAAGTTGATGAGTGCAAATTTGTTCCAATTTTTCTGGATTGATTCAAGGAATGATGATTTGCATGATTGGCAATTGAAACAGAGCTCATTTTGAACATTGCTCCAAGTTTTGCAGTCACTGTCTGGCACGGCTGGTCCTGCTTTTGGCATTGTCCAATGGGTTGCATTTTGAAATTCAAAGCCGCAGTAAGTTGGCGGTTTACAACAACTCGACTGCACCATAAAAAATAAATTATTAGCATCTGTAATATATAATTTCACTTTTAGTTGTTCACTTTTGACTTTACACTTCACAAAAACTTAAAATATATATATATATATATATATATATATATATTATAATTTTACCCATAATAATGATAGTATTTTCAAAAGTCTTGAAAAATAATTTGAAGAATGAGTAGTTAATAATAAAGGTAAAACATGAAGAAAAAAAAGATTGTGGTATAACAAGTAAAAATGAACTGTGAGGGAGTATTGACAACTAAAAGCTTTTGGCCCTTGGGGCTCAAAGTGTATTTAAATCCAATGTATTGCATACTTTATAGGAAGAAGAAAAGCTGAAGGTGACTTAATATATTTGAGCAAGCGTTATTTCATCTAAAAAGAAATTAATACATATAACCATTCCAAATAGAAGCTCAATGTGAATCATGCATGCAGTGGCGAAGCCATATGTATTGAAAGGGTCTCAATTTGTATCCTTACGTCGAAAAATTACACTGTATAGCTAGTTAAATTTATTTATTTATATATATGTATATTATATATTGACATTCCTTAACTTTTCCGTAAGCTTACTTTTTTATATTTTGACTCACATTAGTAAAAATCCTGCTCCGCTACTGCATACATGACGCAACATTGTATTAAACGAGTCCAGAGAAAAAGTGCACCAAAGCATAAACCAAGATATAGAAGAAACCCGCATGTAAAAATCTAAAAGAAGAACTTACAAAGAAAACTAATGAAAGGGTAAAGACGAAAAAAAAAAATGAAACCTGAGTAACGGAGAGGCTATATTTGTAAAAATCTGCAGATTTGCCACGAGGAATCATTTGACAATATTTGAAAGTAGCCATACAACTCTTAATATCACCCCAATGTTTATCATTAACAACATGCTTCTCCAACCAATGTTGCCAATCTCCAAACTTGGCGTCGTCATCTCCTTTTCCAGATAAAGCCTTGCCCACGCTCTTATTTGTCACCAAAATAGTGAAAACCGAGAAACAAATCATCCCAACAATAAACAAAAACAGAAAAAACAAATATATCCATAGGAAAAACGAGGCTCTACAGCAAGATCCCACTAATCCCATTAAAGAAAACACCAGAAGTGACGCCCCAAATATTAAAAAAGGCATGTAAATTGCTTTTTGGCAAAGGCTTTTACTTTCTTCTGTTTTAGACCAAATGCCAATTGCTATAGCCATTATAGCTAGCACAAAGGTTAACAAGTTAACAAATGAGATTAAGAAATTGCTTACACGAACCATTTTTTCTTTCTTTTTTTTTTGGATAGGAAAAAAACTTGATGAATAATTATATGAAAGATCAGATCCCTAAGGGTTGAAAAAGAACCAACCCCTGAAATCTGATCAGGGTATGTTCTTTCTTTGTATAGTATTTATTTCTTCTTGTTTTTTCCCTTTTTTTATTTTTTTGGGTAGCTAATGAAGGATGTTGAGAATGGGCGGTGAGAATATGGAATAATGCGCAGAAAAAGGTGGAAAATAAAGGAAGTCTGTCTGGTGGAGATGTTCTTAATTAATTTCTGTTTTCATTTAATATAAAGCAGGCGACAGTTAATATAAAAGCGTGTGCATTGCGATTCTCTAATTTCAGTTACTTCTTATGTTCCATGATTTTTACACTAATATATAACGTAATACACGTGTGGTTTATGAATTTGATATATTTACTCGTACAAGGAACTGCCACGTCACATAGTTTGTTTTAAAGAAGATTGAGGGGATCGGTCTCGAAAGAGTCTTGGATCAACTTGAATTGGCAAGATTAAAGAACAAAAAGATCGCTTGACCGAACAGATTAGTCCTCTCAACAAAAAGAATACCCTTGTGCTGAACCATATACTGTCATCTAAGTGGACTAAAATAAATCTTATTCTCGTAACAAGGCAAGATGATAGACCCCTGCTTGACTGCTTCCCTATATTGAGGGCAATGAGTTTGGGAAAAAAGATTGTGTTGTTTTTAGCAGTATAAGAAAGCAAAATAGATGTTTTCAGAAAAAATAACAGGTTTTGTTTTTATCTCCAACCGGCTTTGCGAGGATCAGATGGTTCTTTGACTGAATTGATTACAACAATCAACAGGCTTCGTCAATTATCATTTGGAACTTTGTGGGACTGTGTTTGTGTTCAATTAGATGTAATCCTAATCTTGGTGCTTGGATATTGTTCAATGTCACATAATTATTGAACGTGCATTCTTAAGATCTGATCGAAGTCATAATTACAATATATTTTGTCACAGTTTATTCAATGTTTTTATGATGGCAAATTTAATGACCCCGTAGTCACTTAAACTTGCATCAATTTTTTATCTAGGTAAACAAAGGTCTAAGATTTGTTTACTTATTTACCCAACATTTCTTACGTGTTTTGTCAATGTGGGATACACCTGGGGTGTCACATATACCTTCCTCCCCCAAGGGACTTAGCGTCCTTGCCGAGTTTGCCCCACCATCGTTCAAGATTGCATGCGGAGTGACTCTGATACCATATGTAATAACATAGCCTACTAGTAATACTGTCCGCTTTGGGCCTAGGCCCGTATGATTTTAAAACGCATCACTAGAGTCTAACGCTTATTTATTTATATACCCAGCATCTCTTTCGTGTTTTGTCGATATGAAATTCGTTTGGGGTGTCACATTCAACTTTCCCATTTGAACACCTCAACTTATCAAAACGCATGTTTTAAACGCCTACATCAGAGCGTAATACTCAATTGTGATGACAAGGATAAACTGTGAGTATTTTGTATTCGAAAAATATATTCAAAGAATAAAAACCAGAAATGTAGAAGAGCAGAATTATTCCGAGCTCACTGAATTCATAGTGTTTATTTAAGAAACATAATCCCCTCCTTGTACCCGAGGTTTAAGATTATTTTCTCCCATGATAGAACGGATTACCCTCACTGGTGTAGCGGTACTTCAAACCCCAGTGACAACGAACGCAAAGAACAGTAGTAAATCACACTTACTGCTTTCTTTTCTGTTAAAACAATGCAGAAAGAAAAAGGATAAATCAGAATTTTCTTAAGGAAAATCTGAGGGAGAGTTCATGTATTTATAGCCAAAAAATGTTGGGTTATACTGAAGAGTTACAACTCTTCATGTAAGGTTGCAACTCAAAATGGCTGTTTTATAAAATGACCATTTATGCAAACCGACAAATTCAAATTATAACGGGAAAATTAAAACGGAGGAAAATTGAATTACCGTTATAGAAACGGTCTAATTTGGATTAATTAATATTGCGTTAATATTAACAAATAAATTTGGTCCAAAAAATTAATCAATCAATCATTTGACCAAATCCGAAGCCGAAGCCGAGCGAGCGACGATGGCGCGAGGCTTGCCTTCTTCTTAACTCTTTAAGAGCTAGAAGAAGAGCAATTGTATATATACCCATCAAAAGTCTTTTCCTCCTCCAATATGAGACAATGTCCCTTTGTCAAGGAGGAAAAATCAAAATTTTATTTTTCCTCCATTTCCCATTCACCCTCTTTTAAGCTCTAAGAAACTTAAACCCAACAATCTGGATAAGTAGGTTTCCCTTTGAACTTTCCGTAGTGAACTTATATCGGATATACTCGACCAATCGGTAGATTTGATATCTTTGAACTGTTAAACTTTGGTGTATACCTAGACAACCATAAGTCACACAACCAACCCTTAACCGTCTTTGGTTCTCATTGTTATGTTCGTTTCATCCATGAACACTGCCTGGTTTCATAAGTGCGTAGAGAACTGGCCTTGCAAAATTCTCCTTGAAGCGGCTAACACTTCTCACTTATATAGGTGATTTCTAAATGTGTCATCCTGTAGATACATTTTTTGATATACCCCGTATCAAATTTAGAAACCATTAAAAAATCTTACTGCTTTATCCTTGGTAATGAACATTGTCTCACCACGAGAATGGACCAAACAATTTAGTTGATAATGTTGAACCGTCATTAATGACTTTGTTTGATCTCCTTGAACCTAGATCTTGGGATCTCCAGTATTCTAGGTAGAGTTACCGCCACAATGACTTGTCGTCGGCCATAGTCCCATTCCCCTCGATGAACTTTCAACTACCTCTCTAGTTAGGCCTTTCGTAAGTGGATCCGACACATTGTCACTTGACTTTACGTAGTCAATTGTGATGATCCTCCTAGAGAGTAGCTGCCTAACGGTTTTATGTCTTCATCGTATATGATGAGCTTTACCGTTATACATAACGCTCCCAGCCCTTCCAATCGCCACTTAACTATCGCAATGTATGCATATTGGTGTCAATGGTTTGGGCCAAAATGAAATATCTTCCAAGAAATTCCGGAGCTATTCAACTTCTTCATCGGCTTTATCTAAGGCAATAAATTCAGCCTCCATTGTAGAGTGGGCAATACAAGTTTGTTTGGATGACTTTCAAGATATTGTTCCTCCACCAATAGTAAATACATATCCACTTGTGGACTTAGAATAAGTTGAACCGGTGATCCAGTTTGCATCACAGTATCCTTTAATCACCGCAGGATAATTACTGTAGTGCAAAGCAAAGTCTTGAGTATGTTTTAAATATCCCAAAACTTGTTTCATCCCCATCCAATGAGATTGACCTTGATTACTCGTGTATCGACTCAATTTACTTATAGCACAAGCTATATCTGGTCGAGTATAATTCATGATATATATTAAACATCCCAGCACACGAGCATAATCCAATTGTGATGTGTTGTAGCCTTTGTTCTTTGCAAGTGCAAGATTCACGTCAATTGGAGTCTTTGCAACTTTAAAATCTAAGTGCTTGAATTTTTCAAGTACTGTTTTAATGTAATGAGATTGCGACAATGCCAGACCTTGAGGAGTTTTATGGATCTTAATATCCAGAATTAAATCGGCAACTCCCAAGTCTTTCATATCAAACTTGCTAGTTAGCATACGCTTAGTCGCATTTATGTTGGTAATGTCATTACTTATTATCAACATATCATCCACATATAAGCAAACAATGACTATGTGATTTGTAACATTTTTAATGTACACACATTTATCACATTCATTTTGACAACATTGTTTGGTCAAATTTCGCATGCCATTATTTGGGTGCTTGTTTTAGTCCATAAAACGCTTTAACAAGTCTACATAACTTTTTTTCTTTACATGAAACCACAAACCCTTCAGGTTGTTTCATGTAAATTTCTTCCTCCAAATCTCCATTTAAGAAGGCTGTTTTAGCATCCATTTGATGAATTTCAAGACCATATACCGCAGCTAATGCTACTAACGTTTGTATGGACGTAATTCTTATAACTGGAGAGTATGTATCAAAATAGTCAGGACCTTCTTGTTGTCTATACCCTTTGACCAAAAGTCTTGCCTTATATTTGTCAATAGTACCATCATCTTTCATCTTCTTCTTAAAAAACCATTTAGAACCCAATAGTTTATTGCCTGGAGTAAGACCAACCAATTCCCATGTATGGTTGTTCAGTATGGATTCTATTTCACTATTGACTGCCTCTTTACAAAATAATGATTCAGAAGAAGTCATAGCTTCTTTAAATATTTGAAGCTCATTTTTCAATAAGAAAGTCACAAAATCTGGTCCAAATGAAGTAGACGTTTTTTGACGTTTACTATGTCTTGGATCCTCCTGATTATACATACTTTCTTTTGTTTCCTCCCGAAGTTGTTTAGATCCTTCACCGATCGACTCACATTCCTTTTAATACAGATATATACTTTCAAAAAATTCAGCATTATCTAATTCTATAATCATATTATTATGAATGTAGGGATTTTCTGATTTATGAACTAGAAATCGATATGCTTTACTATTTATTGCATATCCTATGAAAACACAATCAATAGTTTTCAGTGCTATCTTTACCCTTTTGGGTTTAGGAACTTGTATTTTTGCCAAACACCCCCACACTGTAAAATAATTCAAGTTGGGCTTCCTTCCTTTCTATTTTTCATATGGAATGGATTGCATTTTGCTATAGGGTACTCGATTTAATAACCGGTTAGCCGTAAGAATGGCTTCCCCCCACAAGTTATATGGCAAACCAGAACTTATCAACAAAGCGTTCATCATTTTCTTTAATGATCGATTCTTTCTTTCCGCAATCCCATTAGATTGGGGCGTGTAAGGGGCCGTTGTTTGATGAATAATTCCATATTCTAAACATATTTCTTCAAAAGGAGATTCGTATTCACCACCCCTATCACTTCTTATCATTTTGATTTTCTTGTCAAGTTGCGTTTTAACTTCATTTTTGTATTATTTGAATGCATCTATTGCTTCATCTTTACTATTAAGTAAGTAAACATAGCAATATCGAGTATTGTCGTTAATAAAAGTTATGAAATACTTTTTTCCACCGCGAGATGGTATTGACTTCATGTCCCAAATATCTGTGTGAATTAAGTCTAAAGGATTTGAATTCATTTCAACTCACTTATAAGGATGTTTAACATACTTAGATTCCACACATATTTGACATTTTGATTTGTCGCATTCAAACTTAGGCAATACTTCCAAGTTAATAATTTTTTTCAAGGTTTTATAATTGACATTCCCAAATGTATATGTCATAAATTATTTGACTCAAATAAGTAAGAAGAAGCTGAAATTTTATTATTGTCAATAACCATTACATTCATCTTAAAAGGCCCTTAGTAAGGTAACATTTTCCTAAGTACATCTCATTCTTACTTATTACAACTTTGTCTGAAACAAAAACACACTTAAACATGTTCTTGACGAGAAATGAAATAGAAACTAAGTTCTTCCGTATTTCAGGAACATGACAAATATTGTTCAGAGTCACCACCTTTCCAGAGATCATCTTCAGGAATATCTTTCCATAACCTTCAATTTTGGCCGTTGCAGAATTTTTCATAAAAATGGTCTCGTCGGGTCCAGCGGGAGCATATGAAATAAATGCTTCTCTAATAGCACAAACATGGCGGGTGGCACCAGAATCAATTCACCACTCCTTAGAATTTCCTGCTAAGTTGCATTCAGACAACATAGCGCACAAGTCATCAATATCATTATTTGTTTCAACCATATTTGCTTGTCCCTTTTTCTTCTCTTTCTTTGGAGCACGACATTCTGCAGCTTTGTGTCCAACCTTTCCATAGTTGTGACAATTTCCCGTGAATTTCTTCTCGCTGGGATAGTTGTTTGGTCCAGAAGACTTCTTTCGCTTTTTCGGATTAGTTGGAGCAGTTTCGACAATAGTTGCTCCCATAATTATTGAGTTCCCATGTGTCTTCTTTTCTGCATCTTTATTGTCCTCTTTGATCCTCAATCGAACGATGATATCTTCGAGTTTCATATCCTTGCGCTTGTGTTTCAAGTAGTTCTTAAAGTCCCTCCATAAAGGAGGCAACTTCTCAATCATTGCTACAACTTGAAATGCCTCATTGATGACCAAACCTTCAATGAACAATTCGTAATTAGTAACAAAATTAATACTTTCAACAAAAGCATCAATTTGGATTATACCTTCAGCAAGAAGATCGTGAATTATAACTTGCAACTCTTGAACTTGGGTAATGACAAGCTTGTTATCTACCATCTTATAGTCCAAAACCTTGGCTGCAACAAACTTCTTTAAACCGGCATCCTCAGTTTTATACTTCTTTCCCAACGCATTTCATAGTACTTTTGAAGTTTCTGCATTACTATAGACATTGTAAAGATTATCCTCCAGCTCACTAATAATGTAATTCTTGCACAAGAAATCTGAGTGCTTCCATGCCTCAGTCACTATAAAATGTTCATTATCAGGAGTTGATTCTGGTAGAGCCGGAACGTCCTCCTTGATGAACTTCTATAAACTCAAAATAGTCAAATAGAAGAACATATTTTGTTGCCAACGTTTGAAATCAATCCCGAAATTTTTTTCGGGCTTTTATGCCGGTGCCGGTGGTGTCACAGAACTACTGGAAGTAGCAACATTGCTCGTAGAGCCAACCACGAGGGTTACTGTCATTTCTGTTAACAACAAAATAGAAACAAAATTAATTAACGGTGAAGTATTTAAAATCTTCAAACCGAACAACTTTAACAAAAACAGATTAAATGCCAGGGTGAAGATTTTATTTCTTCAAACCGAATACAGAACGAGTAAAAAATCACAGAGATTTTAATCGCGTAATGTCAACCAACGAATAGAAAATCCGAAGATTTTAGTCTCCAAACTGAGAGTAGAAATCACTAGAATTTAGTCTCCCACAATCAGAATATAAGATGAATACAGAAAAAATAAATTAAGTTCCTTAAGCTTGTTAGTATTCTATATTCGAAAAATATATTCAAAGAATAAAAACCAGAAATGTAGAAGAGCATAATTATTTCGAGCCCACTGAATTCACAGTGTTTCCTTAAGGAACTTAATCCCCTCCTAGTACCCAAGTGTCACGACCCAAAATCCAACTAGTCGTGATGGCACCTAACCCAACCCACTAGGTAAGCCAACTTTTAATTATACAATTCCAATAGCCATTATTAAAGCAATTTAAGTAAATAAAGATATTAATCTTATACATTCCCCAAGAACTGGTAGTACAAATCATGAGCTTCTAAGAATAGAGTTTACAAAGCGGGGATGCAATAAACATATAGTTTGTTTGAATAGTACATAAACAAGCTTTTATAAATCTAAGGCTACCATGAAGGAGAGGCAGCTACAACAGGAACGCAGGTACATCTTCAAATCCGACAGCCATCGAGCACAGCAACAACAACAGCCAATATCTGCACGCAATGTGCAGAAGTAAAATATCAGTACAACCGACCCCATGTACTGAATAAGTAACAAACCTAACCTTAGGTTGAAAACAGTGACGAGCTTTTACCAAGGTCGGGTCCAAAACCAATAGTTTACCATAGTCCATAACAATGTAAAGCCAATAATATAAGAAGTAACTCAGAAATAAGATACTCATCTAAATTATGATTTCTAAAAATAGTTCTTCCTTTCAAGTACATCAGTAAAAAAACCAAATCGTTTACCGAAATTTTCAAAAATATGAATAAGTTTGAAAGCAATAATTTTCCCAAAATCCTTTCAATAATAAATTAGGTGTTTCATTTTCTTTCCATATAACCCGTATAAAACAAATACATCACTATGCCCATCTGTCAACATGTGTGAGAAATCATGAATGATGTGATACTGTACTGCACGAGGAAAATACATCTCTATACATGTATGTCATGTGTGTATGTCAATGCGATGCAAGTCAGTGATAAAATCATATGCATACTCTCAGAGTATCATTTCACTCAGTCCTCCCAATCGCTCATCACTCGCACTCGGCACTCGCACTCAGTAGGTACCTGCACTCATTAGGAGTGTTCAGACTCATGAGGGGCTCCTACAGCCCAAGCGCTATAATCTGCACGGACAACTCACGTGTTGTACGGAAAACTCACGTGCTATAATAATATCTGGATCCGCACGGACAACTCACGTGCTATAATAATATCTGGATCCGCACGGACAACTCACGTGTTGCACGGACAACTCACGTACTATAATAAAGCCTATAAGGCATGCTGCAGGCGGGCAACCCCGATCCACATAATAATCCTCACAATCAGGCCATCGGCCTCACTCAGTCATCAATCTCTCCAGTCTCTCTCTCATGGGCTCACAATGTCATGAAAATAGCCTAAAAATGATGATATGATATATCAATAAATAACAATAGAGACTGGGATATGATATGTAATGACATGAATATGACTGAGTATGAATTTTCAATTTAAAACAAATAATTCACAGCAATATGACCTATGTGGGTCCCAATAATACTAACACATAGCCTCAACGTGATTTTTAATATGCTTTTCAGCTCAATTTCTTTAACACATAAAACCGCATGGAAAATGCCAAGATTATTTAACTACAAAATTCCACAAAAATAATTATGTCATAATTTCTATAGTGCACGCCCACACGCACGTCACCTAGCATGTGCATCACCTCCCAACAATTCACATAATACATATATTCAGAGTTCATACCCTCAGCTCCAAGGTTAGAAGAGTTACTTACCTCGAACAAGTCAAATCCAATGCCGAGCAAGCTAAATAATGCTCCAGAAATCCCATTATGCGCGTATCAACTTCCAAACGGCTCGAATCTAGTCACAATTAATTTGATTCAGCCCACAAAATTTATAGAAATTAATTCTATATTAAAATACTAATATTTTACACAAAATCCGAAATTACGCCCCAAAAAATACCTGTGGGGCCCACATCTCGAAATCCGACGAAACTCACAAAATACGACAACCCATCCAATTACAAGTTCAACCATACTAATTTCACTCAAATCCGACTCTGAATCGGTGTTCAAACTCGAAAAATTCGTTTTGTGACATTATAGAAATTTTCTTCTATTTCTCTTGAAGATTCGATAATCTTACACCAAAAATGAAGATTAATTCATGAAATATAATCACAAGGGAGTCAAGAATACTAATCACACATATGTGGAACAATTCCTCTCCAAAATCGCCCAAACCGAGCTCCAAAATCCGAAAAATGGGTGAAAAATCACGAACCCTCGAACTTAAGGGGTTCTGTCCAGTTAATCCGCATCTGCGGACAATATTTGCGCACCTGCGCCTCCGCTTGTGCGAGCAAAACGTCGCATTTGCGGACTTCACTCGCCTGCCCAGTTTGCGCATTTGCAAGGACATCATCGCATTTGCGAGGCCGCATCTACGGGAAAGACATCCCAGATGCAAAAATCCTCAGCTTCCAGCCATCTCGCTTTTGCGCCAAAAATCGTCGCACCTGCGAGCCCATTTCCGCAGGTGCGATCACACCAAAATCAGAAATCTTCAGCAATGCAACATGAAATGAAAATGATCCGAACTTCGTCCGAAACTCACCCAAGCCACTCGAGACCCCGTCCAAATATACCAACAAGTTACATAACATAATACGGACCTACTCGAGGCCTCAAATCACACATAATAACATCGAAATGACGAATTATGTTGCAATTCAAAATCAACGAATTTTGAACTTTCAAATTCTATATCTTGTGCTGAAACACATAATGATCAATCCGGAATGACTTCAAATTTTGCACACAAGTCACATTTCATATTATGGACCTATTCAAATTTTCAGAATCGGATTCCGACCCCTATATCAAATAGTCAACCCCCCGGTTAGAGTTCCCAAAAATTTAACTTTCAGTATTTCAAGCCTAATTCCACTACGTACCTCCAAATAATTTTCTGGACACGCTCTTACGTCCAAAATCACCATACGGAGCTATTAGAATCATCAAAACTCCCTTCCGGGGTCGTTTACACATAAGTCGACATCCGGTCGCTATTTTAACTTAAGCTTTAAACCTTAGAACTAAGTATTCCAATTCATTCCAAAACCTCACCGGACCCGAACTAATTAACCCGATATGTCATAAATCAATTGTAAGGCATAAATTGAGTAGTAAATGGTGAAACGGGATTGTAATACTTAAAACGACTGGCCGGGTCATTACACCAAGGTTTAAGATTATTTTCTCCCAGGATAGAACGGATTACCCTCACTGGTGTAGCGGTACTTCAAACCCCAGTGACAACGAACGCAAAGAACAGTAGTAAATCACACTTACTGCTTTCTTTTTATTAAAACAATGCAGAAAGAAAAAGGATAAATCAGAATTTTTGTAAGAAAAATCTGAGGGAGAGTTCATGTATTTATAGCCAAAAAAGTTGGGTTATACTGAAGAGTTACAACTCTTCATGTAAGGTTGCAACTCAAAATGGTTGTTTCATAAAATGACCATTTATGCAAACCGCCAAATTCAAATTATAACGGGAAAATTAAAACGGGAGAAAATTGAATTACCGTTATAGAAACGGTCTAATTTGGATTAATTAATATTGCGTTAATATTAACAAATAAATTTGGTCCAAAAAAATTAATCAATCGATCAGTCGAAGCTGAGCCGAGCGACGACGCGAGGCATGCCTTATTCTTAACTCTTTAAGAGCTTGAAAAAGAGCAATTATTTATATACCCATCAAAAGTCTTTTCCTCCTCCAATATGGGACAATGTCCCTTTGTCAAGGAGGGAAAATCAAATTTTTATTTTCCTTCCATTTTCCATTTACCTTCTTTTAAGCTCTAAGAAGCTTAAACCCAACATAAATGTCATAAGATAATGTTTGACATGTGTAATTTGTGGGTCTAATATTTTTAAAAATCAATTTATGAAATTTGCTGAGTTCTTTTCTTTCTCTCCTTCTCAACCCTACTAAAACTGTTCCATCAGAGCCATACCACCACCACAAGCTTCATTCATAACCAATTCTTGCCCGAACAAAAAATCTCTTAAATTGTCTACCTTATTTTCCTTTCATTTTTTTTACACAAAACCTTCTCGTTTTAGTCTTATGTTCAATAAAATCGTCATTTTGTCCATGAAATACTTGGCTCATTTTCAGAAATATTTTCGATAAGTTGGCAACTTAGTCACTGTTATCAAGGACAAGCAGAATATAGGGCAGACAAGGGATCTATGACTTCCATCTTAAATTAACCACAGGGCAAAAGAAGATTTTCCAGTTGTTATTTCCTGTATGATATGACATGACTGCATATAAATTCCATATTTTGGAAGGTCCCCCCTTTGTTTCTCTTCAAATTTGTCTTCGAACATCACATGATGCTATGAATGTCCATTTTTCAATGAAGACATTCTTTGGCATATTAAAATAATGAGGCACACATTCCCTAAAATAGATTACCAGCAATTCAAACCCCTACCTACCTAGAAATGCTTGTGCCTTCCCCTAAGCATACTGAACAATTCTTAAAATTGCTTCTTTTTTTGAAAGTAAAGTTTATTCAGATTCATTCAGAAGCTAGATTTTACTTTTTCTTCTTCTTCTTCATCCTTCTCTTTTTCACCTCTCAAATGGGATATATTGAATTTTCAATTCTATGGATCCTAATTAGCACACCAATTGGATTATTAAAAAAGCCCCTAATGGATTGTGGATAAGTTTCATGTGAAAGCATAAAGAGACAATAACAACAACAACAATCCAGTATAATCTCACTATTGGGGTATGGGGAGGGTAGTGTGTACGCAGACCTTACTCTTACCCTAGGGTAGAGAGACTATTTCCGATAGATCCTCGGCTCCCTCCTTCCAAGAACTCCCCACCTTACTCTTGGAATGACTCGACCTCACAACCTCTGGAGGGTGCTCACCACTAGAGTAGCTCACTCTTATCTGAAAGCATAAAGAGAAAAGAACATAATTACTGCTATTTGATTGGTTTAATATAATATTCTCCCAAAGATTTAAACAAATAGTACGTGACATTTGGAAATTTGAACTAGGCGAAGGAATAAAGAGGAGAGCAAGTAGCAAAGGCTACTGAAAATTCTCAGGGTTAGAAAAAGTAAGGAGAATATTAAAATACCCAAGTGGTAGTGGGACTCAAATTATGATCAAGCTAAGCTGTCATTATCTAAAAGTTTAAGCGGTTAAAGAGACGATACTTTTATATATTTATTTATTTTATATCTACGGAAGTTTTAAAGAGAATCGTTTCAAAGAAATGTAAAATTCTCCATAAGAGTTCATTCCAGTCAATATTTCTCATATTCTAATGTTAACAATATATACCAAAACATGTAAAAAGAATATGCTTTGATGCACCCGTTTATTGCACCTAGTTGAATGATATGATCCCCTCCTGTATTCTTTCAATATCACAAGATTTAACTGAGTTTCTTGTCTAAAAAAGCTAATCATTGAGTCAATTTCAATGCATAAATCAGACAAAAAACCAAAAGAAAAATGCAGCCAGATGCAGAGTGGGAGACAGTGAACTTTCTAAACACTTCAACGTCTGGATTTTGGAAATGGAACTCCCCCATTCCATACCTATATTCAGCTCTTGGGGTCATTTGTGCCGCCATTTCTTATTTTCTACTATTCTATTGCTTTCGCAGTCGCCATAATTCTACTTCACCATAGCCTTTGGTTGAGATAGATGAGGAAAAGAAAAGGCATAAAATACGTGCATTAGATGCAGAGCCTAAAATTGTGGTTGTCTTTGCTGGAAATGATATACCTTTGTATCTTACAAAGCCTACTCAATCTTCAAATACTGCCCAGCAAGTGTAGTTGCTCTTCCACTTTTGCACTTCCTTTGTATCCTTGTAACACATTTTTTGTTTGTCGTGAGAAAGAGCATACTTTTAATTATATAATTATCTTATGCCACTACAGCCGTCGATATGGGCTTGGACCATTGGGCTAGGTCATCCCATATTGATAGCTCTATATATATCGCATTAGATTCCCTCACGTGTGGCATCATTCTTTTTCATGGCCAAACGCCTATAAATATTTTTTGTATTTTGTTTTTTAGGTGGCTATAAAATTTAAAATTCTGGAATCCTTTTTTTACTCTGATACCATTTTAAACTGTGTGATCGCTCATTTAAAGAGAACACACTTTTAAAGCGTAGTATATTATTGTTTTCTTTTATGGTGTGCCAAGTTTGCCAAATTATGGTAGGCTATAATCCCGTATTTTAGTCGCTTATTGCACTCTAATTCACTGTACTTCACTCATTATGAGCTTTAATTGATAGCGTTTTGCACTTATTGTGTGTTTTATGCCTTGTATGAGTGATTTCGAGTGATGTAAATGTTGTGGAGCTAATTTGAGATATTTGAAGCTTTGAAGTTTAAGTAAAGCCCAAAGGATTAAGTCGAGATCGTGTTCGGGGGTCGAGTACCAAGTATGGACATCAAAACGCAAGTTTGAGCCGTACTCTAAGAAATTTGTACTAGTGCGACGCAGGGTACGAAGCATAGTGTGACGCAACAGTGTATTTTTGCTTCCTGTTGAATTGTTGAGCTCTCTGGATTTCCCCACTAATGCCCCGCATGGCGCGTCGCCCCATGCGGTGTGCCTGTACAATATTTACAGAGTAAATGTCCTATTTCGGATAGGAAAAGGTATTTACGTCTGGGTCCGACCCTACTTGGTATAAATACATGGGAAAACGTTATTTTCTGGATTTTTGACATATATTCGACCTAAGGAGGCTAAGGAGCAGTTGGAAGAACACGAGCACAAGGATTTAATCATTTCTTCCTCACTCAAGACCCAAGTTTGGATTGAATTTATATTTTTCTTGTGATGAGTTGCTCCATATTTATGGAGTAGTTCCTTTTAAGATTTGGTGTATTAATGATTGTTTGTGGATTATAACTCTAGTTTTGTGTATTAGATCATTTTTGGATGATTTAATTGTTGCATCTATATTTACTTATTCACGTAATCGAGAGAGGCATAACTTGTAATATCTTTGCATTATATTATTGGTTGAGTTCATTAATTCTTCTTAGTAATCGAAAGAGGCTAGTTGAATCATTGATTAAACCTAGTTAGGAGGACAATCGAGAGAGGTTCTCCTAAAGACCAATCCACTATGCATTCTTGCATATTTTCACAGAGCTTAAATTGGTTCATCTCGCTAGGTTGAGGCTTAATCGAGAGAGGAGTTTCTACTAAACATTTGAACTAATAATCGAGTGAATTCGAGAGACTCACTTGAACATTAGAAATGAATTATCTAGAGTTATACCTTAAACAATTATCTTGCACATATCCTATCAAAACCCTATTTTTCTCCCACTAATAACTTTCTTTGCTTATTCCTTGTTTCGATTGTCATTAGTCAATAGCTTTAGACTCTTAGTTAATTTTAGTTAGAAATCATATAAATCTCAATTGTTGATCATCTTGGATTGCAATCAACCTAGAAACTACGAGAATACTATTTAAATCTAATCCATGTGGATACGATATTATGCTATACTATATTTGATTAGCAAGCATAATTTAAGTGTGTGTTTTGCGCTCGTCAAATTTTGCGTCATTGCCGGGGATTGGCATTTATTAGTGTTTGAAATAATTTTTGGCTAATTCAGGAATTAGGTTTTAGTTTTTTTTCTTTTCGTTTTCCTTTACTATTTTATTTTCTTTATTGGTTAACTTCTTTTCAAGATTTGTTTATAGTACTTAACAAGTTGGAGAAGATACTGTAGATATTGAACTCGAAATACCATGAAGATGGAGTACAACCAGCCTAAGAAAACAGTTGAAGAGTTAGCAGCTGAACATTATCAGCGGTCTGCTATGTGTTTTAAATGCGGTAGAAATTATTTGTGGGCTGACTGTCAAGCAGGTATGTATTCTTCCTATGGTTCTTATTTTGAACAGTCTCACTCTGTTTTTAGTCCGTACAGGTACGAGGGTTCATATGGGCACAATTCTGACTTAGGTTATGATGAATACCTTTATTATAAATGGAATGAAAGCAAAGTGAGACAACCACCTCAAGTGGAGAATGATAGTTTAGAAGCGCTTATGCATAGGTTCATGAATAGTGTTGAAGAAAGGTATTTGCAAAGTGATAAATCCATTCAGAACCTAACAACGCAAGTGAGTCGAATAGTAAGTATACTTTCAGAAAGCTCATAGCATTATCATAGGGAATACAAGGAGGAGATACCCTGTGAGAATGAGCCTATCTAAGAGGATGAGCGTCTACAGAGGAAGATTTCCACGATACAAGAGGACTCTGATTCAACCGAGACGATCGAAGATAAGGCTTTGGTTGAATATGAAGCGAAGGAAGAAGAGTTCAAACCCCCATCCACCTTTCTACATCTACAATATTTAGTAGAAGAGAATGAGAAACAAATGATCTTGGACATACCAGAGGAATATTCACTTGACCTTTCGTCTTTGTTTTCTTATTTTAACCTTGATCATGTGGATTTTATTTTTGGAGATTTACAGGAGTATGTATGGATTGATCCTGTAAAAGAATGCAGAAACAAGTTAAGGATCATCATGAAAGAGCAATTCACCGCACAAGATGAGGACAAGAAAGAAAAAAAGAGTGGGTCTTACAGGTATCCTCAGAAGAATTGAGCTTAATGAGCTCCATAAAGAAACCCAAGGAGCAAAAACGAGGAATGAACTTAGAATTAGGGGTGGAGCTCATAAGTTCTCGAAAAAGAAAAAAGTTCAGGGAAGTTTCCTTTACCTTATGCTTTTTAATTGTGTGTCATGGGGACATGGCACAACTTAAAGTGTGGGGTGGGGGATATTTGTATGTATGTATATTAGTTTTCTTGTTGTGTTAGTTTTAGTAGTTAGAGATAGAAATAAAATTTGATTAAAAAAAAACATAAAAATTTTAAATTTTCGATTTTTCCCTATGATGGATATCATCGACAGGTTTCTTGAGGGATTGAAGTTGAAGGAAAAAGATAAAAAGATTTTTTTTGTTAGGTAGTGTATTAATTCTCCCTTGGTTTTTCTTTGTGTCGTGGTTCTTTTTCAAGGGTTTTGTTTGAACCGGGTGTAGTTAGTTTTTATTTTTGTTAGGAGTAGGAAACCTTGTGCTACGATTTGAATGGAAGGCAATATCTCTTGACTCTATTATACCTTGAGAATAGTGAGTGCTTTAGTTGTAACGCTTAGGCTCGGTTTTTGACTCTTGTATAAGTACCTTAAATTGTATGATCTTAACTTTGCTTAACTGTTTTGACTAGAGTGTCTTGATGATTCCGATCCTGGATGAGTTATGTGCCATGTGAGTATGAGGTTTTGTGTTATTCTGTGCATTGCATTTGATGTCTATAACTTGCCATGTGTGTTTGCAAAGCGAAATAGTAGTTTTATTCAGTCTTGAAAGTGGTATAGGCGTTTCTTTGTTGAGCTAGTTATATGATTTTACCCACCTAATTATTATGTATCTTAGTTAATCCCTTTGAGCCTGTAATCTTGTTTCTTTGGCAACCACATTACAAGCCTTACCTATTTGTTCGAATTGACCATCTATTTGAACCTTGTACCTCTCGTGAGCACTTGAATTTGATATGAACTTTATAAAATTTGAAGTGTGGGGTGGTTAATTTGGCTTTTGAGTAGAACTAATGAAATAAGGAGAAAGGTGCATTGATTTAAAAAAGTAAGAGCCACTTGAATTGAATAAGAAAAGAAAAAGAAAATAGTTGTATTGTTGTGAAAAATATTCCTTGATAGTGGTAACTCTTAATGTAATTGTGCTTAAAGAAATAAGTAGTTAATGTATATTGATGTGAAGGTGGACTTATGGTTTGACATAAGTGTGGGGTTTTGAACGGGTAATTATGTATTAAAATGCTTAGGGAGGTGTAGTCATTCTTATAGCCTAATGTATCCTGCCTATCCTGTAGCCTACATTACAACCAAATAAAGTCCTACTTGATCTTTAACTGAATGAGCTCAATTAGTAGAGTAGTACACTACGGGCAAGCCTATAGTACGTCTTTTGTGGCACATGAATGTTGTTTCTGAGAGTGAGTGAATTTTTTCTATCTTGATTCCTAGTTGTTCTTAAATTCTCTTACGTGTGGAACTACTCTCTATTGTTATGTAAGGGCACTTAATTCATGAAGGAAAGGTAATGCCATTGACTTCTGTGTTAGAGTAAGTGAGCTAGTTATAAATCATGCATGGTGCTTTTGAGTCAAATTTTGAGGCTAGGATGTTACGGTATTGTACTTAATTTGTTTTAATTATTCTTTGTGTGATGAATTATGAGAGTTGTTGAAACATGTCATGTTCTATATGAAGTATAGTTTGATTGCTCGAGGACGAGCAATGGTTTAAGTATGGGGTGTTGATGGTAGGCTATAATCCCGTATTTTAGTCGCTTATTACACTCTAATTCACTGCACTTCACTTGTTTTGAGCTTTAATTGGTAGTGTTTTGCACTTATTGTGTGTTTTATGCCTTGTAGGAGTGATTCCGAGTGATATAGATGTTGTGGAGCTAATTCGAGCTATTTGGAGCTTTGAAGTCTAAGTAAAAGCCCAAGGGATTAAGTCGAGATCGTGTTTGGGGGTCGAGGACCAAGTCTGAACGTCAAAACGCAAGATTTGAGTTGTACTCTGAGAAATTTGCACTAGTGCGACGCAGGGTGCGAGGCATAGTGCGATGCAGCAGTGAATTTTTTCTGCCTGTTGAATTGTTGAGCTCTCTGGATTTCTCCACTAATGTCCTGCATGGCACGTCGCCCCATGCGGCGCGCCTGTGTAATTTTTACAGAGTAAATATTCTATTTCGGCTAGGAAAATGTATTTTTATCTGGGCCCGACCCTACTTGGTATAAATATATGGAAAGACATTATTTTCTGGAATTTTTGACACATGTTCGACCTAAGGAGACTAAGGAGGAGTGGGAAGAATACGGGCACAAGGATTTCATCATTCCTTCCTCACTCAAGACTCGAGTTTAAATTGAATTTATGTTTTCCTCGACTTTAACTTTATTTGTAATGAATTGCTCCAGATTTATGCAGTAGTTCCTTTTAGGGTTTGATGGATTTGGTGTATTGATGATTGTTTGTGGATTATAACTCTAGTTTTATGTATTGAATCGTTTTTGGATTATTTAATTATTGCATCTATATTCACTTGTTCATGTAACCGAGAGAGGCATAACTTGTTATATCTTTGTATTATATTATTGGTTGAGTTCATTAATTCTTCTTAGTAATCAAAAGAGGCTAGTTGAATCGTTGATTAAACCTAGTTAGGAGGATAATCGAGAGAGGTTCTCCCAAAGACTAATCCATTACGCATTCTTGCATATCTTTACTGAGCTTAAATTGGTTCATCTTGCGAGGTTGAGACTTAATCGAGAGAGGAGTTTCTACTAAACATTTGAACTAATAATCAAGTGGATTCGAGAGACTCACTTGAACGTTAGAAGTGAATTATCTAGAGCTAGATCCCAAATAATTATCTTGCACATATCCCATCAATACCCTATTTTTCTTCCACTGATAACTTTCTTTGCTTATTCCTTGTTTCGATTGTCATTAGTCAATAGCTTTAGACTCTTAGTTAATTTTAGTTAGAAATCATATAAATCTCAATTGTTGATCATCTTGGATAGCAATCAAGCTAGAAACTACGAGAATACTGTTTAAATCCAATCCTTGTGAATACGATATTATACTATACTATATTCGATTAGCGAGCATAATTTAAGTGTGTGTTTTGCACTCGTCACACACCTATTCAACTGATGTACCAACCACTTGTATCTGTTGATATATATAGGTATGACAACCTTGAGCCATAATATATACATAGAAGGGACTACCATCCAAATAGTATCCAACTAAGTTAAAATAAAGAGGACAGTCCGGTTCACAAAGTATCCCGCATTCACGCTGGATTCGAGGAAGGGACGCATCCAAGGGGTGTGATGTAGACAACCTAACCTAATGAAGCATTAGCGGCTGCTTTCACGGTTCGAACCCGTGACCTATAAATCACACGAAGAGAACTTTATCTTTGCTCTAAGACTCCCTTCAACCGAGTTAAAATAAAGGTGTATAAATTGCATGTGATGACAATATTAACTAATACCTATGGAGGGAAAGTTCCATAAGAAAAAAGCAGCAACTTCATAATATATCTAATCACATAAAACCGTTCACTGAACTTTTTTAAGTTACATAGGAGGAACTTAAAAACAGTACACAATAGAATTATGTACTGTTCTGATAATAGCATGAGAAAAAGTATATTAGCAATTTTATACATATTCCTACATTTGAAATGGGGAAGACAGAGATTTGTCATATCTAAGTTTGACTTGAACACTTACCTAACATTATCTTATTGTTCCCACATGCCTATTATACTTCACACTACATTTAAATACAAAGGGCAAAAAAGTGAACTGGCCTGGTTAGATTGAAAACTTTCCAGCCATGGGATATTTTGTCTTATTGTCAAAAAGAATTTGCTGGATATTTTTGCTTAAATCACATGGAGCCCAAGAAAAGTGCAATTTAAGACATGATCACCTAAAAGGACAAGAAACAAGAATAAAACATGGGTCACAATTGTCTGTCATTTCCTTATTATAAACCATTGTCTAGGATTTACAAGTGAGAAACAACTAAAAAGGGAATTAGAGGCAAGGTATGTCCCATCCCCACATTGTTGTGAATCTTAAGTTCCTTTTGTTCCTTCCCTTAATATCAAGAAAAAATGACCCCTCAAAAGAGCCAAGAAACTAGATCTTCCCCACGTAACATGAATAGCAACAAAAAATTCATAATTACAAATATTTTCAAGTTCTAGATCTAACCATTTTGCCAGATCATCATCCAAGATTGCCACAACTGGAAAAAGATCATCACTAACATGTAATACTTGTATTATATAAAGGAAAAGTAAAAAGGTTTTAGAAAGCACAATTGTGATGCACCAACAGGGCTTTGGGAAAATAACAGATGAAAAGACCAAAGAGAATAGAAATAATAAAGAGCGAAAGAAGTTGATTAACCACACAGAGCAAGTGTCAAAATATATAAAAGTAAACGTACAAAAAAATCAAGGAGAGTCAACATATAATGTATATGCGTATAATTTTTTTTTACCTACTTACACATTGTATTTTTATCGTGAAGGGGCGTCAGTTGATACCCCTTACTATAAGGTGGCTCTGCCACTAACAGTCTTGACAATGGAGAAACTCCTGATAGTGTGCTCTCCCTTTTAGTACGCGATGTAAATCAAGATTAGTTGAATCAGTGAGATCTGGATACTAATATCCCGTTTGACCAAGTTGCAAAAATCAGCTTATCTTGAGAAGTACTTTTTCTCAAAAGTACTTTTGGCGAGAAACAGTTTGTGTTTGGCTAATTAATTTAAAAAGCACTTCTGAGCAGTAATTAGTGTTTGGCCAAGCTTTAAAAAACTGGTTTTAAATGTATTTTTCTCAAAAGTATTTTTCTCAAAAGTATTTTTCAAAAAAGTATTTTTGGAGAGAAACTATTTTTTCTGCTTCTCCAAAACTATTTCTGCTTTTCTTCAAAATCACTTTTTTTCCTTTTAAAAGTTTGGCCAAACACCTTAATTTTAGAGGAAAAAAAAAAGCACTTTTGACAAAAAAAAAAAAAAAAAAAAATTGTTTTTGCCTCAGATTCTATAAATGATTATAAGGAAGAGAGACTAAAAAGATGTTAATTAAAACTTCTATTTGCCCTCTTGGTACAAATCTACACTGCTTGTTGAAAAGACTACTATTAATAGAAGAAAACTCCAGTTGACTTCTTCCAATTTCACAGAAGAAAAGCTGCATTTTTCATTTACTCGCATGCCGTTTGTTTTATTTGACATGACTTACAAAATCAGGCAGTGAAAAATAAATGACGGTTTTCAGGAAGTTCATTTATCCCCTAATTTAAGAACAAAGGGCTATACACTATACATACATTATTCTCACTAGCACATAGGCTGTGCACCTCCTCTGTATTTTGCATTCAAAGTATTACAGCTTCCTATTAATGAATCATGTTCAGAATTCTAAGCAATAAATATTTTTATCTTCTCTTCACCAGTTAAACCTTATGACCCTAAGTGAGAGCAGCCCCAATTCTGTCCTTTCACATTTATTCGAAGGGAAGTTTCCTGCCTTCTTTTTCCTTTATGCATTGTATCCAAAACCTACTAATTGGATTAATTTGAATTCGCACAGTGTGGTCCACCAAAGAGAGCCTTCTCTATTTTCGGGGTTCGAGGCCCAAACGTCCGATTAAAAGTGGAAGGATCTCATCTATCTCATGACACTCTATTGTCTCGTGCCTTTTATAAGACATGTATCTCTATCATATTACGTTCTCTATTTTCAAGGCTCGAGGCGCAAACCTCTAGTTAAAAGTGGAAGGATATCATCCATCTCATGACACTATTGTCTCGTGCCTTTTATAAGACATGTATCTCTATCAAATTTGACAGCTTCTTCCTGTCCCTTTGGTGATATAAAGTCAGGGGGAAATAATGGCTATGTACATGTATCCATGAGGTAAAAATTTAATTCCAGCTATTGAAAAAAAAGGGAGAACAAAAATAAATACAGGGGTTTGGGTTGCTTTCAAAAGTAGTAGTATAAGATTAGGCACGTTCTTTCTGTGTGAGGGAGAGCTGTATTGGTCTGTGCAGATAAAAAGCATATGTTATTAACAGGTGTTTTTCATCTACATTCCTTTGCCTTTTTCAGCAATACCAACTCCACTCTTCTGTCTTTTAGTTCATCTAAATGCAGTACTCTTAATTCTTGTATTTTATCATCCTTTTTATTCACTTTTGAGTGTTCTGCTTTTGGCACTGGAAATGGACTCTTCCAAATTATTTGGAGAAGCAGAAGAATGTAATAGCAGTGAATCAGGTTGGACAATGTATATTGGCTCTCCTTCAAATGGTGAGGTTGAAGATGAGCTGGAAAATGAGGATTTTGATGAATTAGAAGACAATAATAAAGAAGCCATTAATAGCGACGACAAAGAAGATGGTGACACTGATGATTCAATGGATTCTGATGCTTCTTCAGGCCCAAGTCATAGGCAGTATATTACTAAAAATGGAAAGAGTGCTGGTCTAGCCAATATGGTTCATTACAAGAATCCAAAGGAAAAGGGTAAGGATCACAAAGTTTGCAGCTTGAACAACAACGATCCAATGAAATTCCACAAAGCCAATAATTCAGTGAAAAGTGGTTCCAAGAATGAAGTCAAGGAAGAAGAGTCTGTTTTTGCTGCAAAAGGAGAACCTTCAAATGGTGGTAATAAGGTTAGGAAAAGTATTTGGATGGGCAAAGGAAAGTAGTAACTTTTATAGTTTAATTCTCATTTGGTTTTAATTAGATAGCACTAGTACTATTATGTAGTAGTATATCTTTCTTTCTTCTTTCTTAGTGCATGGAAAAATTATCAGGATGTTTTCAAGTAGAAATAAACACATTCTTTTTATTTTGCTATTGGTTGAGAACAAGATCAAAAACTTATATTCCTTTACTGCAAAGGTTGACTGAGTTGGTTGGATGAGTGATTTTTTACATGGGAGACTTGTGATCGATTCCTCTCACCAGCATCCTTTTCAGTCAGAGCTCGTCGCACGAGGCTTGCCTAGTGCAGTTTATATATTTCATGTGTGGTTTGCGAGCTATTGTGCAATGAACAAGTTACCCAGTGCACCCGAAGGATAGCAGCTTTGGGTTTCTCCGGCAATTTTCCACAAAAAAAGGGTCATCATCAAACACGTATTCAGTTAGCATTTAAGAAGTGGATTAACATTATCACCCACACAACTGAATACGAATTCGAAAGATTCAAATTAAAAGCATAGAACTCAAGTGGTATAATCTCCCCTAGTATTGGAGTAAGCGATTTAATAATATATAGTGCCAATCAAAACAAGCTAATGCACATACGTTTTAAATTTCACTATTACGGCCTAATCTCTGTACTAAAAGAAATTATGTAAGGGTGTGAATCGATGCACATTTATCAAAAGGTCTGTCCTGAACAATTATTAAATTTTTGGCTGTTAGTATACTACAAGCACATATCATGAGATAAACTAAAGTATACATGTCACGAGTCAATTTGATTAATTTTTTGAAGCTAAATCAGTTCACTATTTAAATTCAAATTTATTTTCTAATATAAAATGACGAAAAAATATATTTAAAAATTCTAGTCAAAGTTTATTTGAGTCTTAGGAAGGGAATAATGTAGAGGGAGTATCCATCAACAAATCTAGGTTAGTTGAACCTTGCTCAATCAATATGTGAAACCTATTGATATCAAAACAAGATTTTATCAGTACTTTTCATAAGCATAAACATAAACATGTTTGAAATCACTAGTTGAAATTTTTAGCAATCCAACAGACAAGATCTAGTACTTTTGGGAAGATCTACTTCTTCCCAAAAGTATAAGTATTACATAGGAATATACGTGAAAATCTTAAATCTAGTCAATGGCGCATGCAAAGTAAAAGAAAAGGAAGTCAAAGAAATTTTTTAAAGTGTTTATTCAAGCTATAATACTTGAATGGACAAAGGCGACGGCAACCAAAAAAAAGAAAAATTAAAGCAGCCAATTAATAGACGCAGTGCTAGCTAGCTAACATCACGCATACATGTGAATTGAATGTAAAAGTAAATATAAGGCTTCTCTCAATTCGAGTTACAAAATTTTCCCAACCTGTCAACAGACTGGAAAACGTGATCGTCACTGTCGCACCAAAGGATAAGGTACATATTGACAATCAGAGTCGGATATATAGTGTTACCGGCAGAGACACAGAAGGATGATTTAAAGCTTATGGCTTTCCGACAACAACCTTAACTTAATATGTAATAATAATCGAGTTTGCAGCTAAGTATTTGTACGTATTTAATGAATTTTTAATATATATACATTATATGACTAAAAGTTACTAGGTTGGTTCTCGTAACGTACAAGCTAGATTTGCCTCTTGTTAGGGGTGGACCTCTAATAAGTGGCGAATCTAGAGGCTATAATGTGGGTTCGTGGGGAATCCAATAGTTTTTTCTCATACATTGTACATACATTAAAAAAAATTAAACATCTATAATTATTTGACTGTGAATTCAATTATTAGTTTGATATCGCTGTAGGAATTCATAAACTTCAAATTTTGAATCCGACTCTATCTCTGATTAATCATATTTAGAGTAGAACCTAGATATATAAATCATGGACCTATTTAAAGTTAAATCATGAATTCTCCCCAGACCGGAAACATGATGTTTAATTCGGCTGGCTTTGGCTCTTCTTTTGTTATAAAACATGCCTCTTCCTTTCCTTTTTGATTTATCCTGTTTTGAACGTTCATTAATTAGATGTGAGATACCAAAGTGACATAATGACAGAGAAATTAAGCTGGAAAAAGGTGTTAGACATTGTTTGCTTCTCACATGAATGCTTCATTTGAAACCAACGAGAAAAAGGAAATACATAATTGTAGTGTCTCGGACAACTGTCAATCGGGTCTGTAATAATTCTAATTTAGGGGAAAAGACAGTAACTTCATGCGATAGCAACTCTTAAAGGTATTAAGCATTCTAGTAAAAAGAAAGCGAGAGCTTGCATTAGTGCAGGAAGCAGCAACACTTATTAAAGGATACAGAAAATTGAAGCTGGAAGGTTTAGTGACCGCATTACTCCGACGAGGGGATCCAGAATTTCGAAAGGATTGGTACACTATCATGATATAAATTTAACGAGCTTAACCTTTAGGTTCTTACTATTGCAACCATTACGCTTTTGAAGCTATAGTTTCATGACAATATGCTACACCATGTGATCCACTCCTTGTAATTTAATATACACATTTGGTGTGAATATATAAAATTTTATGGAGACAAAAGGAGAATAGGGTCACTTGGTTTTTTGGCCTTTTACAAATTTATTTTTAGTTTTATGATCCTACCTCTTTTTTTTACACACGGGAGATTTACTTTTATACATAAGAGATCTTTCATTTACAAATAAGAGATCTAAAAAAGATATTTTCTTAAATTCAATATTGTAAAAGGCCAAGAAGACCTAAAATCTCACGAGAATATGTATTTCAATGTGTCGGAATTGAAATTTTGAAAAATTAAACCAAACAAGAAAAGAAAGAAAAGGATAAAAAGTACTTAATAATTAGAATGCAAGAAATGACTCCACACATGCCAATCCCATCGGTGGAAAAATTGAAAAGAAAAACAACAAAATAAACATAAGATTTGAACTTTCAACTCACGTAAAGAGGTACCTGCGATAATCATTGCATCATATAATATTTTGAGCTTGGATGCATACATATATATTTCAACAATATAGTATTAATAAACATGGTCTAGGGAGGGGCCTTGGATTTACGTGCCCCCAGGAATCCCGCTAGATATGCGCCTCTTCATGGGACAGACCTCAATTGTTCATCGAAATTAATTATCTCATCGGATATTTACTACCTTATATCAACATATGTACCAGTTAAATAATTTACCCAGTAATACTTTAACAATAAAAAAAATAACCTAACTTAAAATATTCTTAAATTTTTTGTCCACAAATTCAAAAAAAACAATTTATATTTTGCGAATTTAAACCATTTCTTAAAGTTTATAAATAAATCTGAACGATTGAGTCAAATGAATTTTATTTTTTATATTCAATAAGTGTTGCACGACCGAATAAAGTCCAACGTTGACCATTTTATTTTTTTTGTAAAAAACTCACGTGTTGGAAAGCTTTTATCACTAATTAATAAGACCAATGTAGCTCATTTTTGTAGCGTAAAGAGTAAAATTGATTCCAAATATTAAAGTAGGACTAGTATTTGTCACGACCCAAAATACAACTAGTCGTGATGGCACCTAACTCAACCCGCTAGGTAAACCAACTTTCAATTTTCAATTCCGATAGCAATTATTGGAGCAATTTAACTAAATAAAGATCTTAATCATGTATATTCCCCAAGAACTGGTAGTACAAATCATGAGCTTCTAAGAATAGAGTTTACAAAGCGGAAATAAAATAAATACATAGTCTGTTTGAATAATGCATAAACAGAGCTTTTATAAATCTAAGGCCACCCTGAACAAGAGGCAGCTACAACAGGAACGCAGGTACATCTTCAAGTCCCGCAACCATCGAGCACAGCAACAACATCAGGCAACATCTGCACGCAATGTGCAGAAGTGTAGTATCAGTACAACCGATCCCATGTACTGAGTAAGTAACAAACCTAGTCGTAGGTTAAAAGTAGTGAGGAGCTTCTACCAAGGTCGGGTCCATAACCAATAGTCCACAACAATCCATAACTACATAAAGTAAATAATACCAGAAGTAACTCAGAGATAAAATGCTCGGCCAAATCATGATTTCAAAAATAATAGTTCTTCCTTTCAAATACATCAGTGAAAACCCAAATCGTTTACCGAAGTTGTCGAAAATATGAATAAGTTTGAAAATAATAATTTTTTTCAAAAAACTTTTCAATAATAAATGAGATGTTTCATTTTTTTTTCTTCTAGATAACCCGTATAAAAACAAATGCATCACTATGCCCATCTGTCAAAAATGTGTGAAAATCATGAATGATGTAATGCAGTACAGCATGAGGAAAAATACATCTCTATGCTTGTATGTTATGTGTGCATGCCAATGCGATGCAACTCAATGATAAAATCATAAACAACCCCTCGGTCATACCTCACAATCACTCATGTACAGCCCCTCGGGCATACCTCACAATCACTCGTAAACAACCCCTCGGGCATACCTCACAATCACTCGTAAACAGCCCTCGGGCATACCTCACCATCTCCCATGCCTCCCAATCACTCAGCACTCGGCACTCGCACTCAGTAGGTACTTGCGCTCACTGGGGTGTGTGTACAGACTCCGGAGGGGCTCCTTCAGCCCAAACGCTATAATCTGCACGGACAACTCACGTGTTGTACGGACAACTCACGTGCTATAATAATAAAGTATATAAAGAATGTTGCAGGCGGGCAGCCCCGATCCACCTAATAATCCTCACAATCAGGTACTCGTCCTCACACGGTCATCAATCTCTCCAGTATCTCGGGCTCATAATATCATGAAATAGCCCAAAAATAATGATATGATGTATCAATAAATAACAACAGAGACTGAGCTATGATATGCAATGAAATGAATATGACTGAGTATAAATTTTTAATTTAAAACAAATAATTCACAACAATATGACCTTCGTGAGTCCCAATAATACTGGCACATAGCCTCAACATGATTTTTAATATGTTTTTCATCTCAATTTCTTAACTCATAAAACCGCATGGAAAACGCCAAGATCATTTAACTATAAAATTTCACAGAAACAATTATGTCACAATTTCTATAGTGCACACCCATACGCCCGTCACCTAGCATGTGCGTCACCTCCCAACAATTCACGAAATACATATATTCAGGGTTCATACCCTCAACTCCAAGATTAGAAGAGTTACTTACCTCGAACAAGCCGAATCCAATGTCGAGCAAGCTAAACAATGCTCCAGAAATCCCATTATGCGTGTATCAACTCCCGAACAGCTCAAATCTACCACAATTAATTTGATTCAGCCCACACAATTTATAGGAATTAATTCCATATCAAAATGCTAATATTTTTCACAAAATCCAAAATTACGCCCCAAAACTCACCTGTGGGACCCACGTCTCAAAATCCGACGAAATTTACAAAATACGAGAACCCATCCAATTACAAGTTCAACCATACTAATTTCACTCAAATTCAACTCCAAATCGGTAATCAAACTTGAAAAATCGTTTTGTGACATTATAGAAATTTCCTTCTATTTCTCTTGAAGATTCAATAATCTTACACCAAAAATGAAGATTAATTCATGGAATATAATCACAAGGGAGTTAAGAACACTTACCCCAAGTTGTGTGGAAAATTTTCTCTCCACAATCGCCCAACCCGAGTTCCAGAATTCAAAAATGGGTGAAAATATCGAACCCTCGAATTTAAGGTTCTGCCACAGCGATTTTCGCATCTGCGGACAAGGGGTCGCACCTGCGACCTTCGCTTCTGCGGGAAAAAATCTCATTTCTGCGAGAACAGCTTGGCCAGCTATAATCGCTTCTGCTATGCCAAGGACCGCACCTGCGGTCGCGCTTCTGCGCGCGTTGGGCCGCCCCTGCGCAAGCGCTTCTGTGCCCTGGCTTCCGCTTCTGCGATGCCTTCCCAGCCAGCACTCCCTCGCTTATGTGGCTTGAGTGTCGCTTCTGTGACCATCGCACCTGCGAGCCCATTTCCGCAAGTGCGAAGACACCAGCAACAGAAAAATTCCAGCCTTAGCCAAAACTTCCAAAATGTTGCGAACCTCATTCGAAACTCACCCGAGTCACTCGGGACCCCGTACGAACATACCAACAAGTCCCATAACATAACACGGACCTATTCGAGTCCTCAAAATACACATAACAACATTGAAACGACGAATCACACCTCAATTCAAAATCATTGAACTTTGAAACTTCAAATTCTATATCTTGTGCCGAAACACATCAAATCACGTCCGATTGACCTCAAATTTTGCACACAAGTCACATTTCACATTACGGACCTATTCAAATTTCTAGAATCGGATTCCGACCTCGATATCAAAAATTCAACCCCCCGGTCAAACTTCCCAGAAATTCATCTTTCGGCATTTCAAGCCTAATTCCACTACGGACCTCCAAATAATTTTTTGGATACGCTCCTAAGTCCAAAATCACGGTACGGAGCTATTGGAATCATCAAAACTCTATTACGGGGTCATTTACACATAAGTCAATATCCGGTCACTATTTTAACTTAAGCTTTAAACCTTGGAACTAAATGATCCAATTCATTCCAAAACCTCACCAGACCCGAACCATTTACCCCGACAATTCACACAACAACTGTGAAGTATAATTTGAGCAGTAAACGGGGTTGTAATACTCAAAACGACCGGTCGGGTCATTACATTCTCCCCCACTTAAACATACGTTCGTCCTCGAACATGCTAAGAGTTGTTTCCAAGCTATCAAATCATTGTTCCATCTTACCACACACGTACCCGGGGGTGAACCCACGTCACCCCATTCCACATAGGCTTGACTACACAATACAACTGAAAATCATTAATTTAACCTTAGTCCATAAACCTTGGAGTTTAATTTCCAACCTTTAGAATTTCTTTCAAGACACAAATCTTACATTTACACACCGTATAAGTCCGAACAAGTTGCATCGAGCTATAACTATAACCACGGATATAATCAACCAACATATTACACAACTCGCATGCTCGTAGTACCATTCCTGATCGCAGTGACTACTCCAAAACCAACCACATACTAGTATTAAACCCATATCGAACCAAACCTCATCCCAAAACCTTCGTACACTGTTGATAACAAAAGAAACACGCGAAATTTCATGACCACTCACCAGATCAACAAGTCACGGAGCTCTCTTGCCCCAACCAGAACTATAATCACTTTCTGAGTCGACTTTCAATATTATACTCCCGAATATACCGAAATTAAACCTGATAGTACCCATTCCAGGTCCAATGACCTTATATTACTAAACATAACTGTTTCACAGACATACCGCACCAATATAAATCAGAGACACAACACGTGCCATCCGTGCACCAATATGCAACCATTCAAATGTACTCAGTCATAAAAAAAAATGACTCAAATGAGAGAACTGCCCCGCCAGATTAACAAGTACCACCACAACGAAATGCTGAAAATTCATCACACACCGTAGAACCATCACCCGATCCTAACACAAGGTTCATACCTTAACATAACTCTGTTGTAGTGCGTGACCCCATCCAAACGTTGGTCCATAATATATACCTCGAACCACCCCGCTCAAAAATCAATAACCACAAAGAGGAAAATGACAAAAATGCCACATAAAACCTGAAAGAACATAATCATTACGCAATCGATCATGCATACCCAAATACTCATCACACTCAAATTCTGCTATTAAGTTCAAATAAAACCGCACCATCTGTGCACATAACCAATGAATCACAACTTCTCATAGCATAAAGGATTAACTCACAGATCATTTCAGAACACGAATAAGTTCAACATCAACCGAATGACACATCCCTCAATAATAGTAGTTTGGAGCCAACCATTCCGGCTTGGTGTAGAATACACATCTTAATCGGGCCTACCTATGGACCCCCAAATCAACTCGGGTTACCCACAAATACATAAAAATCCCTCCAAAAATCCATAATGACTTAATCATAACACATTTTATCATCTGGCTAGCTCCGGCCATAACTTCACAGTCCACAAACATGAAACAATCTGCTCCTGAAAACTCCCAATCTCCAAATCCATAGAACACGTGAATCACCATATTTGATTTCATCTCCACCGCCCGAATGCCTAACACCTCTCTTATACACGAGCATCCCACGAGAAATACTTTAAAAGTTCTTCCGTGCCACTTGGCAAAATTTGAATATCAACAGTCGATCAACCAGAAAAATACCGCAATACCTATGAGATATCTATAATTCAAAACATAGTGCGCCTTCTGAAATGTACACTCTAATCACGCAATACCAAATAGTTATAGCATTCATCTAAACATCGAAAACTGTTCATGCCCTCTAAGAATTTATGACCTCCCTTTCAAAGCTAAACCATGACCTTGCACACGCCAACCTTAATCCCACACAACACACCGCATCTATCATGCCATCATTTGAAAAATACGAGAACCTCATAATCATTCTGAGTCAAAAGTAAAATACATATTTGATCAGCCAGAAGCCTTACATTTGATCCCATCCGGTATAAAATCACAATACTCAACATGCTCCTCAGGCCGGTAGGAAAATACCCATCTCAAACTGTGGTAGAAAACCTCGAGAATGCTTTGGAATCCATTTGCACATAATCAGGCCATCAGAGTTGAATCTCTCTAAATCAACCAAGTCACGCAGGTCGCCAAGCCCAGGTGTATTGCCACAAAGCACCTGTAGAAAACCCCCACATCATAAGCACCAAAAGAACCGATCATATCCATTACCATACTGATCTAACCTACTACCCGTTTGTCTTATTTTCTCCGAGTTTCTTCCAAATATGTCTTCAGATTAATACTTCTCCTTGCTAAAACGCCACGATCTTTAGCCACAGCTCACCCCACAAATCTAGCATAGAACCACAACGCCCTACGACCCATAAGCAATTGAATTCTTCTTAAGCCCCTTCAAAAATACCACAACTATAACACTCACTCTGAGAATACCTTATGTGAATTTGAAATTGTTCTTATTACCTTCCTTATATAAAAATGTAGAATCCATAGTCATATAAAATTTCCGCAAGTCCAGGCACTATCAAACGCAAATCTCAGATTTTGTCCATACATAAGTCCAGAAATATTTTCAATTGCTATATATAATTCTCAAACCCACTGGAATTTTCTTGGAGTCACCCACTTTTCTCAAATCTAATTGCACCACCCAAATGGGCCAAAAGACACGTGCTCCATTAGCACCACAATACTTAAAGAAGTAACTCTACTTTAACACCACATATCAAATTCATACTCCGTGCGCGCTACATCATTCACCAATAACAACTCACTCATCCCACGAATTTCATATACTCATACGTGCAATATAATCCTTAACCAGGAATTTCCTTATTCGAGTCATCCTCGATCTCAACTTCTGCAAGTCATAGCTAACCCACAAGTATGCCTCAGACCAAAATTAAAATTTAACACCTAACCATGAAATCAAATTGTCAATAGCAGACTCCCCCACTTGACTCAAAGCCATAGATTAAAACATTCCATAACTCACAATACCAATACTCTCTTACTGCTATAATTCCACAGTCAGTCTGTCACGACCCGATATTTTCCACTAACGGGACCATGATGGCGCATAACATTTCACTTGCTAGGCAAGCCAACGTTAGAGAATTATTAAACCAATTCCTTATTCCCATTCAGTAATTAACAATAATTAACTAAGATGAAATATAATAAGTGCGAAATATCATAAAACTGTATTAATTACTACCATTCAGATCTGGAGTCACAATTCACGAGCATTCTAGAATTTACTGCAAATAATAGTCTGAAAGAAATACAACTGTCTGAATGAAAGAAACAGTAGAATAGAAAAGATAGACGGGGACTTCAAGGTATGTGAACGCCGACAGATCTACCTTGAGTCTCCAGACAGCGGACCAATAGCAAAATCTCGATCAACCCAAGCCGATATCAAAATTTACACAGAAAATGCATAGTGCAGTATCAGTACAACCGACCCCATGTACTGGTAAGTGTCGAGCCTAACCTCGACGAAGTAGTGACGAGGCTAAGACAAGGCACCTACAAATCAACCTGTACAATTTAACAATGTATATACAAATAACAGAAATGAAGAACTAAACAGGAAATATCGGGAGGGGAACATACTGAGGGGAATACAAGATAAAGAACTACAACAGAATGATCACCGAATCAGTCAATATACCATGAATCAATGGGAATAGTGAATACAGTAAAGGAAAAATGCATGGCATCACCCTTCGTGCTTTTACTCTCAATCTTACTATAAAAATAATAGAAATTGCACGACATCACCCTTCATGCATTAACTCTCATATCATTGCACGGCATCACTGATCGTGGCCAAACCTACACCACTATATAGTAGCAAAGAGTGGTCGATGCAGTTTTACCCGATGAGGTCGGGATCGATTTCCACAGGGAGTTAATTTGGTTTGGAGTCGGGTATCTAACTAATCTAGATGTGCGTGTTGTTTCTAATTACACTTACAAACATTGTTGTGATTGATTCTATTCTAATTTTTATTCTATTGTATGCCAAGTGTAAGCTAAGTACAATATTTTTTGTGAAAGTTTTCAAGTGTTAAAAGGCACTAGGGTAGTGACTTCCGCCTAGGTGAGTATCTAATGGATGTCAAGAATTTAGGACAAGCTTGCTACGATTGGGGTCGTGATATAACCATCACACATAAGAGCTCACTCTATACCTCTCGGTAGTTTGAGTGACTTTGCCTGATTTGGCTTTCTCAAGCCCAAATGGGTGTTCGCACAATCCAAATGAAATTGGCTCAAGTCGGGTATTACTATCTCTAGGTTTAACCCTTTAATCGGGGCTATCAATCTCTTGAGTTCACCCCAATTCCTTGTTAGCCTAATTTTCCTAGACTTAGTCTCTCTTTCTCAAAAAGAGTCTGAGTCATAAAGGCATGAATCAGTGTTTGCAACCACTAATTCTACAATTTTAGCATGAATTAGGCTAAATATCACTAACCCATAAATAATTAAGCCATAAATTTCAAAACCCATTAAATGTCCACACTAGGATTGGGTCACCACCCTAGCTATGGGGTCTAGCTACTCATGAATACAGCAGAAATCAAAGGTGAAGATGAAATATAAGCCATAATATTAAACTACAAGATGAAAATCTAAAGTTTGAAGGTAAATCTATTATAAATTTGCCCAAAAGGGGAAAAACAGTCGTTCACATGCTCCGCTCTACAAAACTTAACCTAAAAATGTCAAGAAGATCTATTTATACACAGCTAAAATTTTCGGACAAAAATGCCCCTGCGGAGTATTCGCGGACGCGTAATTCTGACCGCGTCTGCGCTTGAGCTTTCGCAGCCGCATAATAATAAGCGCGGTCTGTGTTTCTTCAATACTGGGCTTGGGCTGGACTAGGTTTCGCGGACAGCGTAAATACATTCGCGTTTGCGTTAGCTTCAATCGCGGCCGCGTATTATGTTCGCGGACCGCGTTCTTCAGTTAGGTTTCACTTGCCAAGTCTCTGAACCTTTTATCACGCTCCCAGCGGAATTTCCACCGCGTCCGCGTCTGATAACTTCGCAGCCGCGTAATGTAGGCGCAGGCAGCGGTGGTGTTTTTTCTGGATTGCAGCTTCTCTGAACCTCTATCTCACCAACCGCGGAATACTATCTGCCTCAGCGGTGAACCCTACGCGGCCGCGCTTTTCCATCGCGGTCCGCGGTTTAGTTTCAGCCTTTGGCTTGTGCAAGTTTGACTCCTTCATGAGCTTATTTTGGCTTCTTTGCCTCATTTTGACCAAACCCTGCAAGCAAGCACATTATGTTAGTTTTCGGGACTACCTTTAGCATTTTTAACCCAAAACCTAAGCAAAAGAGAGCAAATAATAGGCTAAAATCCCTAGTTGTCAATCACCCTTCGTGCTTTTACACTCACAATATGGCACGGCATCACCCTTCGTGCATTAACACTCACAATATGGCACGACATCACCCTTCGTGCATTAACTCTCATATCATGGCACGACATCACCCTTCGTGCATTAACACTCTCTCTTACCATAATGCAATGCATAAATAACAACAGGGAAATAGAATAACAAGTACAAACCTTACTTTAACATTTGGTTCCACAATATAAATCTCCACTTTTAAATAAATACTCGATTACCAACAGAAAATCCGTAAACATGATAATGACGATCAATTTAACAACACTAGTATAAACATGTAGCAATTAGGCATAGGAAGAAACAATATAAGAAAACGGAAGAAACATGGAAAAATAGGTAAATTGGCAGCGCATAAGTACTCGTCACCTCACATATACGCCGCTCACATGAATTTTACTTAGCAAATAATTTAAGGTTCCTAATTCCCTCAAGTCATGGTTAGACACAACACTTACCTTACTCTGAAGGCCACTTAATTCTCAATCACAGCTTTTCCTTTGGAATTCACCTCCAAACCACTCGTATCTATTCAAAAATGACTCAATAATATCAAATATTGCTAAAGGAATCAATTATATTGCATAAATTAAATTTCCTAAATTTTCCTCCAAAAAGTCAAAAAATCGACCTCGGGCCCGCTTGGTCAAAACCCGAGGTTCAGACCAAAATTTATTTACCCAATCACCCACGAGCCCGAATATATAATTGGTTTTGAAATCCGACCTCAAATTGAGGTCTAAATCCTCAAATTCCGAAAATCCCAAGTTTCTACCCTAACCCCTAATTCTACCATGAAAACTCTAGATTTTAGGTTGAAAATTCAAGAAATGTAATGGGTAATTGAAAGAAAATGGTTTAGAATCACTTACCAAAACTTTGGGGAAGAAATGACTCTTGAAAAATCGCCTCACACCGTTTGGTTTTTGAGAAAAATGAATTTTTGGCTAAATCCCGTGTTTGGATTCTGTTAAGTGCTGGGCGACAGTGTTCATCGCGTTCGCGAGAGCACTGTCGCGTTCGCGAAGAGTATAGGCTGCCAAGCCTTCGCGTTCGCGAGACAGTGCTCACGTTCGCATAGGCTACCCTTCCCTGGTCTTCGCGTTCGCGAGATAGTGTTCGCATTCGCGATGAAGAAAAGACTGACTCCCCCTCCCCAGTGCCTAACACTACGCGTTCACGATGGGCTTGTCGCGTTCGCGAAGGGTAACTCCCCCATCGCTTCGTGTTCACGACCAAGCCTTCGCGTTCGCGAAGAAGAAATCCCTGCCTCATCAGTTTACTCTTCGCGTTCGCGAGAGTACCTTCGCGAACGCGAAGAAGGATATGCCAGACACCAGAATCTGCAGAAAACCAGATTTTTCCCAAGTCCAAAACATCCTGTGGCCTATCTGAAACTCACCCGAGCCCTCGAGGCTCCAAACCAAACATGCACACAAGTCTAAAAACATCATACTCGATCAAATCACCAAAATAACACCTAGAACTCTAAATTTAGCACCAAATCAAATGAAATTCTCAAGAACACTTTAAAATTACTATTTTCTCAACCGAAGATCCGAATCACGTCAAATCAACTCCGTTTCTCACCAAATTTTACAGACAAGTCTTAAATATCATAATGAACCTGTACCGGGATCCGGAATCAAAATACGGACCCGGTACTAACAATGCCAAACATCAATCAATTCTTAAAAACAAATAATTTCCAGACTTTTAATTTTCGTCAAAAATTCATAACTTGAGCTAGAGACCTCTGAATTCGATTTCGGGCATACGCCCAGGTCCCATAATTCGATACGGACCCACCAGGACCGTCAAAATAAATATCCGAGTCTGTTTACCAAAAATGTTGACCGAAGTCAACTAAAATTAACTTTTAAGGTACAAATTCTTATTTTCAACAATTTTCAACATAAAAGCTTTCCGGAAATCTGTCCGGACTGCGTACGCAAATCGAAGAGGGTAAAAATAATATTTTTAAGGCTTAAGAGCACAGATTCGAGTTTTAAAACATAAGATGACCTTTGGGTCATCACACAGTCCAACAAAACTTCTTCCCAAGTTCATACAATGCCAACCATAAAAATACCCCAATCATCCGCTAAGCTCGTATTCATCCTCTTAACACACAAGTCAACTTTCTCAACCAGATTCAGATTCAAATCTCCACCCATACACCCCGTCGGCAGAAAAGAAACTTTCTACTCATATGATAATGAAATAAGATTCTCATTACTCCGCAGGGGATAACCCCTTGCTTAGCCTCAAACATGTATCTTGTTATACCCTTTCGCAGTCACAATTACTATGTAATCACTTAGTCTATCTGAGTCCAAACTCATTAACCAGACATGAGAGTTTGGTCTGTCCCAAAATTTAACAATGTGAAAGAACCTTCAAAACATTCATTACTCGAGATTGTTCGTCACATCAAATCGAAAATCAAGCACCCAATGGCCTTTCCTTTACATTTCAAGGAAACACTTCTCGTCATATTCCAATCGTCTTAACACATCCCGCGGTTACATCATACCCATCACACCGCCATTCCACCGCTCATCGAGCCACAAATTCCACATTAGGGTCATTACCGGACATTTAAGTCCAATTGTACGAGTTACAACTGAAGCTGCCGAGCTTAAGCTGCGGTCTAACCTTGGCCTCAAGTCCTCCAGAATGGCCCATCACCAAAACACATAATACACACCTCGAACCTCGTTCATAGAATCACAAGCCGGCGATGCACAGTTGATACTGAGCGCTCATGTGTGCATACGAATACGTGGAAGGAATTCAAAGAGTTATGTCTCAAGCTGAATCAATCTCGCACGATAAGGAAAGAAAGATGGGAAATATATATCCTAAATTCCCTGTAGCCTCTCGAAGATAAGTATTGACGTCATTATACCGATCCGCAAGACTCTACTAGACACTTGCTCATGACTTATAAAACCTATAAACCTAGGGCTCTGATACCACCTTGTCACGACCCAAAATCCAACTAGTCATGATGGTACCTAACCCAACCTGCTAGGTAAGCCAACTTTCAATTTCCAATTCCGATAGCAATTATTGGAGCAATTTAACTAAATAAAGATCTTAATCATGTACATTCCCCAAGAACTGGTAGTACAAATCATGAGCTTCTAAGAATAGAGTTTACAAAGCAGAAATGAAATAAATACATAGTCTGTTTGAATAATACATAAACAGAGCTTTTATAAATCTAAGCCTACCCTGAACAAGAGACGGCAACAACAGGAACGCAGGTACATCTTCAAGTCCCGCAACCATCGAGCACAGCAACAACAACAGCCAAAATTTGCACGCAATGTGCAGAAGTATAGTATTAATACAACCGACCCCATGTACTAAGTAAGTAACAAACCTAGCCGTAGGTTGAAAGTAGTGACGAGCTTCTACCAAGGTCGGGTCCATAACCAATAGTCCATAATAGTCCATAACAACATAAAGCAAATAATACCATAAGTAACTCAGAGATAAAATGCTCAGCCAAATCATGATTTCAAAAATAATAGTTCTTCCTTTCAAATACATCAGTGAAAACCCAAATCGTTTACCGAAGTTGCCGAAAATATGAATAAGTTTGAAAATAATAATTTTTCCCAAAAATCCTTTCAATAATAAATGAGATGTTTCATTTTTTTTTCCTTCTACTTAACCCGTGTAAAAACAAATGCATCACTATGCCCATCTGTAAAAAATGTATGAAAATCATGAATGATGTAATGCAGTACAATATGAGGAAAAATACATCTCTATGCCTGTATGTCATGTGTGCATGCCAATGCGATGCAACTCAATGATAAAATCATAAACAGCCCCTCGGGCAGACCTCACAATCACTCGTATACAGCCCCTCGGGCTTACCTCACAATCACTCATATCAGCCCCTTCAGGCATACCTCACAATCACTCGTAAACAGCCCATCGGGCATACCTCACCATCTCTCATGCCTCCCAGTCACTCAGCACTCGGCACTCGCACTCAGTAGGTTCCTGCGCTCACTGGGGTGTGTACAGACTCCGGAGGGGCTCCTTCAGCCCAAGCGCTATAATCTGCACGGACAACTCACGTGCTATAATAATAAAGTATATAAAGCATGATGCAGGCGGGGCAGCCCCGATCCACATAATAATCCTCACAATCAGGTCCTCGGCCTCACTCGGTCATCAATCTCTCCAGTCTCTCGAGCTCACAATGTCATAAAAATATCCCAAAAATGATGATATGATGTATCAATAAATAACAACAGAGACTGAGATATGATATGCAATGAAATGAATATGACTGAGCATGAATTTTTAATTTAAAACAAATAATTCATAGCAATATGATCTCTGTGGGTCCCAATAATACTGACACATAGCCTCAACATGATTTTTAATATGCTTTTCAGCTCAATTTCTTTAACTTATAAAACTGCATGGAAAATGCCAAGATCATTTAACTACAAAATTCCACAGAAACAGTTATGTCACAATTATTATAATGCATGCTCACACGCCCGTCACCTAGCATGTGCGTCACCTCCCAACAATTGACGAAATACATATATTCAGGGTTCATACCCTCAACTCTAAGATTAGAAGAGTTACTTACCTCGAACAAGCCGAATCCAATGCCGAGCAAGTTGAATAATGCTCCAGAAATCCCATTATGCATGTATCAACTCCCGAAAGACTCAAATCTACCACAATTAATTTGATTCAGTCCACACAATTTATAGAAATTAGTTCCATATCAAAATGCTAATATTTTCTACAAAATCCGAAATTACGTCCCAAAACTCACCCCGTGGGGTCCACGTCTCGAAATTCGACGAAACTCACAAAATACTACAACCCATCCAATTTCAAGTTCAACCATACTAATTTCACTCAAATCCGACTCCAAATCGGTATTCAAACTTGAAAAATTTATTTTGTGACATTATAGAAATTTTCTTCTATTTCTCTTGAAGATTCAATAATCTTACACCAAAAATGAATATTAATTCATGGAATATAATCATAAGGGAGTTAAGAACACTTACCCCAAGTTGTGTGGAAAATTTTCTCTCCAAAATCGTCCAACCCGAGCTCCAAAATCCGAAAATGGGTAAAAATATCGAACCCTCGAATTTAAGGTTCTGCCATAGAGATTTCCGCATCTGCGGACAAGGGGTCGCACCTGCGACCTTCGCTTCTGCGGGAAAAAATCTCATTTCTGCAAGAACAGCTTGGCCATCCATAATCGCTTCTGTGATGCCAAGGACCGCATTTGCGGTCGTGCTTTTGTGCGCGTTAGGCCGCTCCTGCGTAAGCGCTTCTGCGTCGTGGCTTCCCCTTCTGCGATGCCTCCCTAGCCAGCACTCCCTCGCTTCTGCGACCATCGCACCTGCGAGCCCATTTCCGCAGGTGTGAAGACACCAGCAACAGAAAAATTCCAGCCTTAGCCAAAACTTCCAAAATGCTCAGAACCTCATCCGAAACTCACCCGAGTCATTCGGGACCCCGTCCGAACATACTAAAAAATCCCATAACATAATAAGGACCTACTCGAGGCCTCAAAATATACATAACAACATCAAAACGACGAATCACACCTCAATTCAAAATTATTGAACTTTGAAACTTCAAATTCTATATCTTGTGCCGAAACACATTAAATCACGTCTGATTGACCTCAAAGTTTGCACACAAGTCACATTTCACATTACGGACCTATTCAAATTTCTAGAATTGAATTCCGAACTCGATATCAAAAAGTCACCCCCTCCCCCCCCCCCCGGTCAAAAATTCCAAAAATTCATCTTTCGACATTTCAAGCTTAATTCCACTATGGACCTTCAAATAATTTTTTGGACATGCTCCTAAGTTCAAAATCACCGTACGGAGCTATTGGAATCATCAAAACTCTATTCCGGGGTCGTTTACACATAAGTCGACATCCGATCACTATTTTAACTTAAACTTTAAACCTTGAAACTAAATGGTCCAATTTATTCCAAAACCTTACCGGACCTGAACCATTTACCACAGCAATTCACACAATAACTGTGAAGTACAATTTGAGCAGTAAACAAGATTGTAATACTCAAAATGATCGGCCGGGTCGTTACAGTATCTATGAACGTGCGTTGCACGTTAATAATGAAACGTGATGATTTAAACATTTATTTATATGAAGGAACAATAAAATTTAATTAATGAGAGAAATTTTATGTATAATAAAACAACAATCATCTAAATGCCGAAAAATATTATTACATTAGCATAATACATGAATTTAAAATAAAAGGACATCATCAAAACTTACACAAACGATCAATTTTGTCAAGTTAGTTAGATAATTATATATTATAGTTTAAAAGTATTTAATGTGATGGTATCTTAACGAACACTTCTTTGTGGATAATATTTTTTTGTGTATGTTTCCTCCTAATGCGTTGGTTGCTCTGCCTTAACCAAAGTGCAACATACAGTTGTTCGTGCAAGAAAATATATTACGGTAAATATAGTCCAATATTTATGATGTTTGTCCTTATGCTTTATTTATTAGTGCAAAACATAAAGATACTAAAAATTATTTTCACACAAATTTAAAAGTTGAATTCAGGGATAAGAATATACTTAGAAGCATATTAACCAATATCATAATTTTTGCATCTATGACGTTAGTGTCAAAACTGCTATATACCATATGTGTGCTATTATATAAGCTATTCAGCGTATCTAAGTTTTTTAGTAGCATGACGATCATATTGTTTCTTCAAAATTAACCTATATACAATGGAAGATCAATTTTAACTTAATCTGTTATATATACCGTGACACTAACATACGTAAGAAATAAGAAACTTAACAACAAACATATATGGTAGAAGACCATTTGGTATTAAAGTATTTAAGTATTCTTCTTTGTAGTAATTATTGATATCATTTTCTGTTGAGTCAAAAGCTGAAAAATATTTTATTTTTACTATAAAATTTTGGAATTTTTACCTAGATATACTATATTAGAAACCTATTTACTACCTTTATTTAGGTTCCTTGTTAATTACTTTATATACCTATATTTACTAGTTTTATACAAAATCATAAAAAAGAGGAAATGCAACATACCTTAAATACAACGTATCAATTACAACACATAATCCCTTTACATTTAAGATTCTCTTCCTTTTCCAAAAGATTACAAAAACATCTTCACTCTTTCTTTAACAATTACCCAAATTTATACTTACCCACCATAAGAATTCTCTCTTACCCACTGATACCCAAAATCTTTCTAACCCAAAAATCTCGCTTACTCACTCCTCTTCCAAAGCTTTGATATCCGATTTCTCTCTTCCAATCATCCACTGTTATCCCCCAAAAATTACAGATTCTTTCCTCTCCCAAAACTTTTGATATTCGATTTCTCTCTTTCAATCATCCAAAATCTCTTTTTTATTTATAAAATACATAAGAAATTCGAAAATCTGCTCTACAATAAAGTTGTGGGTAAATTGTGGATACAATACTAATATAATTATAATACTATTATATTAAATTTTTAGTGTAGAGTTGTGATTGAAACTTGAGGAAGATGAAGATCATAATTGTATCACAATTTTTCAGAAAATGTATCTCGATTGTATTATAATTGTATATGTATCATAATTGTTGCCGGAATTGTATTACAAATGTATGATAATTGTATATTCATTATATATTGTTACGAGCAGTTGTGAATTCGTGACGAATTTTACAATTTGTATCACAAATATGATAATTGTATATTAATTTATTAGTATTGTATCACGTATTATTTTGTGTATTAATGTACCAGATACAAGTTAGATACAATTGTGATACAAGTATGATACATTTATGTTTTAGGCATTGATGTATCTGATACAATTCAACTACAATTATGATACAATTATCATACAATTTTTGAATATTTTTTAATAATATAAAGTTGTTGGCAATGGTGAAGAGAGAAGATGGATATTCTGGACGTAGATTAAGGGATTTTGATTTTTTTTTTTAAAAGGAGAGAGAAGAGGAGACGGAAAAAAGAGAGAGAGGAAAGGATGTAATTGAATCCCTTAATTGAAGACACTAATAATGGGGTGGGAGCCTTTTAAGAAGCAATATATACAAGTTGTAAGAAAAACCTAGATACTTATTAAAAATTACAAAACATAGAGAACATAGGTAAATGGGTTTCTGATATAGTATAGCCAAGTAAAAATCCCTAAAATTTTGCAATCAACCTTTTATTTAGTTGATCAACATATTCATTTCTGTCAGCTAAGATATCTTTTTTAATTCTATCATGCGATTTGCACAAAATCTAATGATAGAAATATTTCTCTTATTAAATGCACTACTATTACCATTGGGATTGATAATCAAGTGTTCAGGAAGAACCAAATCATATTTTATTGGATGCTCTTCTTCGTTTCCGACACGAAGCAAGAAGACACTGAATACTGGATCTGTTCTTACTTTATATTTCTTGTCAGTTGAATCTTTTTCGTTTGAGGCCAAACGTATAACTCTGACAAGCTAGCTTTTAAAGTCTCGACTTTTGTCGATTTTGGAACTACTGGTACTACTTGACAGAAATCACCTCCCAAACCATTAATTTTTCACCAAACGGTTCATTAATATCCAATATATCTCTAGAACTCCAAGTAATTATTTTGATCGTTTGACACTTAGCCATAAGTGCTTCATCCCATATTATCGATTTTGCTTTCCTTATAAATTTAGCATAATTCCTCTGCTTTGATATATTTGTGATAGTTATTTAAGTTGTTTGAAGAGGTATATCAAATCTAAAGTCAGTGGCTCATAATAAAATCGTTGTTGGTACACCACTTGCTATTATTGCTAACAGTGTCATCTTGGTACGATATTTGCAAGTAATTCATGACATTGAAATATTATTTTGATTCCGCCGGAGGTATCTACAAAGAATAATCCCGTTATACCAGAGTCGGCTCTTTATAATATAGTCTTGAAAGTTTGTTCTTGTTTAGGATTTAGCTTTGATTGTGCTTCCTCAGACACTTGTATATCATTTTGATTCTTAATAATATACTAACATTTTTACTTTGTTCTAACGCTCTTTTTATGGAATAAATTTATATACCATAATATTTTTTTTTTTAACTTAAATAAAAAATTTACTCATATGATGAATTTAAAAAATAATTGAATTGGATTCTTTTGCTAAATAATTAAATAACTTTAATTATTTGATTTAATTAAAGTTACTCATAAAAAATAATTTATTATATGTTAATTCAGATCTTAATATTAGTTCATCTCTTGTTTTGAATATTTAATCTTAATTATAATTTTATCCACCATAAATTTATTTTGAAAGAGTAAAAGATTGATAACATTTCACTTTTAGATCTTTATGTTTGTAGAATCATTAGTGGTATGGACTCTTACCAATCTTTTTTTTCTCTTTCTCACACATTTATATTCTTAAATATTTTCTTAGTTGTTGTTTAAGGATTGGGTATTTTTTAATATTACACGAAAAATGGATTAAAAAAATATTATTTGAGTAGAAAAATAGTTCAAATATAAAATAAAATATATTATCGTGGGAGTATTTTTTTCTTCTCAATTTAAACTCTTTATGTCGTCTATTTAATATTACTTTTATTTTTTCTTCGTATTGGACATTATGTAGTGGTAATGTATTGCCAATACGAAAAATTCTTATGAAATTGATTTTATTAAACCTTCATACATATTTTTAATGAGAATTTAATAGACAAAATTTTATTAATTTAAAATCTTAAATATGAAAAATTAGCATTGAATATATTATAGTCCAAAAAATAGGTTATTGCATTTATGTCATTTACCTATGAGTTCTTCCGTTTAATATTTTAGGGCTATTTCGATATATTAATATTGTATCTATTATTTTATAATAATATAGGCTCTCATTTTTTCTAAATGAATTTGGACAATATAATACATTTTCAAATTAAATTAGTAATAAGGCATTATAATGCGTTTTCAAATTAAATTAGTAATAGGTATTTTTAAGAAGTATATCCTAAAAGTAATAGGATTACATGACTAAAGATATTTATTTGTTCAATTTTATATGAATTAGACAGCCCGAGAGTAATTATACTAATAGGATTCCTAAAGGTAATCATGTTGGATTTCTAATGTGTAGTATTATATCCTAAAACTAATAGGTTTAGAAGGCTAATATCTAAAATTCCGGTTATGTCCTTTTATTATGAGTTATTATGCTTAATATTATAACGTTATTTTTATAAACCGACATTGTATTCATACTTTTATAGTAACTAGTCTCTATGCTCGTGCGATGCACGAAATATCATGTGCTACACATACCATAAGTAATAAACTTTTAATAGCATAAATATTCTAAAAACAATTATTGAGTATGTACAAAGTTCAATAATTAGTTCCTTAAAACAAAAAGCAACAAGAATATAATATATGTACAAACATACTTCTCTATAATAGTCTCGTTTGTTTCGATATTTTTTGGTTGCAATAGTGAAGCGCTGTTATAGATGACATATATTATAACATAGTATAAAAATCGGTTCCGACAAAAGTTTGGCTTTTATAGTGTATGGTTGTTATATATATATATATATAAAAGTTATAAGAGTTATGCGAAAAGTTTAAATTATCTCTTTAATATTTAAATTATCTCTTTAATATTACGAAATGAAACTAAACATTATAAGAGTTATGCGAAAAGTTTTAAAATCACTTAAACAATACAACAACAGTTATAATCTTTTTAATGCAATGGTTTAGTTTAATTAAGCCTTAAAAATTCAGGTATATAAAAGTAATAATTCTTTAAATCAATATATATACAAGAAGTTATTTAGTTATTCATGTCTTCCATGTCATTACCTTTTTGTTGCGTTGCAGGTTATCCTATGTCAACTATTTTAGAATTTTATATCTAAATTTATAATTCTTAACCACCTAAATATTCAACCAAAAAAAAAAAACAATTAGTATGTTAGAAAAATTCTCACGTATTCATGTCAACATTCTAAAAAGTGTTCCGTTGTATTATAACGATCCACAAAAAAAGTTGTTGCATTCATAAATGTGTTTAACCTTGATGACAGCATACACTTAGACTCGTAGACTAACATGAAAATTGTACATTGCCAGTGGCGAAGCCAAGATTTTTACTAAGAAGTTTCAAAATATAAAAAGTTAAATACACCAAAAAATTAAGGGGAGTCAACGTATAATAAATATACATAAAACATAAAAAAAATTATCTAGCAATATCGTGTAATTTTCTACCGAAGGGGTGTCAAATTGACACCCCTTGATTGAATGTGGCTCCGCCACTGTACATTGCTATTACATGCAATGCACCTTATTTCAATCTCATTGAGAACTCAAAACCAAACTCTAAACTAATAATACCTTACCTAATTTTGTTACCTTCGTTTTACAATAATACCATAAAATAAAACTAATACCTTGGCGCCTCCTTCTGATGTTTCCAACTAATGGACGCCCCAGACATTTCTTCTATTTCTTTATAACAAAGATTTGGGGATTCTTTAGCCTTATATTACGAACTAGACTTCTAGACCAAATAAGATTTATATTCCATAGTGTAGCAAATTGGGGTTTCTCAGTCTCATTATTTGAATAACCAACTAACGGAGTGAAAGTCATAACCTGATAGGATAGTTTACTTTATAATGGATTTGGATTCTACTCTGTTGAAACACTTTTATGTTTTTGGACATAAATATTAAAGAGATAATTTAAATTTTGAAGGATATAAAAGTCTATCAATATTACGAGGATGTTTTAGTCATCTAATATTTAGCGTGAAACATTCGTGCTTTTATAATAACTAGTCTTATGCTACGTGCGTTACGCGTGTACCCATGTCAGTGAGTATACAACTTTTTAAGAAATCGTATAAATATTATTAAATAATATGTTTGTATTAAAAAATAAAAAATATATAAGTTCCTAAAAATTATGAACATTTTTCCTATCTAGCTAGCTCGATAAATGAAGTAATATGACTTATTGTGATTGTATTCCCGCCAACTACGTATCGAAGTTATCTGACCACCATCTTTAATTTTCTCTCTCATGAATTTTAGTCATGTTATGAGAGAAAAAGAATTTGGTCATGTTACATTATTTAAATAAGAACGTAAAATTTCGATTGTATTTTAAATCCTAAATATCTAAACTTCCAACATATTTTAAAATAAGAAGGATTCAAAAGATAAAAAGTTGATGGATGTTTCAATTTTGAATCTTTGTATTTAACTATTACAAATCACTTTTGTTTCCATTCACCAAATGGGGTTAGGCAAAATATGGACTGGTACGAGGCAAGACACTCGTGAAATGCTCTTGGACTTACGTGTGAGCTCCTATCTTGCGAAGCTTACGCTCAAGCGCTCGGCATATGCTTGGTATGTGCCCAATGCCTTACACACGGGCTTGTCACACAATTCGTGTGCTACTTTGTATAATTAGCTTTGTAGATCATAAAAAATTCATTATTAATCTTTTGACTTGTCAAAAACTCTCTTAATTAATTGTATTTCAGAAATTAAAAATAATAACATTACGTCATGAAAGTGAATTTGATAGAACCTCTCATCCAAAACTTCGTCATGTTTTAATTTTTGTTAGGTCTTCATTATTGAATTCTTTATAATTTTTTCTTCAAATCTTGATTTTTTATTTTATTTCATTTGAAAATAATTTTTTCACATTTGTAAGTGATGAAACTTATTAATTAATAGTTAGTGTTTAGTGAATAACAATTTATAAATATTTATATCCATTAATGTTCTTTTAGTAAGGATTAGAGTATTGAATTAGTTTTTAATTTATTAATAGCTCATTGGAAGCATATAATGCTAAATTTATTATATAATTGTGAACTATTCCCTTAAAATTATATTAGTAAATAATTAATCTGCAAATATTTTATTAACAAAATAAACGGTTTAATTAATCACGTTTTTAGGTTAAAAAGGGGACTCTTAAATCTAAAAGAAGTGCAAAGTGTTTCAAATTTTTCCAAATGCGTATCTGCAGTGTAAGTTTTTTTCTTGTCTGTTTTCCTCTTTGTACTATTCGTTTTCTTTTAGCCTATGTGGCTTAGAAGTCTTATTAATGTGAATATGCAATGTTTTTCCTTAAGCTTTTAAACCTAAAAACTGTATTATGATGTGTCACTATTTTTCTTTTACAAATATGATATATTACATGGTTCAAAACTTCAAATAAAGAAAATTCTAATATAGAAAATTTTGTTGATTTAGAAGTCCTAAATATTAGAAAAATAATTAAATAACTATTGTATTAAATATTAGAAAAATAATACTATTTTGTTCAATGTGAGATCTATTTTTAAAGGGTAAAAAAGGCGAACGACATTTCGCTAAGGGTTTTCGTGTTTTATATATATATATATATATATATATATAAGTTTCATTTCATAAAGTTCAAGGGCAAATTGGCCATTTTAGCTTTTTCTTAATCTTACCTCGGTTATTTCACTTTTGCCCCTCATCAAATTCAGTCTACTGCTTTCGCCATTTGTACTTACAAGAAATATTTTGAAATCAACCCAGTAGAAAAAGATTTGGCCACAAACCTTTTTGTCTGCTCTATGAAAGTTGGCATCTTCAGCGAACCACACTTGTCATTTCCCTTAAAATATATTTCCAAAACTTGCATTTCAATGGTTTCTTCATCTGTCGATTCTGTTTCTAACTCCTCCATGTCCTCCACCGTTCAACAAGATCAGGTTTCTCTCGCATTCCCAGAAGTATATTTTTTCAATAAATCTTTTGTAATATTTTGCTCCTTCCGTTTCCATTTTAGTGATAGTTGGAGTGAATATTAAATACTCGATATGTGGTATTTGGGAATATGTTTTAGACTTGCTAGAGAATAGAGAACTGGTAATATTATTATTATTTTTACTATCTACTCCCTTTTAATTTATATATGAGTTAGTTTGAGACATGGTCTTAAAAAATTTAAGGAGTAAAAGTTTTGTGGGTCATATGACATTTGTGTGGCTAGAAAGACTTTTGGTTAAGGCTAACAACAACAACTACAATAATTAACCCAGTTTGATACCAACAGGTGGGGTCTGGTGAGAGTATTCTGTACGCATACCTTATCCCTACCTAATGCAGTAGAGAGACTGTTTCCAATAGACCCTCGGCTCAGGAAGGGCAAGAAGAAGAGGAAAGCAAGGAAGGAAGATAGATGTAAGGAAAAAAAAAACTTTTGAAACATGTGGTTCTAAAGGCTTAAAGGATAAAAGCTTTGTGACATTTTTGTGGCTATACAGGCTTCTCATTAAGAGGCAAGTGGGTAAAATGAAAAGTTTAAAGTTAAATTATTTTCAAATATAGAAATGTGTCATTCTTTTTGGAACAGACTAATAAGGAAAGTATGTCATTTAAATTGGAACAGAGGGAGTATAAAAATAATTAATACTGCTTGCGGTCAGAGGATAAAGTTCTTTTTTTTTTTTTTTAACTCTTATTTTATTTAGTATGATGATGACATGACTTGAGCTTAAATAGGAACTGAGCTGACTTATTTGGGACTGAAGCGTAGTAATTTTTTTATATAGAAGTGAATATTAAAGAAATGGTTGAAAAGCTACAAACTTTAAAGTATTAAATTGTTTAACAAATATGAATTCTGGAAAGTTGTATAGAAATAAATAGTGTCAAATTTTCAGGACGTCCCGAAATATAAAGGGTCATATAAATTGAGATCGAGGAGTGCAACTTAAGTCGTTTGTCTTCTTGTTTTTCTCTCTTCCCTTTTCTTGTTTGGACTAGTGTTCTTTTTTATAAATATTATTTATACCTCCCATCAACACAATACCAAGTTTGTCATGACCCAAACTGGAGGGTCATGACTGGTAACCGGCCATACTTGCCGAGCACTGACGTACATTTTATCTAACCTTTCTTTTATCTGTAAGGTCTAACAAGGTCAACATAAATGGTAGACATGAATCACAAACAACCAACAATGATAGATAACGACATAAACACATATAACATGGGCCGACAAGGCTATCGTAAAGCTATATACAACAAAACCGACCGACAAGGCTATCCAAAACTATACATGAGACGACATCTGTCTATGAGCCTCTAAAGAAACATACGTGCTGGAACATTGTCGGAACAAGGCTTCGACCTACCCATAACGTCTATAACAAAATGCATACCAAGACCACGGCAAGTCCAGAGAAGGGGTCTCGCCAATAACGCTGAACTGAGCAGTCTACCGTGGTGGAGGAACTTCGTCTACTTTTCTATTAGGACCTGTGGCAAGACATGCAACGTCCACAAATAAAAGAGACGTCAGTACGAACAAAGTACTGAGTATGTAAGGCAGGATAACATAATTAAGAACAGTAATGTAAAGAGAGATAGAGATAAACAAGAACAGTAATGTAAAGAGAGATAGAGGAAATACAACCTATAACATCTGAGTGCCTCTTGGGGCTACTAACACAAAATTCATAATACATATATATATATATACATAAACTTTTAAAAACATACGCCTCTGTGGGCATCATCATCATATCATACCCGGCCTCATAAGGCTCGGTAGAATCGTACCCGACCACGTGGTGCTCGGTAAAACCCAACTGATCAGTGGTTGCACAATAGGTGCCGTACCCGGCCAACTATAGCGTGGCTCGGTAGAGTAAAATAGATACATATATATAATGCATGCTCGACTCATGGAATCACATTATGAACCTTTCAGAGTGACGTAAGGTCGGGAACCTTCGTATACGTTATTAGAGGATCTAACTCTCCATCATACATATTATAGGATTCAAGGAATACTAACAACATTTGGTACATAAAAATAAGAGAAGCAACATCAACATGAATCTTTCCATAAGAAGGGAAACAATGTAAGTACTACTAGCTTCTATGAGTAAAGTATCTTTGGAAGCTCGTCCGTTTATGTTACGTACAATCGGAGCCGTGCAAAAGAAAGAAAGGGATAGCCTCACATACCTTGTATATACTGCCCAACCTCAAGCTATGCAAAGGTCACGACTCCTTAGTCTACAATAAGAGAAATGATACTATTGTTATCTTTTAAGCGTCGTAACTATTATATGTCGACCACGACCTATTTTATAATAAAACGGGTAGCACCTCCCCTATTTATATGACTTCCCACAAGTTATTATAGCCAACAACAACCAATATACGCTCGTATATAATAGCTTTATACACTTTCTTCTTTCAAATTCACAAAGCATAATAATAACAACACAACCCCAACATCAACTAAAAACTACCGCTATGCCAACACTATCGTCAAGCAATCAAAGAGCGACAAGCTCCCGAGGCTCTATACAATGGTGTACTCCACACCCGACCTCTTTTTAACAACAACCAAGCTCTACACGAGCTACCATACCACCACCAATCTCCTTACCATACAAAAGTAGCCCATAACCTATTTATACAATTACTATGACTTGAACTCACGGCTTCCGATCACCGTCCCGTGAGTTCTCAACAATTACATGCCTTAAAATAAAACTTACCTTAACTAGATGTATGAAAATATTGAGAAGTTGTACGTAGAAGAAAACTTTGAGCACTTCATTGCTTTAGGGAACAAGGGATGAGCAAGATAGAGTTTCTCCCCACGTAGTTGCTGGAGTGTAAATATATGTATCTAATGATTCCCCCATTTCCCAATGCTAAAGTGTCTTAAACACTATGTATATAGAGGATATGTTCGGCTGAAATACATCCCATCATCAAACTATTGCAAAAGTCTATTTCTCAGTGTAGAAGAAGTGTATTTATATATATATATATATATATATTGAAATGATTTGTCCTACCAACTCCACTACTTTCTAATTGAGTAAAATATCATCACCTGTCACGTAGCACTAGGAAGTCTAACAGATTACTATAACTACTTTGATAAAATAATTTATTCCAAAAAAAGTTAATACTTATCTAGTAAAATAAGTAGCTAATATTATTTACAAACTTATCTATTAATTGGTAATTATTATACTTGGTAACAAAATAAATATGTTAATATTTTATAAAGGTTAGGACATTGATAAAAAAAATATATCATATCAAATTCTAATTTTTCCCAACATAATATCAAAATACAAATTTTTCTACTATAAGTTCTTAAAACGATAAAAAAATAACTTTCTCGCTTTATGAGAAAATAATTTCTATTTTTCTAATAAAGAAAAATTTCATTTATAAACTTCCGCATATCATGTACTTAATTTAATGCACATCCGAAAAGTAAAAATAACAATAACTACATAAAAGCAAACTTATCAAAACTTTACTAAAAGGTTGTCAAAATTACGGGGTCTTTGTTAACACTGTCATAAATCCCCTATAGCCACATGAGTAACCTTAATCCCTCCAAGTTTATATGGATTTACTATGACATATCCTAACGCCCAGGTGCGGTAGCTCATATAAAATGGACGCCAGCCAAACCTGTAAGCAGTTAAATCCGACCTGCAACCTCACAAGGCTATACAAAGCATTATAGATATGTACATTAGCTGTGTATCACCAATTTGTATTAAGGAAGAGTATTCTCAGGCTATTGTTTACCTCATAGAGCCGTTTCCGTTGCATTTTGCATTCTCCCAGCATTCTCGTTATCTAAGGATAAACAGAAAATGCTTTAGGATACACGTACGAGGTGAAGAGTATATGTAAGGGTCAGCTATTAAGAACCTTTAATCTGGAACAGGTAAGGGTATCTAGACTTCATCTCTTCTTCTGCTTCCCATGTCATTTCTTCCTTATTCTTGTTCCTCCACAATACTTTGACGGAGTACATTCTTTGTTCTCACCTTGCGGACTTGTCGATCTAATATAGCCACTGGCACTTCTTCATATGATAGATCCTCCGTATCTTGTACATCTTTGATAGGGACGCCCCGAGAAGGGTCATTTCCTCAACATAGATACATGGAATACTGGGTGGACAAATTCCAATTCGGGTGGCAATTCTAACTCATAAGCAATCTGTCCAATTCGTCAAAGAATTTTGTATGGCCTGATATACCGCAGACTCAGCTTACCTTTCTTCCTAAAACACATAAAACCTTTCATCGGTGAGATCCTCAGGAAAACCCAATCACCAACCTCAAACTCCAGATCATGACGTCGGACATCGGAATAAGACTTTTGCCTGCTTTGCGCCGTCCTCAGTCGCTCTTGTATCACTTTCACCTTCTCAATGGCTTGGTGAATCAAATCTGTGCCATATAATTTTGTTTCACCGACTTCGAACCATCCAACTGGTGATCTACATCTCCTCCCGTACAGTGCCTCGTATGGGGCCATTTTAATACTGGAATGGTAGCTATTATTGTAGGCGAATTCTATGAGTGACAGATGGTCATCCCAATTCCCCTTGATATAATGAAGAGGTGGGTGAACCCCACAAACCATGATGGATAAAAACACTCTATTTGGACTCTTCTTATGAGAAAGAATTGCAATAAATATGATTCCTTTATCACTTTAGCTAAATATGGTGTTTCATAAATAAAACTAGGCAACAACTATTTTGGTTCCTTCATTTTCACGAGAAGTAGAAAAATTTGAAGCAACCTTTCATCTTTGGAAATTATACATAGCAACAGTACTATATCACAAGGGATATAGCATAAATGTGAATTTATATTGTAGTAGCAGCAATGTGAGTTGGTAATTTATGGAAGAAGAGTGTAATCTTTCTCAAAGACAATATATAGGTTTTGCGCACCACCTCGATCTCGTTGTTCTGTTTTGGCGCGTTGGTTAATCCGGATTTTCTTCAATGTGAAGTAAGGTGGAATAAGAGTATTTCTTGGAAAATAAGGTAAGAATTTTCCTCTCCTTGGTATATTTAAATTCGTCAAGGTCATGGCTAAATTGTGGAATGAGAATTATGGAATTAATAGCGGAAAATCGCATTTTGACGTTGTTGTTATTGTGTCGGATATTCAGTAATGTTCGAAGTTGTGTTGTGGATGAAAATCATGGGAGTAACTTGGATATATAGTTGTAGTTGTCATTGATATGTGTTTTGAAGGAAAGAAATATTGGAGAAGTATGTTTGATAATCGTACCCGAGCTTGCCGCTCGTTGTATCATAGTTTGGGTTGTAAAACTTGTTGCGGGAGTTGCTAGTTGTGTTGTTGTATTACCTTACATATGGTAGGCTTGAGGGAATGATAAGAACATGGGAAATCATGTCCATTTCATTGTAGGATAGGTTATCTTCCGTTATGCGATTAAGAGAATTGTTCGTATGGTTGACACTAGTATTATTCTTGTTATTATATAGATCGTGAAGTGGATACGAGTTGAGCTCTTGAGCCAGTGGGTTAAGACTAGGTATGTTAAGGCTATCCCTTCTTTCCTTTTGGCATGATCCACACGATATAAACAAAACGAGCAAACGCACAACTTTCATAAATATCTCTATTCATAGAAGCACTAGGCGTGCCTATGTTCTTGATTTTCCATGTGTCTTAAGTCTTATTATTATATCGTCTGTTCATGGGTCTCAGAAAATACGTAAGTTGATAAAGTTTATTTCATGATATACTCAACCTGTAATTCTGAATAGCTCTGTGAATCATGAAAAATTTATAATGTCATGCATGTGCGTATAAATGTCATACCATGCATAGGTATATGCGTACATAACATCATCGAGTCTCTGAGGGCATCCCATCATATCATCTCAGCCACTGTGGGCGAAATCATCAATGTATACCAGCTGATCAGGTGGTGGTGCGTATATAACGCCATAATTTTCCCCCATACCTCATATACATATACTATACGCCATCTGGTCATGGGTAATATACATGTATAAATGAATGCAATGCATAATGAAGTAAATCAATAAGATCCCTCGGAATGTCATGAGACCCATGAACAAATGATATGATAGTAGGACATATAGGGAATTAAGAACATAGGCAACCCGTACTTCTAGGAATAGAATCATTTGTGAAAGTTGCGTGCTTGCTCGTTTCGTTGCATCATGCCAAAAGGAAAGAAGGGATGGCCTTAACATACCTTAACTCCATTGAGTCCTTAATACCTTCAAAGCAATTCTTCGAACAACTCAACTCAATCTACCATAGCATAAGGAGATTCAAAATCAGTGTTGAGTAAAGGCTAAGTCCGCAACTTAAACTAGTAGCTTGTTTACGTAAATTTGTGCAACATCTCCCTTGTAACAAGAGCCTCCTCCAATACCATATACCAACAACAATGACCAGAGCAATCCAACAATACATAATTATCAATAACAAGACACCATATAACAACAACAACTCACAACTACTTCACGATGAGCTCCAATTGGAATCTGTATACCTCATATCACCCCTTATAGACTTCTTACTTTAACTTAATAGTATCATTAACATGATAATGAAGTCATTCATCAATGATTCTAGCCTTATACCATATATTTATAACAAAGAAAACAATCCACAACTCCAATTATCCTCAATTAGCAACTTTATTCACTAGTTCATGTCTAGTCCATCCATTTAACTTAATCAATATCAAGATAACCTTAAGCACATACAAGAACACAATATACATACCTCCTACAGTAGCTTCAAGTCGAAATCCAAGTTACATTTAGCTTATAACATCTCTCAATGACAATACAATACCATAGAAGTAACTTAAGCTAATCTTCACTTGCAATCTCAAGTTTAATATGTTTCTTTCATCAATTCACTTGATCAACATAATGCATCACCACAGAAACCATATCATAATAAAGTTATTTTCACCATTTTCCAGCCATAACAATATATATATAGCCTTAAAACAACCCAACAAAAAATAACATTTCTTCCACTTTCAAGTGTTGTCTTGTAATCTTCATCCAAATAACTTAACCAACACATAGATAAGATTAATCCCAAGAAATAAGGTGTTATACATACCTTAAATAATCTGGAAAACCTCGAACCAAAGCTTCCCTTAGCTTACAAGCACCCTTAATCACATCACAACACCATAGAGGCTCTCTTCTTCACTTAGGCTTACTTTGATGTTTGATTATAGTGTATTTCTTTGGAATTTGTTTGGAGCCTTTGGGGAATTGTTTGGGAGGGTTTGGAGAGTGTGAGGCTGGAAGGAGGACGAAAAATGAGCAAGCTCATCCCAAAAACGAGATAAGAATAAGTGAAGGTCGGGCCCCGACCAAGTGGGTCCCATAGGGGCTTCCTACGCAGTCTCGCGAAAATGCAAATATCTCTCTACATCGATGTCGTATTGACGAACAGTTTGCAGTGTTAGAAACTAGTACATGGAGCTTTAATTCCATATAAAGATCTCCCTGTAACTCTCAATATATTGGAAGAAAATTGCCTCGCAACCTAGCCTATAAACCTGCCAGTTTCTTCGAACGACGTGACTTGGCGACCCTACTTTAAAAATCCATATTTCTCTACCCCGATATCGTATGAATAAATGGGTTGGACCGTTGGAAATTAGGTTCAAATACCTTCATTTTGTTATGATATATGTCCCAAAATGACATCATAAAGCTTACGAACTTAATTTCTCAAAACGGCTCGTTACAAGGTAAATCTTAGCTCGATTTTTCCGCAACTTAAATCCAATTTTTCCCAAACTTTATATGGAATTAAAGCCCCATGTATCTAGTTTCTAACGCTGCAAACCGTTCGTCAATACGACATCGGTGTAGATAGATATTTGTGTTTTTGCGAGACTGCGTAGGAAGCCCCTATGGGACCCACTTGGTCGGGGCCCGACCTTCACTTATTCTTATCTCGTTTTTGAGATGAGCTTTGCTCATTTTTCGTCCTCCTTCTAGCCTCACACTCTCCAAACCCCCTCTCAAATAGTTCCCCAAAGGCTCCAAAGAAATACACTATAATCAAACATCAAAGTAAGCCTAAGTGAAGAAGAGAGTCTCTATGGTGTTGTGATGTGATTAAGGGTGCTTGTAAGCTAAGGGAAGCTTTGGTTCGAGGTTTTCCAGATTATTTAAGGTATGTATAACATCTTATTTCTTGGGATTAATCTTATCTATGTGTTGGTTAAGTTATTTGGATGAAGATTACAAGACAACACTTGAAAGTGGAAGAGATGTTATTTTTTGTTGGGTTGTTTTAAGGCTATATATATATATATTGTTATGGTGAAAATAACTTTATTATGATATGGTTTCTGTTGTGATGCATTATGTTGATCAAGTGAATTGATGAAAGAAACATATGAAACTTGAGATTGCAAGTGAAGATTAGCTTAAGTTACTTCTATGGTATTGTATTGACATTGGGGGATGTTATAAGCTAAATGTAACTTGGATTTCGACTTGAAGCTACTGTAGGAGGTATGTATATTGTGTTCTTGTATGTGCTTAAGGTTATCTTGACATTGATTAAGTTAAATGGATGGACTAGACATGAACTAGTGAATAAAGTTGCTAATTGAGGATAATTGGAGTTGTGGATTGCTTTCTTTGTTATAAATATATGGTATAAGGCTGGAATCATTGATGAATGACTTCATTATCATGTTAATGATACTATTAAGTTAAAGTAAGAAGTCTATAAGGGGTGATATGAGGTATACAGATTCCAATTGGAGCTCGTCGTGAAGTAGTTGTGAGTTGTTGTTATATGGTGTCTTGTTATTGATAATTATGTATTGTTGGATTGCTCTGGTCATTGTTGTTGGTATATGGTATTGGAGGAGGCTCTTGTTACAAGGGAGATGCTGCCCAAATTTACGTAAACAAGCTACTAGTTTAAGTTGCGGACTTAGCCTTTACTCAACACTGATTTTGAATCTCCTTATGCTATGGTAGATTGAGTTGAGTTGTTCGAAGAATTGCTTTGAAGGTATTAAGGACTCAATGGAGTTAAGGTCATCCCTTCTTTCCTTTTGACATGATGCAACGAAACGAGCAAGCACGCAACTTTCACAAATGATTCTATTCCTAGAAGTACTAGGGTTGCCTATGTTCTTAATTCCCTATATGTCCTACTATCATATCATTTGTTCATGGGTCTCATTACATTCCGAGGGATCTTATTGATTTACTTCATTATGCATTGCATTCATTTATACATGTATATTACCCATGACCAGATGGCGTATAGTATATGTATATGAAGTATGGGGAAAGGTTATGGCGTTATATACGCACCACCACCTGATCAGCTGGTATACGTTGATGATTTTGCCCACAGTGGCTGAGATGCCCTCAGAGGCTTGATGGTGTTATATACGCATATACCTATGACATTATAAATTTTTCATGATTCACAGAGTTATTCAGAATTACAGGTTGAATTCTTTACTCCATGTTTCTTTCATGTCTTTTATATATTACTTTCATGCCTTACATACTCGGTACTTTATTTGTACTGACGTCCCTTTTGCCTGGGACGCTGCGTTTCATGCCCGCAGGTCCCGATAGACAGGTTGAGAGTTCTTCTAGTAGGCTATCAGCGGAAGGTGTTTGTGCACTCCACTTGCTCCGAAGTTGCCTATTTGGTCAGTATGATTTGGACATGTATTGATTGGTATGGTGGGGCCTTGCCCGACCTTTATGACATTTATGTACTCTTAGAGGCTTGTAGACAGATGTCATGTACACGGATACTTGTATGGCCTTATCGACCTATGTTTTGAGTATACAAATGATCATGTCGGCCTTATAGGCCCGTATGTCACATGTATAAGTTTCTATATCATGTCGGGCCGTCCTATATTTAGTATTCCCTTATGTTTTATTCTGGTTATCTCATAACGGCCCTTCTGGCCCATTTACCCATGATGGTATGATAAGAAAGATACGTTACGTTGGTGCTCGGTTAGGTAAGGCACCGGGTGCCCGTCGCGGCCCATCGGTTTGGGTCGTGACAAAAGTGGGTATTTTTTGTCTTTGGTAGAATTTGAACCCTTGTCTTCAAGGTTTCTACCCACAGTCAATGACTAATGACTGCTAGGCCAAACCCTTGGGTGCGATTTTATGTTCTTAGCTCGTCGTACTTCGTATTTATTATGTGCGTGTGATCATCGAGCTGACCATTTGTGTGTTACTTCTTTGCTGTGATTTTTTGTCTTCATGGATCTCTGTGAAGAGTTGATTGGTAATGTCATGCTCTTACTATGATTTAACCTGGTGTAACTTTTAAGAGATTCTCTTGCAATAGCATGGCCTCTTAGGTATTCTTTGTTAATGCCTTTAGAGCTCATTGTTGGCTTTGGAAGAATGCTTTAGGACATTATTGGCTTCAAGTGTCACAATCAGACATAAACAAGTACTGAATTGGTTGTTAACTCTTTTGCTCTGTAGCAATGGGTTAGTCCATATCCAAAATATATGTCGGAATGCGAGTTATGTGTTACAGTTACTCTAAAATCCAGAGAATGATGTATACTTACTAAAGGAAAATTTTGGAAAGTACCTCTCATCGCAAAGTTAGGAAGCACAAAGATACTTCTCTGTTTTACAATCGAGATTATAAATAAAGCATCAAATCTTCTTCACTTACCTATTATTTACCTACTTGCTCTTTACTCTTCTTGTAATTCATTTGTAAAGCTCTTCAACTATCAATATTAGACGCTACGCCTTTGAAAATTATATAGAATTATGAGTTGGTTTTGAGCCTTTAGGTTCTCAAACCACTTCAAAAACTTGGCTTTAAGCTTGTAAGCTAGAATAGATCCAACAAGGTTTCTTGGCTAGTGGACAGTCTCAAGTTTTCATAATGACTGTCCGAATGTGCTTTCTGGCAGATCGCAGAAGTGTAATCCGTCACGTCACGGATTGATGAAATCCTAGGATCAGGTCTAACAAAGACATAAAGGGTTTGACAGGAGAATAATGTGATACTCCAATTCTTGAATAGTTACAGAATGTTAAGTACTCTATAAACCTTCGGTTCTTCTACTACTAATGAACTTAAAAATTTGTTTGGTGACACAACAAGAATCAGCAAGTAGTTTGGTTAGCTGTAACCAGATTGTTACAATTACTGCTTGTTAATACAATCTTGTATAAGTTATCCTATCTCCTGGTAAATACTCTTTTGTATAACAATATTTAAAACTTGTTAAGTAGCCGCTAATTTGTTTCATCTTGCAAGTGTTTGTGTTTCATCATTCCTAGTTGGATTTTGTCGGTCCTCTAAATAATAAAATGAATTTATCTTCTCTATGCTGACAGCTGCATCCTTCTTTACTTTATGAAGTGTGTTTTTCATCATTTATAGTCGATACAATCCGTTATCTATGCTTCTTTAATCTGTTTATTTGACTTTCCTCTCATACCCGTCTTGCTGTTCTATCCAGGCTATGCTGTGGTAGCCCAGAGTTTCAATTATATTGGACTGGGCTCTTGGTGGGCCCAGTAAGAAGGGATTTTTTGTTTGGGCCACATTTGGAAAGTCTGAACTTCTGAGCTAGCTCCAGTAGTCAAAATTCACTAAAAAATGCATATTTGTTGTTCAAAATGCTCGGGCATTGGTATTATCTGCTCATTTATTTCTTTCTATAGGTTGGAATTTACTAATGTTATCTGACTTGCTAAATTATCCCCGCGCGTATATATAAGGATAGAGGGCTAAGACAGTAGGTTTCACTTCTGTGTTAGCATCGCCGCAGTCTTGCAAGGTACCTAGGTTAATGCCAGCTTTCAATTTTATGAACTGATTAAAGTCCTTTTTTGTCTATTGAATGCGTGTATGAAATTTTACCTGTCTGGTTGAATGGAGATCCTGTTCTCTTTTATTTCTTTTCCCTCTATCCTTTTGCTGCTACATTTGTGATTATGGATTATCCTGTGTTTTATCCATTTGCGTCTATTCCCTTTTAGATTTTTGCCTGGTTTTTCAAGTTGAAGCTTTATGATGTAAAAGTTTATCACATATAATAAAGTCCTCTTTGCAATTGTTTTAATATATCTGGAGTTTAACATATAAAATTTGGCACCAATTCCTCCCCTTCTTCCTATGGGTTGGGTTGGTGGTAACTAATAAGAAAATTGATAAAAGATGCAATCGTAAAAATGATCTAAGGTTCTAATACTTTCCCAAAAGGAAGGATCAATAGGTACTGCTCATTTGGCTACCAGTTGCTATTAGAGAAGCTTGTGACAGCTTGTATTGAATAGAGACATTGATTAATTCTCTTTCATCATCCCAATTTGCTTCCGTGGGTCAGGAGATTATACAAAAATGATACTTATCTGCCCCGCAAAAAGAAAATTTTGGAATGCATTAATCACTTCTCTGTCAGTTTCCTATTATGTTAGCACTCATTTTAATTAGTTCCAGTGCAAGTCATCTACATGTTAAGTGTATTGTGAGCTCATACGATGTCCCAATTTTTATCTTGTTTATCATGTAGCTATATGGAGAGGGAACAGATTGAGAAGTTCAAGAGGTATGAAGTTGAGTGCAGGAGATATTTGATGTCCAAGTACTTCTCAGACAAGAATATCTTTGGAGGTAAACACTCCTTAGATACACAATAAGCGCATTTGTTATCAGTATTAAACCAGAAGGGTTAATTTTTTATTGATGCATGCTGGAGTTTCATAATTGCATTTGTATGTCAGTACATTTGCTGGTTCTTGTGAACTGCATTTGCTCACTTTTGGCAGATACTCTTTATCCACCTCAGTTGTGTGTTTTAGGGATCACAATAGTGTCTATTGGTTTTACCTCTCTTCCTATACCTTAATTGAGTACCTTCATATCTTTATTTTAGTGTTTTATCTTTGTGTCTACTTTTTCTGCTCTTTCTCCCTAAATACAGATGCTACTGTAGATCATTTTGTCAAGAAAACTATTTAAAACACCCTTTCTCAAAGCAATAAAGACAACACATTGAAGGACTAGGGTCAATAGGAAATGCATATTCAATACTGTAGTTTGGTACTTTACTTTGTATCTGTTTATTGCTTTGCAACAGTAGTAAAATAATCACTTTAGCATTAACTTCCTCAGACCTAAGGCCTGTATAGTAAGACTTTTTTGATTGAGAACCAGCATGTAAAGGTTAACCAACAGGGATGATATTTTCGGCGAGTCTGCTACATCTTTTGTCTTGCTATTTGTTTTTCGACATGCACAACAAAAGGAAATGTTTATCTTTGTGACGGGATAATTGTATCCGTTTTATTTTAGATCAATTTCAGTTTGCCATTGATAGGCTAAGAATTGTTTAGAAGTCAGCCCTACCATTTTCTTCCCTAAAAGCTTCAGATATGATTGAGTAGTTCACTGTTAATTGTTTGCAGGAAACATATTTGATGTGAAAATGACTGAAGATGGAGAAGCCACAAAAGTGAGCAGGTAATATATGTGAAAATATTGCATGTATTAATCTTGGCATATCTTTTGTTGCCTCACTAGCTCTTTTTGCTGTCTTTATTTTTTAATTTTTTCGATTTCGCCTCAGGTTTCCTGGTTACCAGTCCTATGTAGACCCTGCTAATTTTAATGATGATAACAGTAGCAAGTCAAATTCTACAAGTGAAATTCATGCTAAGAGGAAGCAGCCTTCAAAGAAAAAGTACTTATCTTAGAATTTCTTTCCTTTTATTGGGCTATCCTTTTAATAAGTACAATCTTGTGGACGCGTATATTACCATTTAATGAATATTAAACTTTCAAAGAACTTCATTCATCCTTGTGGATTGCATATATTAGCATAATTATTTAATAATTATTTTATTTACGATTACAGTTGGAAGGTTGCTGAGGATATTACATTTTGCTGATAGAAAGTATTGACATTTTCAAAACTGCGTTACAGTATAATTGTAAGTTTACATAAACCGCAGCTTGTTTTAAACCCATTATCTAGTAGAGTATAAGTTACAATGTTGTCTGTTTTAATTGAATTATAGTGATAGGATCCATACAATACACATTAAATTCCCGAAACCGCACAATATATTTGGTTAAAGGGAATAGGCTGCTCATAAAATCATCTCAAGCGATGATAACATGTAAAATATATTTGGTAGAATAATTGAGCTGATCGAAATACTGCCATAATAATGAAAAAATACAGCATCTTATTGACTGTTTTTCCTTTTTACTAGAATTTTCTAGCTTTCATGTGGCTATGTTTAGAAAAAGGCAAACAACTGTTCTCGTTTTCAAAATCCCAGAAATTGAAATACTAACAAGTTTACAGTCCAACCGAGTCGCCGGGGCCAAGACTCAAAATTGCAAGACATCCCATGTAGAATCCCGAAAACCTCAGTTGCTTCATTTTCCGTACAGTCGAAGATACAATTCAAGAGGTGCACAGCTAATGATGATATTTGGGAGATATCTCTTTGCCAATAGATTTTGCCAAAATAAACTTGAATTTTATTTGGCAAATATATGTTTGGCCATAAATTTTACCTACATTTTGGCCAAATCCCAAAATCAGCTCAATGCCAAAATATCACTATTATATTTTTTAAAACATTGCCCCAAACTTTTGTATTTTATAAAAGAGCCCACCATTTATTATTTTGTAACGATGTTGTTTCTTTTTCTCAGTCATCTGATAGTGTATCATGTAATTCATTATAAAAATGATAATTTTATATCAAATTTATTTATTTTCAGGACTATGGTTTGCGATAATATAATGAATGTTATTGATAATGGTATTGTTGGGTATTTATGATAGTTTTTAGAACTTGTGGGTATAAATCATGTTTCATGTTTTTCCAAACCAAACTTCACCCAAAACAGATGTCCAAACACATTTTTATCTTCAAACCAAACTTCACCCAAATCCGATTTTTCAGAATAAATTTAGGAATTTGCATTTTTCTTTTATTTGAGCTAAATATACATAGTAAATTCACTAAGTTTCACAATACTAGGTAATATTTGCATTTTTCAATTTATTAAAGCTAGGAAATCAATGAGACCATGAATTGTGTCCAAGTTTACTTGTTCACTATCGACTTGATACACCCCTTAAAGAAAAAAGGGCAGCCTGGTGCATTAACCTCACTCTATGCGCAAGGTCGGGGAAAAGCCGGACCACAAGGGTCTATTGTACGCAGTCTTACCCTGCATTTCTGCAAGAGGTTATTTGCACGGCTCGACATGGTAGCAACTTTTACCAGTTACGCCAAAGCTCCCGTTCACACCTTTTAAGAAACAATAAATAATATGGTAAAAATTACTATTATTATATGTTGAAAAATGAACTGAAAATAAATAGTACTCCCTCGGTTCATTTTTAGTTAACTACTTTTGATTTTACGCTCCCTTTAAGAAAAAAAATAAATTAAGTATGTATTTTATAATTTTACCCATAATAATGGTAGTATTTCAAAAAGTCTTGATAAATGATTTAGGGAATGAGTAGTTAATGGTAAAAGTAAAACAGAAAAAGAATAAAAAAGATTGTCTTTATCTTAATTTAATATAGTGGATAAGTAAAAATATTTTTTTAGTACAGTGGACAAGTGAAAGTGAATGAAATGAGTAATAGTTAATAAGAAGGGTAAAATAAGTATAAAATAATAAATGAACCATTAGTTTTTCAAATTGAATAATTAAAAGTGAACATATATTTTTATCACGTGGAAGAGAATTTTAATTCATGTTTGTTGTCTTTCGATGTTTAAGACTTTGGTCCTATCCCGACAAGGAGCAAAATTCACACTTTAATCTCTACACTTTTGTCTGTGTTATTTAATGTACGTTCTTTAGGGCATAGTCCACAGACCAAATTCGACTAATTTCAAGACTCCATCATCCTCGGTAAAAGTACTTTCAGCTGTAAGGTCTGACTCTCCTTTAGGCACATTTCATAGTGATTGCCAATAATTAATTTAAGCTTCTAAATTAATCACTAGTCATTTTCCAGTAAAAGATATTTTGTATATTCTTTAAACGAGAGAAATCAGAAATGTAGCAGGTAACTTACCTGGAAAAAATTAGAAATTTTAAAAATCTATTGCGTTTGTTTGAAACAACAAATAGTGAAAGAATCTGAGTCTTTGCTGCAAAAACTGGAAAATGTTTTTCGACTTCTTTTCAACCAAATATTATTAGATTCAGAGAAAAGTCTTTTAGTTTTTCTCCAAAATTGAAAAAAAAAAATTCTAATGATATTAGTTAAAAAGAAATTTCAGTATTTTTAAAAAAGTGGAGGATTTTTGGGAGATAAAAAAATAATCAAATTTGAGACAAACACTCGAGGAAATTCTTCGCAACTGTTTGACATTATATTTTAAGAAAAGAAAATTCAAATTATAAGCAGTTAGTTACTTGCCATGACACTATTGAGATTGAAGGTGATATGCATGGTTTTCTTACAAACTCTGTTTACATTTCACTCAAAGTAATAAAATGACTTTAGCTACGTTAGAACTTCTATTTCTTTCTCCTTCTTTAGTCAAACTTGGTATTAGTAATTAGTTTTTTCAATGACGGCATGTTTTTACACTCAAAAGAGAAAGAGTTGGGTTAAAATTAAGAGTTTATATTATATATACCATTAGTATATAGTATGAATTTTATATAATCACGTCATCCAAAAGATATCAAACATATAGGCGATAGCTTCCTTAAATGTGAAATTTGTAATCTGAAAATAATACAAGTTTACTTGCTACAATATGTAAAAGTGACTTAATTATCCAAAAATTGTTTACAAAAGAAATCGCAGAGAGACTTGGTGAAAACTTGAGTATAAAGAATTTTTATACCATTTAATTACCTTTACTTATTTTAGCAGGTAAATTGTATTATTTTTAAGATTACAAATATCCACAAGTTACCTATAAATATTCTTTAGATGAACTGATAGTGTAAATACAATCACATGACTTAAACTCAAACTTGTTTACAGCAAAGGTGAAAAAGAGCAGGGAAACTTACACAAATGTCCCAAATAAGTCTTAACTTACCAACCTATAGCCATTAGTCATATACTTACTAAAATTAGCCAAGCACATATAAAAATTAAAAAACCAAATAAATAAGGTTCTTTCTCTCAAAAAATCACATGCAAAAATCTCCTTCCATGTTTTTAAACGTGATTAGCAACATTAGATGCAAGACGAAAAGGAAATTTCATGGATGTGGCAGCAAATAAGGTGATGAAATACAAAAAAAAATATAATGTTCCAAAAATCTAAGCAAAAAAAGAACTTTTTCAATGGGTATAGTTGAAATTTATTGAAAACATATAGATAAGTCAATATACAAAATTTGAGGAAGATTGGAGGTGATTTGGACTGGTTTTGTATTAAAATTCGTAATTAAATCGAGTTCAAAAAATATTTCTGCGACACATGTATCAAATATGTATCTCACACACATGTGATACACAATTGATATAAATATGATACATAGTGTGATACACGTCATTTTTTTCATGTTAAGTTTTTATTTCGAATTTCCAATTCAAACCACCTCAAAAGTTTACCAAATCATCCCAAAACTGAGATTCAAGCTCTTTAACATGTACTCAATCTATTCTAATAGCACACACTCAAAAGAAAGCAAAAATTTAATTTTTTTTTTGCTACAAATAACTAATTAGCTAATATTTGTAATATTTTATGAATTAACTAATTTTGGTAACTTATAAACAGACATAACCGATAGTTTCTCAAAAGAGAACCTCATTGATAAATAGAAAATCAATGGGAGACCCAACCCTCGTGTTATGGACTTGATTGCTAAAACCTAAGTGTAAAGTTACAAAGGGTTATATTATCAAGCATGAGTTTTATATTTTTTCATCCTATTATCGAGCATAATATATAGATTGAGTGATTCAAGGCAGTTTACCACTTGCCCATGTTTTTCTCCTGCTCCAATGTTTTGATTTTCGCCCTGACTGACTCCCTTCAAAATTCTGTCCGTTAATCACCATAACTCGCTTTATTTTTATATTTATACTGGTGGATCACGCAATTTCATACTAAACGACATTCTTTTGGCTTTGACAAAAGTCCTCTTCTCCTTATTAATATTAGTAAAATGAGACCGATTTAACTATGTATTCTTTCATCAAATGCTCGTAATTGAAAAGGAAGAACAATGCTTGATAAATGAAATTAGTTTATTCGGTCCACTTTAATTATTTTTATTTTTATTTTTGTACATATTAAGAAATTTACCTTATAATATTAATTAATAATGAAATTTACTATGTTAACATTTAATATCCCTTTAATTTATTCATTGGAAACATAACGAATACTCCAAGATTCTTTACTCCAAGAGCAAATTTGGAAAAAAGAAGTTAATTCCTTCTTGATATTTGAAATATTTAAATATTGTGGACTAAAAAAAAAAGCCAAAAAATCAATTAAAGCGAATCGTTGGGAGTAACGATTTTACTTAATTATACCTATAAACAATGTAATGGAATTTATTGACACCGTCATTATATAAAAGTTAAACGTAACTCCAAAATTTAAAAAAAAAACTTGGTTTGCGTGTACTATCAAGGTGTGACTTTTATAACGTTAAATATTTTAATGATAATTAATCTCATTTTGTGCATGCTGTTTTGTATTATCAAGGTGTAACTTTTGCATTATTAATCTAACCAAATTCATAGTGTGTTGAAAGCATTTAATAGTTGTAAATATAAAAGTGTTTCATGGTTCGGTTTGGATCGATTTTTTCCTACAAAGAAACTAAATAAAGTAAGTCGGTTCTTCAAATATTGGAACCAAACCAAACCAATTAAGTCGGTTTTTTTTATCGGATTTTTCGATTTTTTCGGTTATTTATCGGATTTTTTCTTAATGAGACATACAAGTGTTTTAAAAGGCGTGGGCGTAAGGCGAGGCGTTTTACATATGCCTCAGCGGGGCGTAAGCCCCGAGGCGTGCGGCGTAAGCCCAATAGGTATTTAATTTTTAATATTTTATAAAATAATATAATGACAGTAAATATTTATAAACAGGTAAAATTGCATAAATATTGAAGAAAACTATATATATGCATGCTTCATCCCCACAAAAAAATTAATCAAAAAAATCTATTATACGTTACTAACAAGCACAAGTAATTTGAGTCAAAGAATAAAATTTTCTATATGGAGGAACAAAAACGATGATTAACCTGCAATTTGAACTTTGAATTTGCTGCTATGAAGAATAATGTAATTCTCTTTGTATTTGTAAAAAAAAATATTTGTTGATTTTGGGAGATATTAGCAGACTAGCGGATAAGATAAAAAATTAGAAAAATCATGAATTAGGGCTTAAATCGATAAAAAAGGTCTTTACTTTTAAATTTAATACTTTTGAGTTCATTTTTAAACCTTTTGAGTAATTACCAAACTGACTTTTGAGAATTTGGGTATTATATGAAGGATTAATTCAACAAATTTTATTTTAATTTGAAAAAGCTCTCGGACTTACTCCTTACTAAAAAAACGCACACCGAACGCCCGGGCCTACGCCCCGAACGCCCGGGCGTATGCCCCGAACGCCCGGGCGTATGCCCCGAGTTGTGGGGCGTATGCCTCTTGAGACTTTCGCCCCACACCATCGCTCCGGGGCATTTTTGGTACGCCTCGCCCCGGGGCTCGCCCCAGAAACTCCTTTTAAAACAGAGACATACACTACCAAACACATATTCCGGAGACTACATTTTCAACATAACACTATCAAACCAATTGCTTTTTTAGAAATCTATCATTTACCAAGACATATTGATGATAATTGAATCAAATAGTGATGAATAATTTAATTACTCAATTTAAAATTGATTATTTTTAACATGAAATAAATTCTTGTACTTAGCAAAAGAAAACTACCAACCAAATTAGAATGTATAAGCAAAGAATTAGATTATTATAATAACAAAAACTAGATTAAAATATAAACAACTAATATGTACCATAAAATTTTATATATATATATATATATATATATATATATATATATATATATATATATATATATATATATATATAGGTGTAATAATAAATTTAAATAGCTACTTCTATAGTCGGTTTGGTTCGATTTTTTCGGTTATTTTTTGATTAAAACAAAAAAAACCAAATTTGATTGGTTTTTAAAATTCAAAATCAAAACCAAACCTAAAAAGTATCGGTTTGGTTCGGTTTTTCGGGTTTTTATGAACACTCCTACCTACAAGTAATATATTACTATCTACGAGTAGTGTTTTCTATATATGATTAGTGTAGTTCATATTTTTCCTCCATTTTTCATCCTTTTGTTGCCTTATACTAATATTTTATTAAGAGTGTATATGGTCGAACTTGAGCTCGACTACAACTTGGCAGATTAGGCTTGGAATGTGGCGACCAAGGACTGAAGATCGACCTCGAGTCCCACCGAGCTAGAATCCGAGCTCGGAAAGCCTACCTTCGAGGAATATTAAGTCCGGTGTCGACCTTAGCCACGGACAAGCTTGGAGAAATATTGTTGAGATAACTAACAGAAGTCCGAAATGTCAGTGATCGGTTGGATATTATGGCGAAAATCTCGGCATGAATCAATAAGGAACCGGCAATCATCGAACCAAGAGATCTTTTACCTTTTATAGAATTGTAGCTAAAGCAAGATTCATCTACTATATAAAGGAGGTTTGATTATTCATAATAGATATTGTAACACATATCTCAAAATAATATATTATTATTCTCTTTAAGTTCTTATTATTCTCTTGTTGTTCTAATATCGATTAAAGCACTTCTGGCTCGAGGGTGGCTAACCTTCCAAGGCTAAGGCTGTTCAATTTGTGTGGTTTAATTTACTTTTCCGTTGCTTATTTCAATTACAATCTGATTTACCATTTTGTATCAAGTAGATCACGTGTCATTAAAACTACTTACAAATTCAATTGTTATCCGATTTTGAGGGTAAACAGTTTGGCGCCCACCGTGGGGCTAAGGATAATAGTGGTTATTTGATACAAATCTCCATAACACACACTACTTTACGCTTGTTCTTTGAAGTGTATTTAATTTTCAAGCTAAAACACGAAATGGCAAACTCTCAATCGCAATCGGCAGCTCCCCTACATGTGGACAACGAGTCCGGTCACCAAGGTGAAAATAACAACATAGCACCCGGTGACGAGGTGCCGCCCATTGATACCATCGGAATTTCGGATGCGGACCCGATTGGCCCTAATTCACATGTGGCTATCGACGCAAATTTGCCTACCGACCCCGAGAATAGCATCCGCGGTGGAGCCCGATCGGCAACTCAAAATGCACAAAACATTGGAGGAGACGGGATCAGTTTATGGGTGATCTTCAAAATATTGCAGGCTCAATAGGCAGTGATAGCTCAGTTACAGAATCAAAGTCGTGCGTTGAGCAGGGTTGAACCTGATCCGTCCCAGGAAGTTGTAACAACTCGGCCGGTCATTTTGAGAATTTAAGTCTCGTTCGGCGGCATAAGGCCCCGAGCAGCTTCGTATTATGTGTATTGACTTACGTGCGTGGTTGAATTCAATTACCAGGTGATTCGGAGTGATTTGAGACACTTAGTCCCTAAAACAGAAGCTTAAGTCTTAGGATTTTGACCGTAGTCGGAACTGTATAGACACGACTATAGAATGGAGTTTCGTAGGTTCCGTTAGCTCCGTTGGGTGATTTTGGACTTAGGGGCGTGTACGGATTGTGTTTTGGAGGTCTATAGCTCATTTAGGCTTGAAATGACGAAAGTTGAATTTTTGGAGTTTTTTTACGGGAAGTGGACTTTTTGATATCGGGATTGGAATGCGATTCCGAGAGTTATTTGGGACTTGCCTGCAAAATTTGACGTCATTCCGAGTTAGTTTGATAGATTTCGGCGTGAGTTTTAGAAGTTAGAAGTTTTAAAAGTTCATAAGTTCGATTCGTGGTGCGATTTGTATTTTCGGCCTTATTTGATGTGATTTGAGACCCCGAGCGAGTCTGTGTTAGGTTATGGAACTTATTTGGGTGTTTAGACGGGGTTCCGGGGGCCTCAGGTGAGTTTCGGATGAGCTACAGGTCATTTTCTCCTATTTTGAACTGCTGTTATTTGTCATCTGGTTCCTTCATCGCGTTTGCGTAGTGTTATTTTGGAGGGTGAAATATTTCCTCTTCGCATTCGCAGTCACCCTCCCACGCTTCGTGAAGTTCTGCCACCCCCTTCTTCGCGTTTGCATTCCCTATATCGCGTTCGCGAAGTGCAAACCAGACCCTGGGCACTGGTGATCATTTTCCTCTTCGCATTCACGTGTCTCTTACGCGTTCGTGTAGCTATGACATTCCACTCTTCGCGTTCGCATAATACTTCACGTGTTCGCGAAGAGCAGTCGTTGGGCCATCAGATTTTTTTCTCTCCGCGTTCGCGAGCGTGTTGTCGCATTCACGAAGCTCAACTGGGCAGCTTTCATTTTTCTTCTTCGCGAATGCCATTTCTCTTCCGCGTTCGCGATACATAAACACCTGGGCAGAATATAAGTTCTCTATTCAGAGGGTTAGCCATTTTAAATATTTTTGGAGTTCTAGAGCTCGGTTTTGAGCGATTCTTTGTGGGTTTTTCAAGCAAATTGATTCGGTAAGTGTTCCTCACCTAGAATCTTATACATTCCATAATTTTATCTTTATTTTTATCATTTAATTTTTGTTTTTAGTTGAGGGAAATTGTGGGTTTTGAAGAAAATTTTCAAATGAAAAATCATAATTTGAGGGACGAAATGGTATCGGAATTTGATAATTTTAGCATGGTTGAACTCATATCGGAATGGGTATTCGGGTTTTGTAAAATTTGTTGGGTTCTAAGGTGCGGTCCCGGGGGTCAACTTTTGGATTGATTTTTTAGATTGTTTGATAAAGATTGAGGCTTTATGATCGAGAATAGTCTCTTATGAGTTTTATTTGTGCTTTGAAATTATTTTGATTAGATTTGAGCCGCCCGGAGTTCGTTTCACCCGAGGAGTTCATTTTAGAGTATCGGTCTGTCTTCTTTTAGGTAAGTATCTTGCCTAACTTCGTGTGGGGGAATTACCCCTTAGGATTTGAGTCTTCTATGCTAATTGTAGTCCGTATACGCGAGGTGACGAGTACATGCGCAAACTTAATTGTGGAAAATTGGCCTTTTAGGGATTCTTAGGTCCTTATATTCATTGAATATGTGGTTGTTCTCGTTGCGATTATGTTTCTTAGTTTCCAGTTTCACTTTTACCTGCTTTAATTGGAACTAATTACCTCATGATCCACTCTTGTTGTTCATTTGATTCATATATGCCTTAACTGAAATTGTTATCTCTTCTATTGCCGTGTTGTCCTTTCCCTAACTACTTATCTTTATATGAAATTATAATTATCTCTTATGTAATTGTTCATCCTTAATTGAGGCAAATGATTATTCTTATGCTGCTTATCCTCAATTGAAGTTGTTGTATCTCTCTCTTAATGGCCCAACCTTAAAAGAAGTTAGATATCCCATATTTTTGTTGACTTGTCCTTATTTGAAATTAATCGTCTTGTGTTAGCTCCCTCATTGTCGAATTGTACATTTGTGGACCGTTGTTACATAATATTTCCTTTCTTATTGAGTTGTTCTTATTATGACTAGCGTTCTCTATTGTGGCTACCCCTTGTAAATTAGTTCCTCCGTTTCTGTGAGTTCTGGAATTTCTGAGTTGACGTATTTTTTGAATCCTTGTATTATGATCATTGTTGTTGTTGTACTTATTGTGGTAATGCACGAGGTTTCTGCCGTGCGGTTGTGATTATTGTGATACACGAGGTTTCTGCCGTGCGGTGATTATATATATATATATATATATATATATATATATATATATATATATATATATATATATATATATATATATATATATATATATATATATATATATATATATATATATATATATATATATATATATATATATATATATATATATATATATATATATATATATATATATATATATATATATATATATATATTATATGTGAGTTTGCGCATGTGGCGAGACAAGGTGAGAACATTATTATGCACGTGTGGTGAGACAAGGCGGGCATTTACTTTACTATTGCACACGTGGCGAGACAAGGTGGGTTGTGTCAGGGATTGATTTGTGATAATTTGTGATGGCCTGGGGACATTCTTGTTGTTGATATTTGTGTAGTGGTGCACTTGCCTGTGTGAGCTTTATCTTGTGAAAGTTGTGAGAAAAATATTCTACGTATTGTCCGTTCTTTTTCCTTATGCTTATTTGCTGGTATGGACTATGTTAGGACACTTGCACAAGCATATACGTAGTTAAGCACTCTTATCGGATAAGAGGTGTTCTTGATATTATTGAGCATATATGCTCACCCTTGTTTACTTGCCTTCTATGTGAGAATGGCTCTATTGGCAAGTGAGTCATCAGTGCAATTATGAGGTGTTATGAGGGCACATGATGCAAAGTGTTAGAGTTCAGGTATTGAGACCCGTGAGTTGCGATGTCAGAAGTTCGGTATCTCGTGGAGTTTGTTGACTAAAACCTGATATAAAAGCAGTTGTAGTTGCTGAGTTATTACTTGTCTCTGTTGTATTTGTGATTACGGATTTAGGTTGTGTTCCATTCACTCTTCTGTGTCATTTTTTTATAGTATTCCGCTGATACTTGTTGTTTCCTTTCTTATTGCAATTACTATATTGTGAGCCATATTGCATAGTCTTTATGTAGATATCATATTTCTGATGTTCCTAAATTTATACTTGTTCAGTTATTAGGCTAGTGGGTGTCTTGACTGTTCCTCGTCACTACTCCAATGAGGTTAGTCTTGATACTTACTGGTCACCATTTTGGTGTGCTCATTCTACACTTTTACATATTTTTGTGCAGATCCAGATATTTGTTCGATAGTAGCTGTGCGGGTCGTTGCTGTGGAGACTCAAGGTAAACCTGCTGCTGCGTTCGCAGGCTTCGGAGTCACCTTCAAGATTTCATTTTGCACTGTTTATTCTTATTTCTGGACAGTTGTATTTGGAAGTTTTCTAACAAACACTCTGTAGAGTTTATGACTTGTACTACCGGTTTTGGAAATTATAAATTTTAAGAGAATTCTATTTCAAATTGGCAGATGTTATTTAAATAATGTTGTTGTTTCAATTAATGTTAGGCTTACCTAGTCCCTAAGACTAGGTGCCATCACGATACTCAAACGGAGGAGAAATTGGGACGTGACAGAAGTCACCCGCAGGGATGAACCGGTCGCAGAAAGGTCAAATGAACATGAATCGGGGGCTAACCCCGAGATCATAAAGATGCTTGAAGAGCTAACAAAACGAATAGAATCACGGGAGAAGAAAATCTAAGCTAATGACAAAAAGGTGGAAACCTAAAATTCCAGGGTAGACCATATCCCAGGAGCACCGCCAATATTGAAGGGCCTGGATTCCAAGAAGTTAGTACAAAAATCTTTTCCTCCGAGCGCGGCTCCGAAGCCAATCCCTAAGAAATTCTGCATGTGCGAGATTCCTAAGTATAACGGAACGACCGACCCAAATGAGCATGTAACCTCTTATACATGTGCCATCAAAGGGAACGACTTGGAGGATGATGAGATCGAGTCTTTCCTGTTGAAGAAGTTTGGGGAAACACTGTCAAAAGGGGATATGATATGGTATCACAACTTATCTCCTAATTCTATTGATTCATTTGCTATGCTTGCGGATTCTTTCGTTAAAGCGCATGTCGGGGCCATCAAGGTCGAGATCATAATATCGGACCTTTTCAAAGTAAAATAGAAGGATAACAAGATGCTTAGAGAGTTCGTGTCCCGTTTTCAAATGGAACGAATGGACTTGCCTCCGTTCATTGATGATTGGGTTGTTCAGGATTTCAACCAAGGGCTCAATGTTCGAAGCTCGGTGGCTTCACATCAGTTGAAACAAAATTTGATAGAATATCCGGCCATTACTTGGGCCGACATACATAACCGGTATCAATCAAAGATTAGAGTGGAAGCTGATCAACTCGAGGTCCCTTCGGGGTATGTTTATCCCGTCAGAAATATCGACAGAGTCAAGATAGACATCAATCGTGAACCGAGACCAAACATGGATCGATATCAACCATATAATGGAGATCGAAGAAGCAATGATCTAGGCAGAACCCTATAAGAAACAAAAGGAGAAGTGACCAAGGTCAGAGCAACCTGGGACTCATGAGCAAAAACAACTTCGATAGACCCATCGGGCCTAAAGAAGCACCGAGGTTATCGAAATATAATTTTAATGTCGATGTTGCCGCCATTGTATCAGCTATCGGACGCATCAAAGATACCAAATGGCCTCGACCTCTACAATCCGATCCAACCCAAAGGGATCCCAACTAGATGTGTAGATATCACGGCACTCACGACCACAGAACGGAGGATTGCCGGCAGTTGAGAGAGGAAGTAGCCCGCCTATTCAACAACAGGCATCTTCGAGAATTCCTGAGCGACCGAGCAAAGAATCATTTCAGGAATAGGGATTCTAACAAACAAACCAAACAAGAAGAACCTCAACACGTCATTAAAATGATCATTGGTAGGGTCGATGTCCCTCATGGGCCGATGTTGAAACGCACCAAAGTGTCCATCACTAGGGAGAAACGAACCCGAGATTACATACCGGAAGGAACCTTGTCCTTCAACGATGAGGACACGGAAGGGATCGTGCATTCCCACAATGATTCACTGGTAATATCTATACTCATAAATAAAATTCAAGTTAAACGTGTGTTAATTGATCCAGGTAGCTCAGCCAACATCATTCGATCGAGGGTCGTTGAGCAGCTCGGTCTGCAAGATCAAATCGTGCATGTAGTCCGAGTTCTAAACGGATTCAACATGGCATGTTAAACCACTAAAGGTGAGATAAAATTACCAGTGAACACTGACGGTACCATCCAGGAAGCTAAGTTTTATGTAATCTAAGGAGACATGAGGTACAACGCTTTGTTCGGAAGGCCATGGAACTTTGCACCAAATGTTAAAATTCCCAACACCATGCGAAATTAAAACAATCTACGGAGAACAGCCAGCCGCAAAGGAGATGTTTGAGGTCAATGAGACGATTCTGATATCCGCACTTGCAATGACAGAGGGGTCGAGTTCGATCACAAATCCAAGAACTTAATAGCAATTACCGACACCAGCTCCGACCCAACCAGAGAAATAGGGGACTGATGAAGATGATGATTATGATTACGGGGTACCCATGTCTTTTATAGCCCATGATGATTCTGACGCAACTAAATTGACGGTCGAGGAGCTGGAACATGTCATATTGGTCGAGCACCTACCCGATCGAAAGGTATACCTGGGCACATGGTTAAACCCCGAGCTCAGAAAAAAAAAACTCATTCAGTTTCTTATAGCTAACATAGATTGTTTCGCTTGGTCCCACCTTGACATGATAGGGATCTCGTCGGAGATAACCACTCATAAGTTAAGCCTGGACCCGAAATCCCATCCGGTAAAACAGAAGAGGAGACCCCAGTCCGAGATCAAACATGCTTTCATCAAGGACGAGGTATCTAAACTCCTTAAAGCATGTTCCATTTGGGAGGTCAAATATCCGAATTGGTTAGCGAACGTAGTGGTAGTCCCTAAAAAGGGAATAAACTAAGAATGCGTGTAGACTATAAGGATGTGAATAAGGCATGTCCTAAGGACTCTTTCACTTTGCCCAACATCGATCGCATGATCGATGCCATGCCCGACCACGAGATCCTCATATTTCTCGATGCCTATTCCGGGTACAACCAAATACGGATGGACCTGGGTGACCAGGAAAAAACCTCCTTCATTACTAAATACGACACCTACTGCTATAACGTGATGCTATTCGGGTTAAAAAATGTCTGTGCCGCTTACCAATGCTTAGTAAATTGGATGTTCGAGGAACAAATAGGAAACTCAATGGAGGTTTATATACACGATATGTTGGTTAAGTCCCTACGAGCAAAAGACCATTTAAAACATTTGCAGGAAACCTTTAGCATATTGAAGAAATATAATATGAAGCTGAACCCGGAGAAATTTGCGTTTGGAGTTGGGTCAGGTGAATTCCTCAGATTCATGGTATCCAACTGGGGATTTGAGATCAACCCTGAAAAGATCAAACACATCGAAGATATTACGGTTGTGGACAACGTGAAGGTCGTGCAAAGATTAACCGGGTGCATAGCCGCCCTTGGGCGATTCATCTCGAGATCCTCCGACAAGAGCCACCGATTCTTCACACTATTGAAGAAGAAGAATAACTTCTCGTGGACCCCGGAGTGTCAACGGGCATTGAAGGAACTCAAGCGGTATCTATCGAGCCCACCGCTGCTCCACACGCCGAAGATAAATGAACAACTATACTTGTACTTGACAGCATCAGAGATAGCGGTAAGTGGGGTCCTGGTCCGGGAAGAACAAGGTACGCAATTTCCAATTTACTATGTTAGCAGGACCCTGGGTGAGGCCGAAACTAGGTATCCTCACCTAGAAAAACTGGCGCTCGCTTTGCTAAGCGCCTCTAGAAAGCTAAAACCATACTTCCAGTGTTACCCTATATGTGTCGTGACTACTTACCCATTGAGGAATGTTATGCGTAAACCCGAGGTCTTGGGCCGGTTGGCCAAATGGGCCGTAGAAATTAGTGGGTACGATATTAAATATCGACCCTGAACCGCCATTAAGTCTAAAATTTTGGCAGACTTTGTTGCCGATTTTACGCAGGCCCTAATGCCCGAGGTCGAAAGAGAGTTATTAATTAACTCAAGGACCTCCTCAGAGATCTGGACCATCTTTACGGATGGCACCTCGAACGCAAAAGGGTCCGGACTTGGCATCGTATTGAAGCCACCAACATGCAATATAGCTAGACAATCTATTAGGACTGTGAAATTGACTAACAATGAGGCCGAATATGAGGCCATGATTGCAGGTCTCGAACTAGCCAAAAGCTTGGGGGCAGAGGTAATTGAAACTAAGTGTGAATCCCTCCTTGTGGAAAACCAAGTTAATGGAATGTTCGAGGTCAGAGAAGAACGAATGCAAAGGAACCTGGATAAATTACAGGTAACATTACATCGATTCAAAGAATGAACTTTGCAATATGTACCTCGGGATCAAAACAGTGAGGCTGATGCCCTTGCTAACCTCGGGTCATCAGTCGAGGACGACGAGTTCAACTCGGGGGCAGTCGTATAACTTATGAGATCGGTAGTGGAAGAAGGTCATGTTGAGATTAACTAAACGAGCCTAACTTGGGACTGGAGAAATAAATATATAAAATACTTGAAAACCGAAAAACTATCGTCGGATCCAAAGGAATCGAGGGCCATATGAGGCAGTCTAGTTTTGTCTATACGAAGACGGAACCCTGTTCAAAAGGACATTGATGGCCCACTCGCGATATTTCTAGGACCATGGGACACCGAGTACATTTTGTGGGAAATCCACGAAGGCACCTGTGGAAACCATTCAGGCGCCGAATCATTGGTTCAAAAAGTTATCAGAGCCGGCAATTACTGGATCGATACGGAAAAGGATGCAAAAGAGTTCGTACGAAAATGTAATGAATGTCAAAGACATGCCCCGATGATTCATCAGCCTGGGGAGCTGCTGCATTCGGTTTTGTCACCATGGTCGTTCATGAAGTGGGGAATGAATATTGTCTGCCCTCTTCCATGGGCACCCGGTAAGGCTCAATCTATATTGTTTATGACTGACTATTTTTCTAAGTGGGTGGAAGCCCAAGCATACGAAAAGGTAAAGGAGAAAGAAGTCATCGACTTCATTTGGGATCATATCATATGTCGATTCAAAATGCCGACCGATATCACGTGCGACAACGAGAAACTATTTATCGACAGCAAGGTAAGCAAGTTTCTCGAAGATTATAAGATCAAAAGGATCCTATCAACACCCTACCCCCTAATGGGAATGGGCAAGCAGAATCGACCAACAAAACCATACTCCAAAAACTATGAAAGAGGTTAACTGACGCCAAAGGAAGATGGAAGGAAATCCGGCCCAAAGTCTTATGGGCATATCGAACGACCTCGGAGTCTAGTGCTGGGGCCACCCTATTCTCACTAGTTTACGACGCTGAATCTCTAATACCGGTCGAAGTCATAGAGCCAAGCCTCAGATTCTGATATGCAACCGAGGGATCAAACAATGAAGCTATGAACACGAGCTTAGATTTATTGGATGAAAGACGCGAAGCAACTCTTGTCCGTTGGCCGCCCAAAAGTAGCGGATTGAGAGATATTACAATCGAAGAACAAACCTTCGACACTTCAATTCGGGGACTTGGTACTAAGGAAGGTTATGCTAAACACATGAAACCTGAACGAAGGGAAGTTGGGGCCGAACTGTGAAGGCCCTTATCAAATTATCGAGATCACCGGTAAATGATCATATAAACTTGGAACGATGAATGGTGAGCAACTACCGTATAACTTGAACATAGCTCACTTGAAGCGATACTATTGCTAAGGTACGATCCCTTTCATTCACCTTTATTTATTTATATTCCGAACTAACACTTGCAGGGAATCATCGAGGAATGATACAATTTTTAGGTCTGAAAGTACGCGCTGCACTCTTTTTCCCTTGAACCGATTTTGTCCCAAATGAGTTTTTCGGCAAGGTTTTTAACGAGGCAACGGTAAATCGTGCTAACTTAGAATTGAAGGCCGGTTACGAACTGGTATAAAATATCACTACAATAGTATTCGAGGCCTCTCTATGCTCGGCCCCGAACACTGGGGAGCATCACCTTCGGTTAACGACTTTAGCAAGGAAGGAAACTTTATGATTGAATGGTTCTGGCTCGATCGATAGGATTTACTATAAGGGCCAAACAGTCACATGAACCGCGCCCGCATAGACTACTCGAGCCCTGGCACAAAACTTGTACACATGTGTAACTATCGCGCATAGGAATAAAAATTTCTATCTTGCGGATAAATATCTTGTCCTTTAATAATTTCTCTTTTTTCTTTTAAGAAATTTCTTATATTCGATCCCCTAAAGGTGTCGAGCCCAAGGGCCACCTTTATTCGGGTTCAAACGATCACTCCCAATCGGAGGCTACCGTCCGAAAACAAATTCGGGCGGCTTGAATTATCAGAGCCCGGGGGCACAAGACCTATTAGGCAACGCCCGAACCTTAAAGGCTACGACCGCTTCATTCGGGGACTGTTACCTTAGGCAAGCCCAGATAACTCGAGGTAATAAGCCCATTGGGCAACACCCGAACTAAAAAGGCTATAACCATACTAAAACAGCTCGGAGATGTCCGAGACCCGTAACAAAAACAAGGCCTTAGAAAAATTTTATAACCGGTTCTAAAGGCTACCTCGGCAAACTACAATCTAAAAAGTCATAAGTACTTTGGGGAAAAACGTTTTCGATCATATCGAACCCCCATAATGCCTTAAACAAAATAATGTTGAAGGTAAGGCCTGTTCGAACCTCCGAACATGACCTAACTATTTTATGCTAATGCATTTTGACCTTTGCAAACATAAAAAATAAAGCAAAGGAAAGTAGAATATATAAACAGCCAAAGAGGAAAACAAAGCCTCATATATTATACACAATATTTACAAAGGCCAAATGGCCCTAATGAAAATACAAAAGTACACGAGTACAAAAAAGCAAAGAAGAATTTTTTTTTACAAAGGCATCTAAACAGCCTGGTCTTCTTTGCCCCCGGTTCCATCGGAACCATCGGGGTCGTCTTCTTCTTCTTCGGGGCAGGCCAATTTCTTGGCCTCGGCCTCGAGCCTGTTAGCGGTCTCGATCTCGTCCAATAGATCAAAATCCCGAGCATGAATTTCCTTGAGGGCCTCTCTTCGAGACTTCCGTTTCTCGTATTTAACGATATCTTTCAAACAGTCCTGGGCCGCCTCGGCATCATCCTTATATTGGGCCACTATCTCGTCAGCATCGGTTTTCACCACTGCCGCCACTGACTTGGCCGTTTCAAGTTCTTTAAGCATAGTTTTACGCTCGGAGGCAGCCGAATTTAACCGAGATTGGAGCTCTCCGACCTTCCTAGATTGCACCTCGGCCTTTTCCTTTGCTGCTCGAAGCTGGACCTCAGCCGAAGTTAGTTGCACCCGAGCAGCCTCCTTCTCCGAGGCCAGACGTTCCATTCTGCCCCTCCATTTGTTGGTTTCGGCCTTGACAACGTCCATTTCAACTCGAAGTTGGGCAACTTGGTCGATTTTTTGTTGGACCTGCGGATTCCAATCGTTAGTTACCGAGCCTAGCTCGTCATTGCTAACCTCAAATATCCTTACCTGCTCGGCCAGATCAGGATGCTTCTTCTGAGCCACTTCGAGCTCAGCTCGAAGGCTCTTAGACTCCCTCTCATGCTGCTCACTAGGAAGTTTGTAGGAATATCTCTTCTCAGTGAGCCCTCGGACCTTGGCCTCAAGCTATTTCATCTCATCCAGGTATCAGAGAAAAGTCTCGTGGTGATGCACCGAGGCCTACAAACATGAAGATAAAATGTTAGAGCTATCTATAAAATAGCCCAAGTACAAATTAGAAACCATTGAGGAATGTTTAAAGTTACCTGGTTTAAAGCTTGTTGCGCTTCGTTGAACATGCAGGGCGCATCCACCTCATTCATCTTGGCTTGATCATCCTCGGTCACCAGACATCGAAGATAACTAGCCACCCCTACGTGGGCGGAGAGGACCCGGGAGTCCTCCGCAAGGGAGAAAGTGATGAATCACTTCCGGCCAGGATCTGCACTCGGGGCAGGGAATCGATTGACCAGTTTGGGACTCGAGTAAGGACCGCTTGCTCCCGAAGATAGGATCTTCCTCGGTATCTCTAAATAACCTAACCCGGTGACACTCTCCGTGGCCGTAGAGTCCGCTCCATCAAAGAAGCCGCGGAAGGGATCGTTCGCTCCGAGGACTCCCTAATTGGGACGTTCTTTCACCATCTGAGCCTCATTGTACATGGACTTAGTGAATGAAGTTGATTTGGTGATCTATATCGTACCGAGAGCTTCCTTCGGCGCACTGCCCACGTCCCGGGAAACTTTAGTTTCGGCCTCTTCCTCGACCTCCCTAGCTCGATGAATATCAACATCGCCTCCTTCTAGTTCAGAGGCTCCTTGCCCTTTCTAATCGTGTCGACTCGGGACACCAGATTGAAGGTTTCCTCCTCTTGTTCTCCTTCGGATTCATCCCTCAACTGATAGAGGGAATCCAAAGGTGGTGCTCGAGCGCTGGTGCTTTCTTTGGACTTGCGCACTAACTTTCTCTTTGGTTTCTTTTTCTCCGAGCCCGGAGAACACGGAGCCCTTTTTCTCTTCTTCTCTTCGCCTTATTTCGGAGCAGGGGATTCAGTGGGAAGATCGTCATTACCAGATGGAGGTCTCATTTGGACATCCTTGGGTAAACCTACAATAATAAATAAAATAAGTGAGGACTTAGTCGTGCAAAAGGGAAACCAAAAAGTACTCGTGAAATAGATCTCACCGTGCGAACGGGCCTCCCATCGACCTTTCAAAAGCTCGCGCCACGAGGGCTCAGAATAAGGCCTTTGCGATACTATTCCCTCGACCTACTCCTTGAATCGAGGAACCGCTTTCGGGATCCGGGCAACAGCTGCACTGTCACAGAATACCGATAAGAAAGAAGGAAAAGGGGCGATAAATAAAATATTGAAAGCAAAATTAGATACTTACATTTCATATTCCACTTCTCAGGGAACGATATGTACTCAGCCGGGATCAAGTTTGAGGTCCTCACTCGGATGAAACGGCCTAGCCATCCTCGATCCCTATCTTCACCGATACTCGAGAACGCAACTTTATTAGCCCGACGGGCGAGCTTGATCAGTCATCCTCGGTAGAGTCGGGGACTGCACAAACGCATAAGGTGGTCGATTGTGAAAGGGCACTCCTCGATCTTGCTCACGAAGAAACAGAGGAGGATTAAGATCCTCCAGAAAGAATGGTGAATCTGGCCGAGGGTTACCTCATATCTCTTACAGAAGTCGATGATAATCGAGTCCAAGGGACCCAACGTAAAGGGATAAGTGTAAACACTTAAAAATCTCTCGACATGGGTGGTGATGGCCTCGTCATGTTCGGGAACCACCACATATTTGTCAGTCCAGTTACAATCCCTCTTGACTTCGGAGAGAATGTTCTCAGTTATCAAATAGATCTACCTCGATACCTCCTCACACCGGCCTGGTACGGAGGAGGGCTTTTCGATTTTAAAGTCAGCATTGACCAGGCATCCCCCTGGATGAAAATTTTTAGAGGAGGTTCCGGTGCTGGTTCCTCGACAGCTGTACGTGAAGCAGTATCTTCGGTAGCCGGCCGCGATGTGGAAGGATTATCTTTTTGAGGAATGAATTTTGAAGTCTTCACCATTCCTTTGGAAAATGAAGGAAAAAAGATGAAGTTAGAAGAGTATGTTTGATGGTTTGAGATAAAGAACAGAAGTTCCTATAAAAGAATTTCAGAATAACCAGAAAATTAATGCTTGGAAGTGTTGAAATTTCTAAGGTACGAGGGCAGAAGGTTTGAAAGTAAAGTTTGAATGAACTAATAAGGGGGTATTTATAGTTTCTTAGTGACTGTTCACATCTGGGAGTCGCCAACCAACAACTGACTGGCATTTAATGCCATTAAGACTTGACTGACGAGACGTTTCGACTGTTTTGTCATTTTTGTCACAAAATATCGAAGTCAGGATCGAAAGTTCATGTCGTTTCTCGTCGTCTACTCTCCAAAAAATGAGAGGAATATCTATATACGGTCGAAGTTGAGCTCGACTACAACTTAGTAGATTAGGCTTGGAACGTGGCGACTAAGGACTGAAGATCGACCTTGACTCCCACTGAGCTAGAATCCGAGGTCGGAAAGCCTGTCTTCGAGGAATATTAAGTCCGGTGTCGACCTTAGCCTCAGACGAGCTCGGAGAAACATTGTTGAAATAACTAAGAGAAGTTCGAAATATCCGTGACCGGTCGGATATTACGACGAAAATCTCGGCACGAATCAATAAGGAACCGGCAATCAGCGAATCAAATGATCTTTTACTTTTTATAGAATTATACCTAAAGCAAGAATCCTCTACTATATAAAAGGAGGTTTGATTATTCATAGCGGACATTGTAACACGTATCCCAAAGCAATATATTATTATTCTCTTTAAGTTCTTATTATTCTCTTGTTGTTCTGATATCGATTAAAGTATTTCTTGCTCGAGGGTGGCTAACCTTCCAAGGCTAAGGCTGTTCAATTTGTGTGGTTTGCATTTATTTTTCTATTGCTTATTTCAATTACAATCTGATTTACCATTTTGTATCAAGTTAGATCACGTGTCATTAAAATTACTTACAAATTCAATTGTTATCCGATTTCGAGGGTAAAGAAAAAGCGTAGCTACCTTATATTTTAATAAAATCAATTTTCATTTCTTAAATGTTACTTTTAGTATTGTCCTCATTCTATGCGATCAGACTTTGAATTTCCCCAGGTGCTTCTTGTACCCGAAGCCATATTTTATCAAAGAAAAAGTTAGCAGTTCCAAATCCAAGGCTTTGACTTGGTTTTGGACTCTGGACTTTCTATAAATCTCTCGCTTTCGTTCCATTAACTTCCTCTCCTTTGTTGCAGAGACAGACAAACATACCCTTAGCAAAATAAAGAGGTTAAGAATGTTGTCCTTAACTTTTAGTAGCTTAATGCTTGTTCTGCTTTTCATTTTGCTATCCATAAAAGATACTATTGCTCATACTGACAAAGGTATAATCACTCTCTTTATCCCCTTGAATGAGTGTATATAATTTCTCTTAATTATTTAAAAACTTGCTTTCTGGTGAAATCTCATTAATTATTTGTTTATATACGCACTTCTGCAGTTAAACAAAATTTTGTGGTCGATGAAGCTGGAAATGATATTGCTAAGGCAGGAAGGAACCACCTTAGTGAGGAGAAGGTATAAATTTAATATTTCTCCTTTAGTCATAATTGAGTTTAACTTATATATTGTGAAAATGTAAAAAATTATTATACTATCAGGTTTATAATATAAACTTTCAATATAAAGAATTTTACACCATTGGGTTATAGTTATATATGCTATAGCAGGTAACGTATTTTTTCAAGATTATAACTCTTGCATTTTAAAAAGGCTTAATTACATGTAAATATCTTTTTGGTGACATGATCGTGTAAATCTTTGTACTAACAGTATAACTTAAACTCATTTTTCAGATAACTTGTTTCATTTATTATAACAGTTACTTGTAATAATCTATTAAGCGATCTGAGCGTGTAAAATTGTCGAATGAAGTTAAACCCATAGTTAACTCACTACTTGTTGCCTGTCAAGACTTTAGTAATCATGTGAAAACTTACTTTTCCAATTGAGAGCTTGAATATTAAACTAATCAAGAGATTCTTGAAATTTCAGGAAGTTTTGGATGGTCATATTTCAGCATCTATTCAATTTGCCAGTGACAGAATTAGAGGAAGAAAAAGGATGTTGGAGCAAAGGAATATGAGGCAAAGTACTAAGAAAATTGAAGCCATGCCAAGTAAAGGGCAAGGAAAGCTTCGAATGCAAAATAAAGTGAGTGGCAGAAGTAGCCATTCTGATAATGTGAAGGTCAATAGAGGAAGTTTCACAGCATTCAGTGCTGATTATCACATGCCAAGAACGCACCCTCCAAAAAATAACTGAGCTACAAAATTCTTGAATTTTTGGCGTATCATGATATTCTTTACTATTTATACTGTATCTATCTAATATTGGAAAATCAAGCAAAGGTCTAATGGATTTTCAAGTTTTCATTTCCTACATGTAGTTTTCTTGTCTGGTTCCTTTCTCATTGTACTATATAGTTAATAATGTTAATGTTACAGTTCAGATTCATGTTATATATACCTTTTTCTCATGCAACAAAATCCAATGCTCAAAACATGAATTAAGACCATATATTTGTGGCTAATGTTTTAATACGGTCCAAATGGGACATTGTAATATCAACATGGTCTCAACCATGTGAATTTTTGTGAACTAAGAAGTTTCGGCCTAGATCAAGTAATTAATGCATGCTGATGTGGCAATGTGTATTCACTCTTAGCAAAAAGAATTTCACATAGTAGTGACATAACAAGAATGACCTTTTTCGTTCGAAGTTTTGGTTTTCTATTAATAATAATAAATAAATGACTCATAGCATAATCAGGTTTGCGGAATTTCTTTTACCTTTTATTTTGGAGTCTTATTTTAAACAACGAGTTTAACTTATGTGCATTAGCAATGAACTTAATTTTTGCACGGTTAAATTTTTGTCGATCTAAAACAATAGAAACTCTTCATATAACCTAATAATACAATAACCTGACAAATTAAGTAATAAGTAATACTTAGCATACATCTATAAGCTTATAATCAATTAAATTATACTGATAGTATAAATTGTTTTTATCCCATATATGTTTACAACTTATGAAAAGATTCTCCATCAACCTGCTCCAGCTCTACTATCGCTAATTAAGAAGGGATCTTTAAACAAAAAACCGGTCATATTCATTGTTTACTTTTTTTAGCTATGTATATAGATTATACATTTATTATACATAATTATACACATATAATACATAAAGTATACATATATTATACTTTCATCGGATATTTTTAATTTAAATGATTCGGTGGACTGCTATTTGAGTTAATTCTTCAATTAAAAAAAGGAAAAGAATAGACTTGCACAATTTTCAATTTTAATCCAACTTCTGATAGAATTATGTTTGGGCTTGGGCCCATTCTTATCAAAGAATTGAGGCTATGGGCCGCAAATTTCCAGCAAGTGGGAAGGATCATTATCTACATCCCTAACTGTGAAGAAAACAACACACGACGGGAACAATTCCGGCATGTTGTCGGAGATGGCGTCCGACCCGGAAGATACCGGAGCTCCGGAAATTCATCCAAACAAACGGATCAAAACCCTAACCCGAGTTTCACCTGAATCCTCGCCGTCCTCCTCCGACAAAGGCAAATCAAAGCTCGAAGCTTCGGATTGGGAAAACGAATGGAATTGCTGTGGAATTTGCTTGTCTGAAAGTGGACATGGAACGGGCACGATCATCAGAGGTTGTATCGATTGTTGCGACCATTACTTTTGTTTTGTGTGTATAATGGAGTGGTCTAAGGTTGAGTCCAGATGTCCCATGTGTAAACGCCGTTTCTCCACCATCCGCCGCCCTCCTAAACCTCCCGTTTTCCCTTCCGAACGCGTTGTGAATGTTCCTGTCCGCGATCAGGTTCTTTTCTCTGTCTTTTTATTTTGTCTTGAATTTCTGTTTATTGTTGATTGCTGAATTTGATTCTTTTTGGTGAAAGATTGTCTCTTTTTTCTTCTGAAGATTATTTTTATTGGATTGATTTCCGGATTCTGAAAATAGTGATAACTCCTGTGAGCTCAAGTTTATACTAGCTTAATTTGACTCATTGATGTAGTAAAACCATTAAGGCTCATGTCAATTTATGTTGAAATAAAATTAAAATTTGTCAATAATTCTGTTGATTGTAGTTGACATGTGAATTATATACTTATATTACATCTAAAGATAAACGAGCTTGCATCAGGATAACCTGTTGGTAGAGCTTCTTTTTAACGATGTATTAAGCCTCATTATTGCTGATTTTTAGCTCAGAGAGTTGCAAGCATTATTCTGTTTTAGTTGTATGTAATGTAATTATTTGATGAAAAGCAGATGTCCATTTGCTTTATGAAAAGCTATCCAATTGGTCTATGGGGATTGCATCATCCTGCATTTACGCTTTAGGTCTCATGAATTCTAAAACTGCTGTTTTCACATCAGGATTCATCATTAATTTCTGATTAATTTATCTTTAGCCAGTAGTCTTTCATAAAATTGGTGATCTGCTACCTTTAGTTTTTTGATGATGAAGTCATGAACATCCGAATGCACTCTGAATGATAAAACCATTATTCTTGTCTATCTTAAAAGCCTAGTATTTAAGTGGAGAAGGATGGAGGGGCGAGCCCATTATCGGCTATGCTTCAAGCCTTGCGCAATTGGCCTTCTGCGATTTCTCGGTTATAAAAAAAAAAGCGCTTCAAAAGTTTGGAGGGGAAGACTCTGTTTTTGTTGTTTCCACTTTTCTGTGGTTCATACATTTTTTGATTGTATATATTTTTAAAAATTCACTTGGTTTATGGTACCTAGACTAGACTAGGTATAATCTCTTGACTGTCTCTCATGTATTACTGGTGAAATTGCTTATGCAGGCTTACCATTACCTCGGAAATGCAACAACTGGACCACGGGATCTGTACGAAGAGGTGCAATGTAACGTGTGCCATAGCACGGCCGATGACAGTCTCTTGCTGTTGTGCGACCTTTGTGACACTGCTTATCATACTTATTGTGTTGGCCTTGGTGCCATTGTACCTGAGGGTGATTGGTTTTGCGCAGACTGCTCGCTTCTGAAGGCTGAACAGGCTCAGGGTGAGATCAAAACTGATTGTGATACTCAAGCTAGTTTCGGTGACCACCGTTTAGCAGAACCAGCAAGACATGTATCTATATATGAAATTGTACGAGAGTCATACACTCCTACTGCCTCCTTGGATGCTACAGAAAATTCATCTCGTACTGATACTGGAAGGCAAAGTACCTCTCAAAGCAGCTCGATTGGGTTGGGTTCGGTAGGACAAAATGGTGTTGTAAGACATGCCACTAAGTTCAATGCCAGAACACTGGGGCATTGCCGCAATGTCCATGATAAGATTCGCACATTGCGTCAACATTGGAATGGTTTTCGAAGTGGATCCTTGACGTTCTCTTCTACCAAAATGAGTAATGCTATTGCTAAACAAAAACCAGTGCAGGGCAGCTGTTCGGGCTCGAGTCAACCAATGACATCGCAGTCTCTTGATCAAAATAAACTGGACAGTAAAGGGTCAATAGAGGTGGAGAAGGCGTGGAAAATGATGAATATGGCTAAGGCAATAGAGAGAGGTTGTGACAGGAATAAGAGTTTCCTTCAGGCTTCAAAACACACTGTTAAGAAGAATACTAGCTGCAAAAAAGCTGGTGAATCAAGCTCAAGGTCTGGCTCACTAAAGATCGAACAGCATCAGCGTGCGTATATTCAAAATATTGGATCAGGTAGTCATTTCCACAACCATGCTTTTAAGCTGAACAGTAAATTAGAAGGTTCTTCAGTTGTAGATAAAGGTTTTTCAATGGCATGTGGACCATCATATAGTGAACTTGTATCTTTGAAGGAGTCTCAGACTTCAGTTCAGCCAGATATCTGTCATGCAAAAAATGGACTACAACAGAAGAATAAGTCGTGTGCTGGGTCCACACACTTGATTTCTTCTGTCAGGTCGGCATCGATTTCTACCACCGTAGGTAATGACAAAGAGAACTATTCTTCCTCGAGTAGCATTGTGAATCCTCCTCAAGAGAAACTCAAGGTGGAAAAGAGTGGCATTAAGAACAGAGGTCAGGTGGAATGTGATGCCAAGACAGAGATCCAATCTCTTGTGAAGCTCAACCTAAAAATCCTATGCAGAGATAAAAAGCTCGGTACGACTTTTACTTTGACCTGTAGTTAGCTTATGCGTGCATCACTTCATTACATTTATACGGTTAGTAACTGTTGTAGTATGATGCATCTGGTCTGAGTTTGTTATTCTTTCATCTGTGCAGAAGTTGGTACATTTAAGCAAGTTGCAAGACTAGCCACTCACTCCATCTTAGCTGCGTGTGGTTTGGAGCATCGAAGACCTGGCATTTCTTACCTTCCAGAATGTGTGTGCGTCCATGCCGAGGAAGTTAGAGAACTCAGGAGATCTACTCTAATGCCTAATTCATGCCGAGAATGTTTCTTTTTATTTGTGAAGAATGTGGTTAATACTATACTGCCCGACAACAGCTGAGAATTGGTAATATATTTTTAACTAGGCCAAACAACTAGATATCGAGGATTGGTAGTTTATAACACAATTACACTTCCCTCTCTACTGCTCTAGGGGCAATATAGGCTACAATACCACTGATAGATTAGTGGTTATGCTGCGTTATCATATTATAGGATAGAACTCATTTCCTCTGTCAATTCTTATTTGATTTCCTCCAACTTTAGTGTGACGCCAATAAAAAAACGCTGTTTCTCTAGAGTGTACCACCAATTTGCTGGGTGAAATTTCATTGAACACTTTCCGAAGGAAACCCACCAATTTAACTACACTAGTATCTATAAATGTGCGTTGCACATTAATAATGACACATGATGATTTAAATATTTATTTATATGAAGGAACAATAAATTTAATTAATGAGAGAAATTTTATATATAATACTACAACATTTATCTAAATGCCGAAAAATATTGTTAGATTAACATAATACGTGAATTCAAAATGAAAGGATATCATCGTAACTTACATAAATGATCAATTTTAGTCATGTTAAGTAGATAATTATGTATTGTAGTTTAAATGTATCTAATATGATGGTATCTTATAGAGTACTTCTTTATACACAGTGTTTTTTTGTATATGTTTTCTTCTAATGCTTTGGTTACTCTGCGATAACCAGAACTCTTGTTGTCGATATTATTGATATCTCTCTTGAAAGTGCAACATATAGATATTCATATAAGAAAACATATTGTGGTAAATATAGTTCAATATTTAGGATATTTGTCCTTATGCTTTATTTATTATAACTATAAAAACATAAACATACTAAAAATTATTTTCACACAAATTTGAAAGGATATTCTTTAGTTTCGCAAGACAAAAGTTGAATTCGATAAACACATACTTGGAAGCACATTAATCAGTATCATAAGTTCTGCATGTATGACGTTATTGTCAAAATTTCTATATACCATATGTGTACTATTACATAAGCTATTCAACGGATCTAAGTTTTCAGTAGCATGGAAAGCATATTATTCTTCAAAATCAACCTATATGCAATGGAAGATCAATTTTAACTTAGTCTATTATATATATGGTGACACTAACATACATAAGAAATAATGAATTTGACAACAAACATGCATAGTAGAAGGTCATTTGGTATTAAAGTATTTAAGTATTCTTCTTGGTAGTTGTTGTTGGTATCATCTTCTGCTGAGTCAAAACTGAAAAATATTTTATTTTTACCATAAAACTTAGCAATCAACCTTTTAGTTGATCAACATATTCATTTCTGCTAGCTAAGATAGCTCTTTAATTTCTATCATGTTATTTGCACAAATTGCGTTTTAATCTAATAATGAAAATATTTTCCTTATTAAATGCACTACTATTACCATTGGGATTGATAGCCAAGTGTTCTAGAAGAACCAAATCATCTTTTATTGGATGCTCTTCTTCGTTTCTGACACAAAGCAAGAAGTCACTGAATGTTGGATCTGTTCTTACTTTTATATTTCTTATCATTTGAATTTTTTTTATATGTCATGAGTATAATTTTGACAAGCTAGCTTTTTACAGTTTCTGCTTTGGTCAATTTTGGAACTGCTGATCGTACTTGACATAAATCACCTCCCAAACTCTTACTTTTCCACCAAACGGTTCATCGATATTCAATATATCTCTAAAACTCTGGGCGATTGTTTCGATCGTTTGACGCTTAGCCAAAAGCGCCTCATCCCATATTATCACTTTTGCTTTCCTTATAAATTTAGCACTACTGCTCTGATTTGATATATTTGTGATGGTTATTTCAGTTATTTGAAGAGGTATATCAAATCTAAAGTGAGTTGGACGACCTCATAATAAAATCATTGCCGGTACACCACTTGTTCTTGTTGTTAACAATATCATGCCTCTTGATATGATATTTACAAGTAATGCATTACATATGAATATTATTTCGATTCCGTCGAAGGCATCTACAAAGGATAATCCCGCTATACCACAGTCGATTTTTTATAATATAGTCATGAAAACTTATTCTTGTTCAGTATTTAGCTTTGATTGTGCTTCCTCAAATACTTGTATGACCTTCTTAATATCATACTAATCGTTTTTACTTTGTGATCTATTTTTTAAAATCTCTAACATTCTTTTTATGGAATAAAATTTATGCACCCGATGATTTGTTTTTAACTTGAAATTTTTTTTTACTCAAATGATGAATTTTAAAAATAATTTAATTGGATTCTCTTGCTAAATAATTAATTAAAAGATTTGATTATTTAGTTTTAACATAAAATATAATTTATTTTCTGTTTATTTAGATTCTTAATATTAGTTCATCTCATGTTTGAATATTTAACCGTGATTATAATTTTATCCACCATAAATTTTATTTTTAAAGAGTAAAAAGATGTAAAAAGATCGATGACATTCCACTTTTAGATCTTTATGTTTGCAAAATCATTAGTGGTATTGGCTCTTATCAATCTTTTTATTTCTTTTCTCACACATTTATATTCTTAAAAACTTTCTTAGTTGTTCTTTAATAATTGGGTATATTTTTATATATTATACGCAAAATTAATAATAATAAAATATTATTTGAGTAGGAAAACAATTCAAATATAATATAATAATATATTATCTTGGGGATTTTTTCTCAATTTCAAAGCTTTATGCAGTCCGTTTAGCATTACTTATATTTTTTTGGTATTGAATATTATAGAGTGATAATGTATTACCAATATGGAGGATTCTTATGAAATTGATTTCATTAAACATTCCTACATATTTTTAATAAGAATTCAATAGACAAGATTGTATTAATTTTAAAATTTTAAATATTAAAAAATTAACATATAAGTTATTATAGTCCAAAAAAATAAGTTATTACAGCTATGTCATTTCCCTATGAGTTCTTCTGTTTAATATTTTAGGGTTATTTTGGTCTATCAATATTATATTCGTACTTTTATAATAATATGTAGGCTCTCCTATTTCTAAATGAATTTGGACAATATAATACGTTTTCAAATTAAATTAGTAATATGAATTTCTTCAGAAGTATATCCTAAAAGTAATAGAATTACAAGGCTAATATCTATGCCCGAAAATAATTATACTAATAGGACTCCTAACGTGTAGTATTATGTCCTAAAACTAATAGGATTACAAGGCTAATGTCTAGAAATCCGATTATGTCCTTTTATTGTGAGTTATTATGCTTAATATTAAAAGGTTATTTTTGTAATCCAACACTTTATTCATGCTTTTATAATAATATAGATTAAGCTATAACATCTTGTAAGTAAAAAATAATTATTACATAATTGAGTTTAACTTATGAAAAATAAAACCATAGGTAATTGTAGTTTACTTAGAACAAAGAATATTTTCAGTAGTATAATATCAAATTTTAATTTATGATTTGTGCTTGGCCTTCTTCAACTTCGAGCTATCAATGTTCTAGTAATGTGTTTACTTGAGATCTCATTTGTCAAAGTTCTTTTTCCTTTTAACTGTGTCTTCGTTTTAAAATTAATTTCTTTTTATTCCTTCTTTGATGTCGTTTGGTGTTTTTGGACAATTACTGCATTATTGTTTCTTTGTTTCCAGTTTTTAGAGAAGAAGTTAGTATTTAAATATCGTTCCAACATCTGCATTGTGCTGAAATTTAGGAAAACTGTCATACTTCTTGTATAGGTCAATTAATGTATGTTGTAGTCAACCCACTACCAGATATGTTTAATAGTATTCACGTTTTTTGTAACCCATATCTATAGACATTATTTTTAACTAAGTTTAACCCATTATTGTATAAACTCAACTGTTTTAGTCGAAAATTATATTTTTGGTCAAACAATTTGGCGTCGTCTGTGGGGATCGAAACCACGACCACGTAAGGATGACCTTACCGAACATGTCAGAAGGGATGGCAGTCGCAGCCTTCCAGAACAGGCTGAGCAGGGACGGTTTGAGGGCGACTAGAAAGCTATTGAGTCGACTGATGAAGTATCCTCCAACCACTTGGGATGAAATACACAACGCATATTGTGCCGAGGTCCGAGGACGACCTCAATGGACCAACTCATCGATTCACCTCGGTACAGGCCGAAACCAGAAAAGATCGAAGAAATGATACCAGAACACTTGACCACCAAAAAACAGGTTCAGAGGTTGACATGTTGTATCGTCGCCCTTTCAAGATTCATCTCACGATCATCAGACATGTGTCACAGATTCTTCGGCGTACTCAAAAAGGATAACGGCCTCCAATGGACTCCTGAGTGCGTCCAGGCCCTGAAGGAGTTGAAAAAGTACCCTGTCATCACCACCACTGCTTTCAAAGCCGAAACCAGGGGAACATCTCCTCGTTTACCTTGTTGTATCCGAAGTAGCTGTAAGCGTAGTCCTGGTTCGAGAAAATAAAGGTATGCTGTCTCCCATCTATTACATTAGCAAAATATTAGTTGATGCCTAGACGGGGTACCCTCACCTCGAAAAATTGGCCCTGGCCTTAATCGTAGCTTCGCGAAAGCTTAGACCATATTTTCAATACCACCCCATCTCGGTCGTCATGACTTTCCCCTTATGGAGCATTTTGCATAAACCCGAGCTGTCGGGAAGGTTGGCCATGTGGGCCATCGAACTGAGCGAGCACGATATCACATATCAACTGCGAATAGCGATAAAGTCGCAAGTCCTCGCTGACTTCGTCACCGACTTCAGCGTAAAAGTAATGCCCGGAGTTGAAAGAGAAGCGCCCAGCTTCTCCCCAAACACATGACATCTGGGTCATGTACACAGATGGTGTGTCTAACGCATCAGGGTCCGGATTAGGACTCGTACTTGAAGTCCTAACCGGCAAAATGATTTGCCAGTCCATAAGGTGCCCAAATATGACTAACAACGAGGTCGAGTATGAGGCCGTAATTGTAGAGTTAAGGCTAGAACTCAAGTATGGGGCAAAACGGTTAAGACTATGCTGCGATTCCCAACTCGTAGTCAACCAAGTCACAGGGTCTTTCCAAATCAAGGAACAAAGGTTGCAGAAATATCATACCGAAATCTGAAAGTTGCAGTTCGATGAATGTCAACTCGATCAAATCCCATGAGCACAGAATGCCGAGGCGGACGGCCTCACCAAACTAGCCGCAACCACCAAAAATATTGCAATCGGAGACAGAAGTGTAGTCTACCTTCTCAACTTGTCCATAGACCAAATCGAGGTAAGAACCATAAACCTGACTTGGGATTGGTGCAACCGTATTGTTGCATACTTATAAGACGGCATACTCCTAGGTGATAAAAAAGAGGCCAAGAAATTGAGAATGCAAGCAGCCAGGTACAGCATCATCCACAACGTCCTGTATAAGAGAACATACGACAGCCCTCTAGCGAAATGCTTGGGCCCAAATCAGACGCAGCGCGTCCTTAAAGAGGTCCATGAAGGCCATTGTGGAGCTCATTCCGGCAATCGGGCTTTGGTCAGATGCCTCATACAAGCAGGGTATTATTGGCCCACCATGAAAAAAGAGGTCACGGACTTCGTGAAAAAATACGAGCAATGCCAAAAGTACCCCCATCCCCCCCCCCCAATGATTCACCAAGTAGGCGAACACATCCACTCGGTCACCTCACCTTGGTCGTTCATCAAATGGGGGATGGACATTGTGGGCCTCCTCCCAGCAGCCGAGGTAACATACGATTCCTTCTGCTTTTAATTGACTATTTCTCTATGTGGGTAGAAACAGGAGCGTTCGCCCAAATACATGAACAGGAAGTGATCACCTTTATATGGAAAAACATCATATGCCGGTTCGGCCTTCGCAAAGAGATCTGCTGCGACAACGGACCCCAATTAACGAGGAAGAAAGTCACTAAATTTTTTGAGAAGTGGCGTATCAAAAGAATACTTTCGACACCATACCACCCCACATGCAATAGGCTAGTGGAATCCTTCAACAAGTCGATACTGAATATCATGAAGAAAAAACTCGAAGACGCCAAGGGACTATGGCCGGAAATATTACCAGAAGTTTTGTGGTCCTACCGAACAACACCGAAGACAAGCACAAGAGAGACACCCTACTCTTTAGTCTATGGGACTGATGCAGTAATACCGGTCGAGTTTGGGGACCCCAGTCTGAGATACTTCCATGAGAGCAGGTCGAGGAATGATGAAAGTAGAAGGCAGGAACTCGACGAAGTCAAAGAACAAAGAGACATGGCCTACATAAGAATAATTGCCCAAAAACAGCAAGCAGAACGCTATTACAACAACAAGGCAAAGTTCAGGCCGCTCAAAGTCGGGGACTACGTGCTTAAAGCTAAAACACAAGCAAGCAAAGACCCACGGGAAGGCAAACTAGGAGCAAATTGGGATGACCCTTACAAAATCACAGCAACAACGAACAAAGGGTCATTCCAATTAGAAACAATGGAAGAAAAGCTGCTACCAAACAATTGGAATATTACCCACCTCAAGTACTTCAACTTCTAAGTGATAAAGCGTCCCCCAAGTCGTACTTTTTTTTCCCTCATTTGAGTTTTGTCCCAATTGGGTTTTCTCAAGGAGGTTTTTAACGAGGCGACGAAGGGTACTTTAAGTCGAAGTACACAAAGACAGAGGCACGTGACGGTCAGTTCATTGCTCGACCTCTCAAGCCTTATCCAGATCGACCAATGAAGGGACTAGAAAGACTGGGACTGGGACTGAAATTTCAGCAAACGCCCGAAAATTTGTAAATTTCTCCAAGTGTATGAACAAAGCAACAATGCATGAAATTTATTTCTATTTCTCCAAATGCACAACCAAGGCAACAATGCTTAAAGTTTACGATGTCGACAAACTCCGCACCTATAATCATACCTTTCTAAATGTACGTTATGTTCGACCTTGTTCGAACTAACACCTACCGGCCCTCTGCCACAACTAAACGTAGGTTATGTTCAACCTTTTTTGAACTAACACCAACCGGCCCTCGGCCATAATTAAACGTAGGTTACGTTTAACCTTTTTCGAACTAACACCTACTAGCCCTCAGCCATAATTAAACGTAGGTTATGTTCGACCTTATTCGAACTAACACCTACTGGCCCTCAGCCATAATTAAATGTAGGTTATGTTCGACCTTGTTCGAACTAACACCTACTAGCCCTCGACCATAATTAAACGTAGGTTATGTTTGATCTTGTTCGAACTAACACCTACTGGACCTCGGCCATAATTAAACGTAGGTTATGTTCGACCTTGTTCGAACTAACATCTATTGGCCCTCAGCCATAATTAAACGTAAGTTATGTTCGACCTTGTTCGAACTAACACCTACCGGCCCTCGGCCACAATTAAACGTAGGTTATGTTGAACCTTATTTGAACTAACACTTACTGGCCCTCGGCCATAATTAAACGTAGGTTATGTTCGACCGTGTTCGAACTAACACCTACCAGCCCTCAGCCACAATTAAACATAGGTTAAGTTCGACCTTGTTCGAACTAACACCTACTGGCCCTCAACTATAATTAAGCGTAGGTTACGTTCGACCTTGTTCGAACTAACACCTACCGGCCCTCGGCCATAATTAAATGTAGGTTATGTTCAACCTTGTTTGAATTAAAACCTACTGGCCCTCGTCCATAACTAAATGTAGGTTATGTTCGACCTTATTCGAACTAACGCCTACTGGCCCTCGGCCACAATTAAACGTAGGTTACATTCAACCTTGTTCGAACTAACACCTACTGGCTCTCGGCCATAATTAAATGTAAGTTATGGTCGACCTTGTTTGAACTAACACCTATTGGCCCTCGGCCATAGTTAAACATGCATTATTTTCGACCTTGTTTGAACTAACACCTACTGATCCTCGGCGATAATTGAACTTAGGATATGTTCGACCTTATTCGAACTTAGTGATTACGGCTAGAAAATCAAGGCAACCAAGCGATGAAATCAACAAAAAAATACAAGTACGAACCACAGGAAGAAAATCATATCCAAATAACAAAGTTGGCATTTCATACTTAGAACATCTTTACAAAAGCTCATGAAGACGCCACCAAATACACACAAAGATATTCAAAAAAGAGAAAAAATAAAACTACTGGCCACCGCCTTCATCGCATGCAGCATCCTCGCCAACCTGTCCCTCAACTACGTCACCCTCTTGACCTTCAACACCCTTGCCATCGCCGCCTTCGCCCTCAGGATATGCAGCATCATACCAGGCATTTTGCTCAAACCGGTCTATATCTTCATCCCCTCGCCCTTGCCGGCCTCTGGCGTAGCAGGATCATACCCGCAAGTGACTTGAGCTTCACGGGCCTTGACACGAGCATCTTCAAGGGCGGCTCCAAAAATAGATTTCGCCACATGCAAATCTCGGAACACATCCAACTGAGCCTCAGCATGAATCCACTTCTCGTATAATTCTCGAGGAACATTAGGAAAGTATGAAGCATGAGAAGAGGACGATCGCACCAGTAATTGGGCCTTCTCGACCTCAAGGGCAGCAACTCGATCGTAGAGGTCAGAATTCTCTTTCTCCAACTCTCCTATCCTATCATCAAGCCCCTCATCTTTTAACCTTGCCGTTTCCAAGTCGCTCTCCTGCTCAGAATGGAGGGGCCAGATCACCACCTCAAGGGCCTCCATCTTCCCCGAAGCTTTCGACCGAGCTAACTCTGCCCTATCTGGCTCGTTATGCTTCTCGGTGGTCTCGCCATGAAGAACCTCCATCTGCATATGACACTTCTCTAATTGCCTGTGCAACTCGATCACCTGCGTCTGGAGGTCACCGCACTGAACCCCCACAACCTTACTGACCTCTAGCTCTTCTTCTTTATTTCTCAACGTCCCCTCAAGGACACTGCATTTCTCGATGACCTTTACCAGCTCATCATCTTTTGCTTCAGCTCGTTCTGAAGGGTACATAAATTGCCGCCTTCGGCAAAACACATGCGGATTTCCCGATACTTGCCACGGTACTCAAAGTATTTACGCTGAAGTTTCCTGAAGATAGCCTTACGCCTCTCCTCCCTTCAGACGATTTCAATTTCCAAGATCAAACACGAGAGTCAAACACGAGAATGCCTATGCTGACGAGAGCAAAGCACTAAAATGAAGACCACAAATCTGAACAAAGCAGACAAAAAAAATAAGCCTTGAAAAATTTACCCTGAGAGCGAGGTCGGCTATGCTCCTCGATAAGGTGGCATCATCCAACTCCGCAAGGGTTTCACCCTCTATGCCGGAACAAAGGGGACCGAGGGCAGGGACCATGTTCTTTGTGTTTTTTAATAGGTCACGGTTCATAGGGATCACGATGGTCCGCGTAGACACCTCCAGTCTCACTTCGAGCTGAGTAAACCCTTCTTCCATCATCCTCAGCTCTGCACCGTCAAGGTCTGATCCCGTCTCATAGCCATCCTTAGTCACGCCTTTGTCTTTCCCATTAGCCGGCGAAGAAGCACCGTCAGCCGATTGGGAGGTCGACGGCCCATCTTGCCGCGAAGTATCAGAAACCCTTGCAGATAGCCCTTCGGCTTCCGTCACCGCAGAAAGAAGGGAGACGCCCTCTATGGTCTCAGCCGATATCGGGACCTCAGACGCCATCTCGACATCATCTTCAATTATTATGGTCGCCATCTCGTGGATGGTAAAATTATCCATCACAAAATCTACAGCCCGGGCAACCCCGTCACCAACATCCACTTACCTTGCTTGTGGGGTACCAAATTCCTATCGCCTGGCGACGATTCCTCCTCCTCATCCATAAGACAGAATAAAGGTGAAGCGGAAGCTCTGCTATCGAAATATTCACAGGCGGAGAAGAAACCGATGCTGAGGCAACGGTAGACGGGGCCGAAGACCGAGCAGACCTAGCCGCGGTCGAAGAGGGAACAAAAACAGAAGAGCGAGTAGGCCTATCCGCGGTCGTAGGGGGATAGACGCCGAAGAGGAGGCAACTTTCCTCTTACGGAATGCATGAGGGGGAGCTTTCGTCCTTCTTGAAGATCCTTGGGCTAAAAAAGAAAGAATCGAAAAAGGTTATCACTATCAGCAAAGGTAATTTATAATAAATAGGCGACTTAAACAAAATTAAAAAAAAAAACAGACGAGCTCACCGGTCAAGGAAGGAGCAGGCCTAAACTTCTTAAAGAAACCCGACCACTCACGAATCCCCACGATGTGAGGGAGAACCCGGCCAACCCAATGAGAAATATCCCGACCAATGAATGGGGCGTAGTCTTGGCTGCATAAGGAGGGAACAAAAGTTCAAAACCCACGACTAGAACAAGCATTCAAAAAAGAAGGGTTAGACGCTTACGAGTATAATTCCACGTCTCAGGAAAGCCGTCTTCGTTGACCACCACGTCCTCGGTTTTGACGAAAAAAAAATTATGCCAGAACTTTCGGCTCGCCTTATCATCCATCTTCACCACCAGGCACTTGCCCTTTCGATGGCGAAGGTTTAGCATTGTCCCCCTATAGAAACTAGGGGTGAAGAGATGCATCAAATGTCGGAGGGTGATCTTGACCCCGGCCAATTCTACGATGTTGGTAAACATCCTAATGAGCTTGTATATATATGGCGCGAGCTGAGCCGGACAAACGCCGTAGAAATGGCAGAACTCCTCCGCCAAGGGGAGAAGGGGAAGAGTGTATCCAACTTGAAAGGGGTAGGCGTAGAACGCACAATACCTAGGGCGGTGGACTTGTACCACGTCCTGCCTTGCAGGGACCAACTCGATGTGAGTGGGAATGTCATATTTAGCCCTAAGCTCTAATAAATCGACCACTTTCATCGCCGACTCAGAGATCTCGGGCTCAACCTCAGGCGCCTTTGTAAAGTCAGACCTGAATTATCTCCTCCACTGTGGGAAAGTTCTCATCCTCCACAGCCACAGAGACGCCCTCCGTGTGAGGAGGCAAGACCATCGCCAGGGGAACCAGGTCGTTTCCCTCACTGGGACCAGAAGTTACTTTAACCATCGTTCTGAAGAAATAGAGGGTACTCGAATAATGAAAAGTTAAACGCAAAAAAGATCTCTAGAGCGGGGAAGGAAGATACACAACAATGGAATAAGAAAAAAGAGACACAAGGTTTCAATATGGGAAATCTGTAAAACACGAGTGTGTGCCCTCACATCCCTATTTATAAGAATTCGGGCATCGAATTTATGCCATCATTACCTAGCACAAATATCGAAGCGGCAGATCCAATCAACAGATACACGCGAAACGATGCAAGCATCGGAAAACGCACCATAATGACGCATGATATCATGACATAACTTTGATCCAGAAACGATGCAATCCCAAAAGTTGCGGCTCACGAAAGGCCATGTCGCCATCTTGTCCAATCTTCTCGATCACGACAAACAGAATCCGCTCATCAAGGCCGTCTGAGGCTGGCCTCAATAAGCGGAGGGACTAACTGTATAGGTCAAAATCTGCTCTAAAATATTTAGCGCAATATAATACTAAGGAATGGGTTAGTCGAGGTCGACCAGGAAGCAGCGAGGTTTGTGGTCGAGATGTCAACAACGGGCGAGATCAAGCACCATTAGCAGAGTTGTAACGTCTAGTTTGCAAAATGAGATATTAAAGAGAATATTCTCTACACTTGTACTATTAGGGTGTGTTAGGGGTATGTCTCATATATATATAGAAAAAGAGACAGTGATGTAGGGCATGTGACATTGATTTGATAAGAACAGACTTTTGAAAAAAAATTCTCTCTTTTATAAAGATACAAACACTACCTTTTCATCAAGATTCTTGTTCAAATTATTCCACACTTTTTCATCAGATCCGAGAATAATTCGAACACTCTAGGATTTGTCTGTCACTCATCATTGTCAGGAGGGACAATCGTCTAGTTCAACCTTTATTGGGTGAACCACGTCTCCTATTTACTTAAATATCCATTTAATGCTATTTATTGTTAATTCTTCCTCCATTATTGCTCACACTTTTTAGAACAATTAATGTATGTTGTAGTCAACCCAATACCAGATCTGTCTAATGTTATTCACGTTTTTGAAACTCATATCTAGAGACATTATTTTTAAATAAGTTTAACTCATTATTATATAAACTCCATTATTTTAGTCGAAAGTTATATTTTTTGGTCAAACACTTTAATAGAGGTATCTCATGTCACGTATAATTGGGATATGAAAATTGTAATGAATAAAATGATTTACAACGAACATAGTTGACTGTTTTAACAAATTTTAAATCTTATAAAATGGCCGGTAGTTCAACGATATGAGATTTGACAATGGCATGTTGTATCAAATAAGATAATTAAATTTTATTAAGTCCCATCTTTTACAAACAACTAAAATTATGAGGAACTAAATAGCCTTGGGCTCTTGGCCAGATTATTATTTTCCATACTATTTTATATTTTCATAAGTCATAATGTAAGTGCTAGGAGCAAGGTAGAATCTTACGTTGAGTTTAAGCTATATGCATTTGCGATATAAAAATATTTATATATTCAAATTATTTATAAATTAGTTATATTATAAATAATTTCAATAATAAACACTGATTGCTATGAGAGGTTAAACTACTCAATCAAATAAATATTGTCTGACTAACGTTTTATAATTTAGAGAAACCATAACGATAACGACTCACCAAATCCATTGCCGTTATACTAACAGAACGCCTATTAACGACGTTTCCATGGAGCTGTGGTTCCCACCGGCATACAAGACGGCAATCAGAGTGGCAGGTTAACGGCAGGGAATGGGCGCACGTGAGCGGCTGGTCACTTTCACAGCTCACGTGCGTCACGTAGTCTCCCACGTAATCCTAATTTGTACCCGCAAATCTGGGCCTCTTGTTTTGGGCCCCCTTCCGCTTTCAGGAACCGTCCCATCCTATTCCCATCATGTCATTATATTTCCACCACCTCCCAATCACATGTCAAAATCCTCACCCTCTATAGTACAAAATACAAATTCCAGAGTATATATCACCCACACAATAACAATCAATCATATTATGTGTACAGACTTTACTCGTATTTTATATAGGTAAAGACGGTTTCCGATAGATATTACCTATGTATTTAGACAAAATACCGAGTATAGATATCACCCATACAATATGAAGTGGATTGAAAATCCTAAAATCTCAAGCTTAAATTTTAGTAGAAGTAAAAATATTAGGTAATTTTTTCTTAATTGTTCAAGCTTTGATCCATAAAATTATTCGATATTTGTGATGCGAGGTAATGAGTACTAGAAGCGTGCGCATGATTTTTTTTGTAAGGTATCAATATTTGAATAAATAAATAAATAAAAAATCACTATAATGACATATAGTGTTATTTTTATATTTATGCCTAATATTTTATTGTTCTTATTATCTATGTATACATATCTAGTAATAAATTTTTTTGATGAGACGGTGTCCCGTGACACCGTTTGGAGCAAGGTCCCAAAAAAAGATACTTTTTTTATTGCAGAATTCAAACTTTTCAATTTTTATTATAAATTCGTATATATTTTGTTTTTTAAAATAAAATTTATATATTTAAAATCTATATAAAAAATCATATAAGTCACGATGATTAATAAATTAAAATATTTAAAAATAAATAAATATTGTGATAAAAATAACTTGCTCGACTCTCGAAATCCAAAAATTACCCTCCTTTTCCTAACAATACGAGTTCAAACTTCAAAGGCGTTGTTTCCGCATAGGGGTGGACATTCAGGCAGTTCTGATTGAATATGAAAGTTTTAGTTTGGATTTTTGGTTTACGGATTAAATAATTGACAATCAAAATCCAATCCAAAAAAGCTCGAATTGGATCAAATTTTTTAAGTTCGATTTTGGATTAATCAGATTGGATATTTTGAATTTTCGATTTTGAGCTTATAAGTTTAGATATTTCGTCTTCATAAAAAATGAGCATCTAAATAAAGTATTCATGTTACAACAACAACAACAACAACAACAACAACAACGACCCAGTGAAATCCCATTAGTGGGGTCTTGGGAGGGTAGTGTGTACGCAGAACATACCCCTACCCCGAGGGAGTAGAGAGGTTGTTTCCGAAAGACTCTCGACTAAAGAAAATGAAAAGAGACAATATCAGTATCACCAATAGAAACCAAATAAAAAATAATATCATGGAAATGAGAAAGTAGATGCAAAGCAAATGCGATAAACAGTACATAGACCCAACACTATAGTAAACAAAGGAGTAGTAAGACACAACATTTTCACTAGATGACACCAACAAAAACCCTACCAGACTAGCATCACAAAGGTACGAAGTAAGGGAGACTCAACTACTTCCTAACCTACAACCCTAATACTCGATCTCCACAACTTCTTATCAAGAGCCATGTCCTCGGAAATCAGAAGCCTCGCCATGTCTTGCCTAATCACCTCTCCCCAATACTTTTTAGGCCGTCCTATACCTCTTCTCGTGCCCTTCAAAGCCAGCTGTTCACACCTCCTTACCGGAGCATCTAGGCTTCTCCTTTGTACGTGTACGAACCATCTGAGCCCCGCTTCCTGCATCTTGTCATCAATGGGAGCCACGCCCACCTTCTCCCGAATATCTTCATTCCTAATCTTATCCATCCTAGTGTGACGGCACATCCACCTCAACATCCTCATTTCTGCTACTTTCATCTTCTGGATATGTTAGTTCTTAACAGACCAAAACTCAATCCTATACATTATGGCCGGTCTAACCACCACTTTGTAAAACTTACCTTTGAGTATCAGTGGCACTCTCTTATCACACAAGACTCCAGATGCTAACCTCCACTTCATCCACCCCACCTCAATACGGTGTGTGACATCTTCGTCAATCTCACCTCCCCTCTGGATAACTGATCCATGGTACTTAAAATTGCCTCTACTTGGTATGACCTGTGATTCAAGCCTCACTTCTACGCCCACTTCCCTCGGTTCAGTGCTTAACTTACACTCCAGATTCGTCCTGCTCAGCTTGAAACCCTTAGATTCAAGGGCCTTTCTCCAGACCTCCGACCTCTCGTTAACACTGGTTCGCGACTCATCAATCAAAACTATGTCATCGACGAATAACATATACCATGGCACCTCCTCTTGAATATGGTGTGTTAACGCGTCCATCACCAGGGCAAATAAGAACGGGCTGAGTGCAGAACCTTAGTGTAACCCCATAACAACTGAAGACTGCTCAGAGTCGCCTCCTACCGTCTTAACCCGAGTCTTAGGACGGGTTAGGAACCTTGGGCAAAGTATTCATGTTAAGTTACCTAAAAAATTTCTCAATCTCACTGCTTCTCCAAATAAGTATTCAAGTAATGAAATCATTATCAAGAAAATATTACAAAAACATTAATAAGGCCGATAAGAAGTAGCAATAGTAAAACTATGTCCAAATAGAAAGTATTCTGACAGTAACTTAGTAATTAGTATTGAATATACGAGATAATATCTAATGGATAGGGTATTGGACTTATTACTACTATTTGACATGGATAATGGAGTAAATATAAAATATAAAAAATTCGAATTTTCGGATATCCAAAAATATGAAGTAATAAATTCAATATCCAATCCGAAATTAAAAAAACTTAAAAATTAAATCTGAAATCCAATCCGTAATCCAAAAATTCAAACCAAAATTTCAAAAAGTTCAAATTCCAGTTTGAATTTCGGGTTTACCCAAATTATGCTCACCCATGTAATCCCACCCTAAAAGAAAAGTAAAAATGAGAGGGATTATATTATATTACAGATTAAAATGGAAAGAAAAAATAGATATTGTATACACAGGTGGGACCAGCCAATCACAACATGAGTTGGCCACGTGAATTGGGAGGCGGAACAGATGCGTAAGTAAACATTTTTTATCACGTGAGTTTCCCCCAATTCACGGGCTACACGACACGTTTGAAGTACGCGCTTGTTTTCTTATTGCAAAAAGAAAAAGATAGAGGTTGGTCATATTAATTACGTACCGAATAGTATTAATAAATAATCCTCCGACCGTCCTAAGAAAACACTATTGTTAACTGATCCCTATACTGATACCTTAAGCAAAGAATGTGTGCAACACCCAACACGGCAGCTAAAGAAGCTTCTTCAACTCTACAATTATATTCATTCAATTCAATAAAATATAATTCACCATTAAAACTAATGGTATTATTAAAGTAAACTAATGATTGAAGCTTCTTCTGGTACATTGGATATTTCTCTATTGTTATCTGTAAATATATCTAATCGTTGTTTCATTTGCTTGATATAATTGCCTATGTACCTTTAACCTTGTGGTTTCCGTATTTACTATGACACGTTAATGAGCAATGGAAACCTTAATCATTGTTCTATAATCGGATAAGAGTTTGTAAAAAAAGGTAAAGAACAGCTAAAGAATAAATAAGGTAGCTAGCGATAAAAGGAAATATATAGGATGAAACTTTTATTATTGTTATTATTATTATTATTACTATTACTATTACTATTACTATTATTATTATTATTATTATTATTATTATTATTATTATTATTATTATAACAGAGAATTACAACATTGTGAAAACGTATCTCGAAAGGTAAGGTGTGGGAATTTTATTAATGGCACTCGATTGGAATCGTATGAGTCTGTTGGTATGTCCAAACTATTGAATCCCTAACTCACAAGCAGGGACGAATCTATTAAAGGGACCACCCTTTAGAATTATATAAGAACAATCTTTATCGGTGAATCTTTTTCACGTTGTTTCAAATTTGAACAACATTGAGCAAATTTTTGGTTTCGCCCGGGGACGAATCCAGTGTATTCGTTACGAGTTCCTGTAAGCCCAATAATTTTTGTTCATATCTTGTATTTGTATTAAAAAATTTATTAAATATATAAAAATATCTAGTATGAAACTCAATCATCAATTCAGTTATTATTGTATATTAACTTGAGATTTTAATAGGAACAATAAAATTAAAATTCTGAATCGGTGGTGTCTCTGTTGGCCACTACTCACAAGCACTAAAAGTCTAGAACTATTGTAGGAATACTACTTTAATTTGTCGTTTTCTGAAGAAGCACGTGATTTGCAGTGTCAAACTCAGGTGTCCCACCGTTTTTGTACAAAATTTGTGACTTTGGCTGCTGCGCGCTTTTCCTTGTGCCTGTTTGGATTTATCCTATTCTCTGTTCACGTACTATCGTTTTCCCAAAGGATGAGGAATTCATTGAATAAAAGATAGATGAATAAAAATTCATGGGTCAAGGAGTGGTTCTAAAATGTTATACTCCTTTTCGGTGTAATTTTTCTGATAGAGATTGTAAATGTTGATAGGATAAATAAAACTGAATGACCTTATCGTACCTTCAATTCATGTTTGCATAAAATAACAAGAAGTTTTGAGTTGATATGGGGATTTCTTTATTTTGTCCACTGAATTCACAATCTTCAGCATTGCATCTTTTCGTACTATCTTAAATCTTCATGCAGACAAACAAGTCGGAGTTGGGATCACATGATTTGTTCTTATCTAGTCTTACACAATACATACATACACAAATCTAAACGGTGAAAGCAGAAAATATGCTATATTAAGTAATTGCATAAGGAGTGTCACGTGGAGTCGAAAACAGAGGATAGTTAAAATCGAAGATAATTATTCTATTTATTACCGGAAAGATTGATGCTCATAAAGATAAAATAAATGCCTACCACCCGATATCATTTAATAAAGAATATTTTACAGTATTTAGTACACTGTCCGTTATAAAGAATTTGTCATTCATGCCCGCCGTTATACATTTTTCAATGGCCCTCATAATTGACATTAAGGAAGGACTTGATCCTAGGACCTTGTTCTCTAAGTGCAAATATAAATAGTAAACTCTATTATCATTGTAAAGGACATGAATTTTCTGGCCAATTTACGCTATAATCTATTCAAAGCTTAATACAATTTTATCTTCTTGCTTTTTTATTTCATTGATATTGTGTCCGGAAGCCCTGCTCCAGGAACTACTGTTTCTGCTATTTCATCTTCAGCTCAAGGCTAAGTATTGCATATTTATTCAATTCTTCTATTATTTCAGGATCAAATTATTTCATTTGTCTAGAAATCACGTATAAATTCAACCGTACCGTTTTACGGGCAAACAATTTGATGCCCACCATAGGGCCTAGACAGTCATGTAATTAAGTTAGTCCTTGCCTCTTTTACTAACGGGTTTTGATTATTTGTTCTTAGCAAAGGCATATAATGGTGTCACTACTAGAAATACAGACTTCTCCCACAGAAAAATCGATGGAAAATTTGTGTAAAATTTCAATATTCCCACGACATTCCAAGGGGAGACGCTCGGTGGAAAAATAGTTGGTGGGAAAATAGTTTCCCACGACATTCGTGGGTAATTCCTGGCGAGTTTCCCACTGAGGGTTTGGTGGGGTCACCTAGTGTAATTTCCCACGAATGTCGTGGAAAAAGTAAGAAAATAAAATAATTTAATTTTCTTAATTTTTTCACCGAATCCGTGGGAAGTATTAAAAATAATTTAGATATTTTTTTATTTTACCCATGGAAGCAGTGGAAAATATTCATAACCTGGATATAAACATATGAACATTCCCACGAACATCAGTGGGAAATATTGAAATTCTGGGAAAAAATGCACAAAATTCCCACGGAGTCGGTGGGAAATCCGTGGGAAATCTAGAAAATATTTTCATGGCCAAATCTATTTTTAGAACTACACCACCTGCCAAACAGAAAGTACAACCAACAATACAAGACTAAATACAATTAAGTATTCAAATATCAAATTCAACATGCAATCCAATTCATTTCATAAACAACAACTAATCAATCCATTTCATAATTAATCCAACTAATCCAAAAGTAGAACAAAAACTCAAAAAATCCAACATTCAATATTCAACATCCAAGTATCATCTAAGACAAGCTAATAAAAGAAATTACTCCTTAGTTATCATCAGATGCTGGAGAACGGGGCACAGAAAATGCACCAGATGCTAAGATGGAGTTTATCTGAGACTTGAGACTTTAACATCACTAGTGACAAGTCTTAATGCATCGTCCTTTCGCCCCATTTCTTCCTCCCTTCGCCTTTCCTCTTCTTCCCTTCGCCTATCTTCTTCCTCCCTTCGCTTTGCCTTTTCTTCCCTTGCAGCCCTTTCTTGAAGATACAACTCTGTAATCTTCGCTACCTTCCTATTCAATTGCTCAAACTCATCCAGATCAACCGAGCAATGTGACGAAGAATAAGAACCAGACAATCCAGAAGTACGACGACCGAGACTAAACTCTTATCCAAGGCCGTAGACTCTCCCCTTATGCACGCTTCCAGCTGCCTTAATCCACATGTCCGTGATCTCCTCTTAAGTTGGTTGGATTGGCCTACCTTGATCATCAATCGACCGGCTTTAAATGAACTCCTCCAAGATTCGTTTGAAATTATCCTGTAAAACAATTACAATTATTATAAAAATAAATTTTATTAAAGAAAATTTATACAAGTAAGTATCTTTATTTCTCAAACTTTAAAGTGAAACACATGAAAAGATAAAAAGCGTAGCAGCCTAGCTGGACTTAATCACTTTAAAGTATCTTTATTTCTCAAACTGGTATAGAAGAAGAAAGTTAAAAACAGAATGTAATGTAATAAAATTTAGATAAACTAAGAGGAACTAAAAGGAAAATTGCTAGCTATAACAATTGAACCATCTGTTCTCCAAAATTTTGGTAATTATGCTGCAGCATACTGTCAAAAATATCAATAATAGGCTTTTCTTGAAACATTAATTGTCTCTCCAGATTTCAATAGATCCTCTTCCCAACATCTTTATATAAAACATTTCCCTTTGCCACTCTTATCAAATAAAAGCTTATCTAATCAATCCTATACTATATTTTGTTGCTTTTGATATTTAGGGCAAATAAATATGCACACAATATTCAAAGCGATGCAGTAGAATGATATACCCAGAAATCACGATCCTGTTAACGCAATAAATTTGACAATGAGCAATTAGACTGTCTAAAAAGTTAAGTACTTGGATTAGAAAAGTAATTTTCGTTTTTTGAGTGTTTCCTATATGGTTTCTGTAATATGGCCATTATTTTGTCAAATGGAGTCCATCTCACATAAGCATAAGCATCTTTGCAAAGTGTAGACTTTGTTGGCAATATTCTTTGGGACCCAAAAATATTGCATTGTGTGTTGGACATCATTTGCACAAGTTGTATCTCTTCTTTTACACCTAAGAGGTCAAGACTTTTTTGCCTATAAAAGGGAAGGCCATTAGTTCATTTTAGACACACCAACAATACTTGTCTTCAATTCTTGTTTCATCCTTTATTAAGAGTGTTTTGTATGAGAGTTAAGTGTTGGAAAACACTTGTGTGAACCCTTTCTTTGGAGTGATCTTGTGAGGTTATTCTCTTAGGGTATTTGGGATTAATTAGAGTGTTTACTCTAATTTTGTACTCTCTTTTGTACTCTTATTATTATAGTAAATTGCTCCTCTCCGCTTGTGGACGTAGGTCACTTTGACCGAACCACGTTAAATTTATATCTTCTTTATCTACTTTAATTGTCGTTGTTATTAACTTCCATTGTCTTTGTTATTGTCATTATACCGTTGTTTGGCTATATTCCGTACTACCCGGGTTCCCGATCCTAACAGTTTCTTTGAGAAGAATCCAATTACACAAACATCTAACACATCAGATTCTCACCATGTCATATCAAGGATTAATTCAGTTACTCAGATGTGGCCTCATGAAGATAAACCAAGGCAACTTTACATTGTCTTGATCATGTAAATTCACATTGTTATAATTCAAAAACACATCAAGAGCAAGAAAGAGAAGAAGAAATGTAATATGACAAATACATGTCAATTTTAATGCTATGTTTACTGTTTTTGTAGTAACAGAGGTTTTACTGTATGACAAGTGGTAAAACTCAAGAAATTTCATGCAATTTTTGTTTTTTATTGAATGAATGATATTAGTACTATAATCCCAACCAAGACTCAATATAATGACATTGACAACCTTTATAACCATCCATCTCTTCATGTTTGGCAGCTAACAAATTTACTATGTGAACCCACGAAAGAAAGCTGCTTAAAATGTGCATGATTGATCCTCTTAATTTGATCAGTGTTTTGCTGCTATTTAGGAGTGTTCCTTATCGAGAATTAGCTCTCTATATGGGAATATAACTGCTGGTCAAGGGAAAATTCACAAGGCATTGAGATGTAGAGAACCTGGTTTTAAAACTGGCATGTATACATGGAAATCACTTAACACTTTTTGACGCTTATGACAAGAGAAGAAGTTGTTAATTTATTATGCTTAATGTTAATAAGAGAGCGATATTGTTAATTCATATATGTGAAGAATGTTGTTAATCTTACATGGGTTGTCTCAGCGCGCGGCTCGATCCAAGTCGTTTTTATTCCATCCTTCAACTTCTTCATGTGAGTTTCCTCAAACACCTCATCATGAGTAACTGGTCTTCCTTTAGCCTTTTCCTGCAAAAATAAATAATATGTTAAAAAATTATAACTAAAATAGTTATAAATCAAGAAAAATATAATAAACACATTACCAATCTTCTTCGATGAGCCGCCATACTAATTGAGCTGCCCGTGTGCACCGAGCCACCCTTGTTGGACAAACAGGCTACCCTTCCCTGTTCGCTCTTCTTCTCAAATTTTGGAGAGTTCCAATACTCAAGAAGTTTAACCCATATATCATCAAGAATTCAACTTGGCCTCTTTTTACTTTCTCGAGTAGTCTGAAGCATATCAGACAACCTATCAGAACATTTCTTAAAGAAAACGACTCGTACCTCAGCTTTAAAATCGCGTGACAATGCACACTTCATCTGCAAATAAAAACATGTTAGAATTACTATAGCGAGTTGAAAACTAAAGCAAAAGATTAATTTTACCCTAAATTCAGCAAACATTCTGTCCCTAATGTGACTTGGAACATCTGACCAAAACCTCCATGGTGCGTGATAAAATGAACACATCGATTCAACCACGACTTTCGTAGCCTGAGAAGGATAAAAGCTGCATTGAATTTAAAACAAGTTAGAAACTATATTTAGAATTAATTATAAATTAAAATATGAATATGTACCCTGCTCCATCGGGCACAATAATCAACCTCCGAAGATCATCATATTTTCCAATATTTGGAGGATCCTGCCTTCGTATAGAAGTCTGTGTAGGAGGCTGTGTAGCTGTATCACTATCAGTATATGGGGATGTCGAATTACCATCGACTCCATTATCTGGCCTAGAAATGCTGGGAGATGAAGACGGAGTGAATTCAAACGAAGGCATGAAAGAGTGGCTAGCAGGTTGACTAAATGATGAAGACATGCCAGAGGAAGATGATGAATGGATGATTGGAGAAAATGATGATCGGATGCCAAAAGAAGATGATGAAGGAATGGCTGGAGAAGATGATGATGGCATGACAGGGCAAGATGATGAGGGTATGCCCGAAAATGGAGTGAATTTAGACGAAGGCATGGAAAAGTTCCTAGCAGGTTGACTAAATGATGAGGGCATTCCACAGGAAGATGATGAATGAATGATTGGAGAAGCTGGTGATTGAATGGCAGGTGAATCAAGATAGGGTATACAGAAGAAAGAGAAAGATAAAGTATTAGACTATACTATATTTTACAGGATGGGCTTTTAAACTTCATGGGCAATCTATTTTTTTCTTTTCTTTTTTCTTTTTTAGAAAAGCTATCTACTTCTAGAAATATTGACGAATCATCAACGATCAATTTTTCAGATGTTGTTGCTTTAGGAATAACCATCCAATTAGTTGAAAACGTATGTGGTCAATTTTGAGAAGAGGTAGTTAATACAGTAGATAAAATTCAAAGTTCGAAGCATAATTTTACCAGTTTATATTCCACCAGCTATGAACTATAAAAATTTAATAACTTCAAAGACAAAATTAAAAAAATTGCAAAAGAGGGCAACTTGATTCGCTTCACATTAAGTTTTTTAACCCTAGGGTTTGAAATAGTATAAAATCCCTAAGTTTCAAAGTACTCTGGGGGAAATCAAAAACGAAAAAGGAGAGGGTCACTGAGTGAGAGAGAGAGAGAGAGAGGGGGAGGGGGGAGGGAGGGGTCGAATTACCTGAAAATGGAGTGAAGAGAGAGAGAGAGAGAGTGTGACGGAGGGAGGCATCGTGGAGTGGAAGATACAGAGGCGAAAATTCAGAGGCGTCTGTAGAATAGAATGAGAAAAAACTTAAGGTTATGTGAATAATAAAAAACTTTCCCACTGCTACCCTGGAAAATCTCTGTGGGAAATATTTTTCATAATTATAAGAAAAATTTAAAAATTTAAAAATTTAAAAATATCCGTTCACACTGAGTCTATGGGAATATGTAAAAATATTTTTTATTTATTGTTTAAGTTCCCATTGTCTTCACTGGAAATTATTTTCAGTTTTATATAATTTTTTTTTAATAATTTTTCCCACAGAATTAGAAGAAACTAAGTTACGCGTATTTTTGCGCCAAAACGTTCCCACGGATAGTCACTAACAAATGTTATTATTTTTCTAGGAAAAGAAATTTTAATTTTTCCATTGTATTTCGGTGGGAATTGCCAATGAAAATTTTTTCATTTGAAATTTCTGTGGGGAAATGATGTGTTTCTTGTAGTGTGTTAACAACATACACAATCCTGAGGTCCAAAAAAATCAGCCTCCGCATGAAGATTCAATCAGTGATATCTGCAATAAGGGGAACGATGCCACGCCGGTCCACGACAGACGCTACCCGCCACATGTTCGGGAGGCGACTCCCGATGATGATGAAGAAGAACATGTTGTTGAAGCGGTAAGGGTTCTACAGGAGCAACAAGAGGTCATTCTTGGCCATATCACACGGAAGAATAAGGTTATGACAGACTAAAGCAAATGTTATCGGTTGCTTTCAATAACGCGAACGGACGAGGTCCATATGCTCCCGGTGTTCCTGCAAATCAAATAATGCAGAGGGTCGACAAAAACACCCCGAGGGGCGAGGTCAGCTTTGATATGGCTGGGGGGAACGGATCAGTTTACAACAACGAGAGAGATCCCTTCAAAAGCAAACTCTTACGGTTTATTAGGGAAGTGAACGCCCGCATGGACCAAATCTCGGGTGCACCACCAGTGCTGAGAGGACCGAACTAAAAGAAGTATACCTAACTGCTATACAAACCGATCGTGACACAAGAATTGATCCCTAAGCGGCTTACAATGCCTACGTGCCAAAATATGATGGGAATTCAGACCCTCAGAAGCATATTACCACCTATACAACGGCGGTGAAGGGGAAAGATTTAGCTCCCCACGAGATCGAATCAATTTTGCTAAAGAAATTTGGAGAGACTCTCATGAGGGTAGCCTTGACGTGGTATCCATTGTTGCCCGAGCATTCCATAAATTCCTTTGAGATACTCACAGATTCTTTTATTAAGGCCCATGCCGGGCCAAAAAGGTACAGGCCCGAAAGGCCGACATATTCAGAATTGCACAAAGAGAGTCCGAGTTACTGCGGGAATTTGTCACCCGGTTCTAGGAGGAAAGAATATTGATCCTGGGTGTTCCAGATGAATGGGAGGTTGAAGCATTCACCAAGGGTTTGAATCTGAGAAGTTCTGATGCTTCCCAGAAATTGAATGAAAGTTTGCTCGAGTTCCAAGCGACGACTTAGGCGGATGTTCACAACTGGTACAAGTCCAAGATAAGTATTGATGATGATCAACTTGGCTTCCCAGCGTCGGTTAAAGGTCGGTAGAAGATTAAAGAGAAATCAAAAGACGATTTCGACACAGATAGACGATCTTCGAGGGACTGGTTTTTGCCTTATGAACGGGCCGAAGGACACGACAGAGGTTTCGCTACGGTAGACAGGTTCGCTACTGATTGAAGAACTGATCGCGGCCGAAATAATAGATCGCTACAGGACAAGGAAGCATCAGGTTCTCGAGATCCTTCCTATCCCAGACTTTCAGAATACAACTTCAACGTCAGTGTAGTAGAGTTGGTATTGGCTATAAGGAACATTAAAGAAGTACGGTTCCTGAAGCCGATGAGGTTCGATCCCAGCCTGAGCGATCCAAATTTGTGGTGCGAATACCACGGGACGAACGGCCACCGAACTGGGGACTGGCGACATTTGCACAAAGAAGTGGCGACACTACTGAAAAATGGCCATCTCAGGAAATTCTTAAGTAACCGGGACAAAAATAATTGCGGTCGCAACCGTGATAACATGGAGCCCTCAAAAGTAGGAGAAAACCTCCTCGCCCAGATAACTAATATAATTTTTGGGGGGAACGAGATTAACGGGGTTATCTTCTCGGCAGCAAAAAAGACGAAGGTAACAGTAACCCACGTCAAGAGGCTTCGGGAAGTCGTTGAGGACGACATCACTTTTACGGAGGAAGACGCAGACGGATTATTGCTACCACACAACAACGCATTGGTAATTTCTTTAAATGTATTAAATTTTAAAATCAAACATGTTCTGGTGGATTCAGGAAGTTCGGCCAATATTATACAATTGAGGGTATTGGAGCAAGCCAAACTTACCAGAAGCATAATTTCGGCCACAAAACTCCTCGCCATGTTCAACCTCGCAAGCGTGACAACCCAAGTAGAGACCCTACTACCCACAAATCCCGAAAGGGTGATGAAGACGACCCTTTTCGAGATTGTGGACGGTAATATGGGTTACAATATTATTCTGGGAAGACTGTGGTTGCACGAGATGAAAGCCGTACCATCAACGTATCATTAGTTGCTGAAATTCCCAACTCCCGAGGGGATTAAACAGATAAAAGGCAACCAACCGGCGACAAGGGAGATGAATGCAATTTCAGTCTCCAATAGCAAAGGGAAGGAGCATGCGACATAGCAATTACAGGAACCGACACCTGCTCCCAAATCAAGTGAAGTCAACCAGGGGGAAGAAGCATCGGAATCTTATCAAGTGCCAAGATATTTTCAGGTACCAGAAGAGACGGATGCAACGAAGTCCACAACGGAAGAGCTTGAGCAAGTCGCATTGTTTGAAAAGTTCCCGGAGAGGAAATTCCACTTGGGGACAGGACTACACCCGGAGCTGAGGTCTGGATTTATTGAATTTCTTAAGTTTAATGCCGATTGCTTTGCGTGGTCGTATGCGGATATGACAGGTATCCCAACGAAAGTGATCGTACACAAGCTAAGCTTAGATCCTTACATTCCTCTGGTAAGACAAAAGAAACTACCTATTGCCGAGGACAGAAATAAATTCGTCAAAGAAGAGGTAACTCGCTTACTTGATATCGGTTCGATCCGAGAGGAAAAGTATCCAGACTGGCTAGATAACGTAGTAGTAATTCTTAAGAAGAACAATAAATTTTACATGTGCTTAGACTATAGGGACTTGAATAAGGCGTGCCCAAAGGACTCGTTCCCGCTGCCAAACATCGATCAAATGATTGATGCAACAGCGAGGCACGAGTTAATGAGTTTCCTCAATGCTTACTCCGGGTACAACCAAATTAAGATGAACCTGGAGGATCAGGAAAAGACTTTGTTCATAATGAATTTCGGCATATATTGCTATAATGTGATGCCCTTAGGGCTAAAGAACGCCGGCTCGTTAACAAGATGTTTGAAAAACAGATAGGGAAAACCATGGAATTTATATAGACGATATGCTTGTTAAGTGTTTGAACGCATGTGACCATCTTAAGCACTTGCAAAAAACTTTTGACATCCTAAGGAAGCATAACATGAAGCTTAATCCCCAGAAGTACTCATTTAGGGTCAGCTCCGACAAATTCCTAGGATTTCTGGTATCACAAAGGGGATTGAGGTAAACCCCGATAAAATCAAATCCATCGAAGACATCCCGGACCAGCTATCAAGCATAAAAGAGGTTCAAAGGCTCACTGGGAGATTGGTTGCTTTGAGCAGGTTCATTTTCTGGTCATCAAAGAAATGCCATCATTTCTTCGCGCTACTCAAAAAGAAGAAAAACTTCGAGTGGAACATGGAATGCCAGGAGGCTTTAAGGGATTTGAAAAGATACTTGTCAAGCCTTCCGTTACTGTCAAAGCGGGAGAAAGGTGAAAAATTGTTAATCTACCTAGCAATCTCGGAGGTAGCGGTAAGCGCCGTTTTAGTCTGTGAGGATGAAGGTACACAATTTTCCATTTATTACGTTAGTAGAATTTTAACGGGAACAGAAACTCGCTACCCGCATTTGGAGAAGTTGGCCTTAGCCCTCGTAATCCCCGCTCGGAAGCTAAGGCCTTACTTCCAATGTCACCCGATAGTTATGGTGGCCACCTTTCCTCTACGGAATATCCTTCATAAACCCAAACTATCGGTTGGCCAAATGGGCCGTCGAAATAAGTGAATTTGACATAGAATATAAACCTAGGACTGCGATTAAGTCACAAGTTCTGGCCGACTATGTGGCCGATTTTAGTCCGGGATTGCTACCTCTGCAACCAAAGAGGCATTGATGGTGTCAAAATCGACATCGGGAGTTTGGATCCTACTCACGGACGAAGCTTCCAATGTAAAGGGGTCCGTGCTCGGCATATTATTAATCACGCCTTCGGGAGAAACCCTAAGGCAGGCCATAAGAATGGTCCATTTGACTAACAACCAATCGGAGTACGAAGCTTTGATTGCAGGACTCGAGTTGCCCCGGGGACTAGATTTCGAGGTCATAAAAATCAAATACGACTCCCAGCTAGTGGTAAATCAGGTTTACGGGATCTTCAAAACCAAAGAGGAGCGCATGAAACAATACATAGTAAAGGTTCAGGCTCTGCTTGCTCGATTCTGGGAGTGGTCAATTACGCATATCCCGGGGGAAGAAAATGTAGAAGTGGACGCATTAGCTAACCTCGGTTCATTAATAAAAATGAAGAGATCGGATTTCGGGACGGTAGTACAGCTCATGCACTCGGTTCTGGACGCAAATAGCTAATATGAGGTAAATACGACTAATTTGGTTTGGGACTGGAGGAATGAGATTATTGATTATCTCAAACACGAGAAGTTGCCCGAAGACCCCAAGGCATCCCCGGCGTTGCGTGCCAAAGCAGCACAATATAGCTTCAAAGGAGGCCAACTATACAGAAAATCTTTTCAAGGCCCGTTGGCCTGATGCTTGGGAGCCTCCAAAGCTAATTATGTTATGCGAGAAGTCCACAAAGGGATATGTGAAAATCATCCGTGCGCAGACTGAAGGGGAGCCTTGTTGTAACTAGTAAAGTTGCTACCATGTGACCAGGAGGTCACGGGTAGGGGTGTTCATGGTTCGGTTTAGGTCGGTTTTTCCCTAAAAAGAAATTAAACCAAGTCGGTTTTTCAAATATTAGAACCAAACCAAACCAAACCAATTAAGTTGGTCTTTTATAGATTCAGTTTTTGTCATTTTTCAATTTTTTTTGGTTATTTATCGGTTTTTTCTTAAATATGAGACATATACTACCAAGCGCACATACCAGCGACTGCGTTTTCAACATAACACTATCAAACTAATTGCTCTTTGAGAAATCTATTATTTACCAAGATATATTGATGATAATTGACTCAAATAGTGATGAATAGTTTAAGTACTCAATTAAAAATCGATTATTTTTAACATGAAATAAATTTTTGTACTTAGCAAAAGAAAACTACCAATCAAACTAGAAGGCAAAGAATTAGATTATTATAATAGCAAAGAACTAGACCAAAAATACAAATGACTAATATGTACTATAAAATTTCAGAAACTTTATATAAAAATATACACATATATATATATAGGTGTAATAATAAATTTATATAGCTACTTTTATAGTCGGTTTGGTTCGGTTTTCTCTATTATTTTTTTTATTAAAACCAAAACCAAACCAAATTTGATCGATTTTTAAAATTTAAAACCAAAACCAAACCAAACCTAAAAAGTATCGGCTTTTTTAATCGGTTTGGTTTGGTTTTCGGTTTGGTTCAGTTTTTTGATTTTTTATGAACACCCCTAGTCACGGGTTCAAGCCGTAAAAATAGCCTTTTGCAGAAATGCAGGGTAAGGTTGTGTACAATAGACCCCTTGTGGCCTGGCCCTTCCCCGGACCTCGCGCATCGCGGGAGCTTAGTGCACAGTGCTGCCTTTTATTCAGGCGCAGACTCCTTAATACTAAAATTGGTAAGGGAGGGATACTATTAGCCCCGATTGGAACAAGACGCCTAAGCTTTCGTGCAAAAATGCGATAAGTGTCAACGTTATGCACCACTGATACATCAACTAGCAAAATCATTGCACTCAGTTCTGTCTCTATGGCCGTTCATGAAGTGGTGAATGGATATCGTCTGACTACTGCCGCCGGCCCCTGGTAAGGTAAGGTTTCTTTTATTTTTAACTGGCTATTTTTCTAAGTGTGTTGAAGCGGGTCCTTATCAAAAGATTGGCGAACATGAGGTGGTAGATTTCTTATGGAAAAACATAATTTGCAGATTTGGAATACCAAAAGAGATAGCTTGCGATAACGAGCCACAGTTTATAGGTGCAAAGATCACGAAGTTCCTTGAAGACTTGAAAATCAAAAGGATCACATCTTTGCCTTATCATCCGAGCGCAAATGGTCAAGCGGAATCAACGAACAAAGTAGTTATACAAAATCTCAAAAAGAGATTGGAAGCAGCCAAAGGTAAATGACCCGAGTAATTGCCAGGAGTGCTATGGGTATACCGAACAACGGCCAAATCGAGCACATGAGAGACTCCTTTCTCCCTTGTGTACGGAGCAGAAGCCTTGATCCCGGTGGAAGTAGGGGAACCTACCTTGAGATATTTCCAGGCAAATAAAGAGGCAAATAATAAAGCGATGATAGTCAAATTGGAGCTACTCGATGAGCGGGGACTTGGCACATATAAGGATGGCAGCTCAAAAATAGAGAATAGAAAGAAATTATAATCGAAGAGCCAACCTCCGTTATTTCAAAGTGGGAGACTTGGATCTAAGGAAATAACTCAAAACACGCGGGATCTCAACGCAGGGGGGCTAGGTCCAACATGGGAAGGCACCTACCGAGTTTCTGCCGTTATCGGGACAGGTTCATATGAGGTAGAATCAAGATGGAGAAAAGTTGCCAAGCAACTGGAATGTGGCACACCTCAAGAGTTATTATTGCTGATGAACATCGTCTGTACTGAAAGTATGTACTGCACTCCTTTTCCCTTCGTCCAGTTATTATCCCAATTAGATTTTTCTTGCAAGGTTTTTAACGAGGCAGAAACGAAAAGCATACTACGAAGAAGGTTTCAACAGCAGCAATAAGACCTTTTAATAGCAAGGCACACATGCGAAGAATCACTTCGGAACGGTTAGATAATCTTTGGCTCGATAGCAAAATTCCCATGGGGAAGTTAAATTTGCTATCGAGCAAAGGTAACCTGACCGTTCATAAGTACAAACCATTAAGGGGTTGTTAGATAGTCTTTGGCTCGATAGCATAAATTCCTAAGGGGAAGTGAAGGTTGTTACCGAACTAAAGATTATCTAGCAATTCATTAGTGGGGTCCTTGATGGTGCAAAACTTCCAGGGTTCAAATTCGCATTCTTCGTATTCGAACACTGGAGGGAATGATATGAGGATGCGGCAACAAGGACAACCACATCGACCGCAAACATAGTTGTATCATCGGAACCGAGGACTGCGCGGCTAGTCTCGTAGAAACAAATTGTACAAGTTAACCACAAAAAATGGCAATTTCCTTTTAGCATAACGAATGCTTATCTACTTTTGAAAATGGAGAAAATAAAATAAAGTCCTTTTATTTCTATCTTGTTTCTTGTCTGAACGATGAATTGATTTTGTTATTTGAAACTTAAACAAGTACTTCAAATGCTAGTGCCGTAATGAACAAGAGACGTCCTCTTCAAGAGCATCATAAATATAAGAGGGCCTTCTCTTATAAAAACCCTCATGATAAAAGGTTGATTTCGGAAGAATTTGTGCCCAAAATCAAAATAATTTCAGGGAAAAATACACCTAAAGCCTTGCATAATCAGATGCAAACAGTAAAATTAGCGCAAAACACTTAAGCAAGAAAGAACGCAAAGATTAAAACTTGCATAAATGTTCAAACAAAAGAACGCAGAAAGACTCATGCAATACTTGAGCAAAAGATGTTTTTATTTACAATAAATGTGCCAAAATGGCACATGTACAAAAATTGGGTAAAGAAATGAAAAGCTAAACTGCTGCATCTTCGGAACCCGGAGGAAGGAAAGCATTTGCGCCCCTAGGGGAAGTGGGTTGATCCGCCGTTAGCTCAATATCCTGATCCTCATCAGTTTGGCCTTTAACATATTGTCCCTCTGGTTCCTCTTCAGTTCCCGAGGATTCAGAACCGAAACCAGAAGAACCGGAAGCATCAGGCCCTACCAGGAGACCCCTTTTAGCAGTTGACTCCATCTCACGGGCTTTAGCGATTTCGGAATCAAAGTCAATGACACACGCTTTAGCCTCTTCCAAGGTTTTTCTCCTCATATTGTACATAACATATATTTTTTCAATAATGAGGGAAGCCGCTCGGCGCTTGAGTTCTTCTTTAAGTTGGTCAACCTCGTCAGAAAGGTTTTCCCGGGCGGATCTAATGGATTTGAGGCTAACGTCGAGTTTGCGGACAGTAGAGCTGAAAAGTCCATTATGCTCAGTGGTCTTTTTATACTTCTCCTCTAATTGGTCATATTTCACCCCGGCAGTAGCAAGCTCTTCAGTTTTGGAGTCCAAGGCTGCCTCCAAATTGGTCAATCTTTCAATAGAGGCAGCCTCGCAATCGGATGCAGCAAGAACGACACTATGGACTTCAACCCATTTGGCCCTAGCCTCTTCAAATTGAACCCTCATCGGGGTGATCTGTTGGCTAAGGGTCTCCACTTTATGCTCGTTTTGCTGCAAACGAGCCTCTAACACAATAACTTCAGCAGCTTTGGCTTCCAGTTCTGAGAGGCGAGCACCAGTTTGGTCTCGCTCAGCCAAAAGTTGATCCAGCCCGGAGGTAAGTTCTTCGTTTTCCCGAATCAACCTCTAGAGGCCCTCAGAAGCGAGGAAATTGGCATGCGAAACAAGAAAAGCGATCTCAAGATATTACAAAATAAAAAATAGGAGAAATGACAAAGGAAATGAAGAGTGTACCACTATGGCATTGTGCATAACATTGTTCAACAAGCACTCTCCCGAGAGGGCCTGTATCTTTTCCCAATCTTTTTCTAAAGCCAAAGGCTTCAGATAGTTTGCAAGTTCCACCGACCAGGACAACAAATTGCATTCGGTAGAGACCGAAAGAGTAACACTCCTCCTTCTTTGCGGATCTTTTGAGGGGGCAGCATAATTTTGCCCCAAATTCCCATGGACAGGGGACTGGGGGAGAGAAACATCATCTTCTAGGGCAAATACGGTCAGATGAGATGATGTAGAAGTTGCTGGTGGAAGATTTGGTGAAGAACGAGATGAAGTTGATGGCGTTGAAGGGTGAGAAGCAGCTGCGGCAAATGCAGTACTGGTTGTCTGTTGCTCATCAACCAAAGGCGGCAGGGACCCGGTACTCAGCCCCATAATACAGGGCGCAGCGACTATGATCTAGAAGCGGGATTTGGCATTTTCCACCATCTCAAGCTCCCCCCAGAGCGCCAAAGCATCATCCTCAGTTGGTGTAACTAACTCAACATATAAAGCAGTCTGTTGAGTTGAGGAATGTCGTCGTCTTTTGTGTAGAGAAGCCCCCTCCTCGCTGGCTTCTCCATCATCGTCAATCATCACGGTATCTATGTCCGGCCCGGGCGGAGGACTCATCTCCATGACTTCCAGAGACGACTCGGGGACAGCATTTTTTGCCCTCTTATTCTTTTCACTGACCGCAGAGGAACACTTTTTTTTGGTTACTTATTCTCCGGCTGGGGACTCCGAGAGAAAGCACTTACACCAGAACCAGACCCGAAGATTCCTGTCTGTGAAAAAGCCTTCTGTAACAGTCTCGCCACATCAGCAGGATCTGCCAAAATGTCTTCTTCGGGGATGACAACTGAGCCCTGGGTAGACCTATATTCAACATGAGAGAAGAATCAGACAACTTTCTTATAAGAAAAGGTAAAGACAAGATGAGTTCAACTTACCATGATTTTTGGCCTTCCACCCGTATTTCAGGGACAGCTCTTTCCACGTGCACGTTTCGGGTATAGTAACGTCCAAAATTTTCCGAACCTAACCTCAACCCTAGGGGGAACCCACCGAGTCGCTGAGATAGGTAAAGGAAGAAAAGTCAATAATGACGAGGAATGGTCTTTAAAAGTAGTAGAAGCAAACTATATACTTACGAGTGCGGTTCCATAATTCCTAGAAAGACGAAGCCGAGGCCGGGATGATGTCATTGGTGGCAACTAAAACGAACTGTTCCATCTACCCACGGACGTTATCATCATCCATGCTAGATAGCAGTGCATGGTGGCCTCGCTTGCTGAAGTTAATCATCCCCCCACAGAAGATCTTGGGGGAATAAAGGTTCATCATGTGAGCTAGGGATAACTCTTCCTCAGTTTCTTGGAACGGGCGCTGAAGACAAGCAATCGTCCTCCATACGGAGGGACTCACCTGTTCCAACATACCTGGTAGCGGAGGCAGAACTCCACAATGACAGTGTTAAGCTCTCCACTCAGAGAAAACGTCCCCAAAGTAAAGGGATATGTATAGAAGTGCGTAAAACCCTTCTTGGGTAAGGTTACCCGCTCCGCCATATCAGGAGCGATAATGTCTAAATCCTAGCAATGATAATCTTCCTTCACAGCAGGAATACTGGAAGGACGGATGGAAGAAGGATATCTGCTAACGGCCCATATACGAGGGTTAGCATAAGAAAATTTCTCTTTGAAGTCTTTAGTTGTGACAAGACTTCTGGGGATGATGATGCTCATTGTAGGAGGAGCAGCTTCATCGACTTTGCTTTTGTTCTTTGAGGAACTGAGGTTTTTTGAAGAAGAAGCCATTCTATGTTAGAGAAGAAGAAAAAGCTTTTCTCTTATGAAAAGAATTAAAGAAAGGTTGAAGAACAGAGTACAAGTTGAATGAAGAGAGTTTGAGAGAGTTTGGAGAATTGTGAGGTGTCAATAAAAGAGGTTGATGCGTATAAAAAAAGGTTAGGCGGCTAAACTCGTGGCCATAATTACCTCGATAGCCAGCAAAAGTTATGTTGAATTGTGGGATGACGCGTGTTCGGGGCATTAAATGCGGAGAGACGTGCATCTAATCAACCGTTAGAAGCTTTTCAGAGGGGTTCAGTGAAATTCCCACCAAAAAGAATATTTCTACCAACTTTCTGGTGACATAAAGTTATGTCACCGGAAAGTTGGGGGACTATCTGTATATAATAAAATATGCTATGTTAAGTGATTGCATAAGGGAGTGACACGTGGAGCTGAAGGCAAAGGATAGCTAAAATCGAAGACAACTATTCCATTTGTTACTGGAAAGATTAATGCTCATAAAGATGAAATAAACGCCTACCACCTAGTAGCATTTAATGAAGAATATTCTACAACATTTAGTACACTGCCAGTTATAAAGAATTTGTCATTCATGCCCGCCGTTCCACATTCTTCAATGGCCCTCATAATTGACATTAAAGAAGGACTTGATCCTAGGACCTTGTTCTCTAGGTGTGGCTATAAATAGTGAACTCTATTATCATTGTAAAGGACATGAATTTTCTGGCCAACTTACGCTATAATCTATTCAAAGTTTAATACAATTTTATCTTCTTGATTTTTTATTTCATTGTTGTTGTGTCCGGAAGCCCTGCTCCCAGAACTACTGTTTCTGTTATTTCATTTTCATCTCAAGGCTAAGTATTACATATTTATTCAATTTTTCTATTATTTCAGGATTAAATTAATTCACTTATCTAGAAACCACGTATAAATTCAACTGTACCGTTTTATGAATAAACAGTATTAATAATTTTTTTGTGAACTAGGTACAATTTTAGTACAAATGCAAATGTTTCAAATCTTTTTACTACAATGTATTTTTGAGTCAAACCCGGTGTGTGCACTAGCTTTTACTATCCAAATAGTACGTCCGTCCAGGAGACAGATGCAGCTTATCAAAATTTAACCTATCAACTAAAAGACATAAAAGTTAACCTATCAAATTTAAATCTTATATTTGCCTCTGAGCGCTCCAATACATATATACACTTAGTGCTAGCATGCAAGATCTTATTCTGTATAAAATTTGATAGTATATACATTGTATATGGGTCGGCTGTTTCTAGCACTTAGAGAGGACTGCATGTTACCGACGTCATGATCAATTAAAATTAAAGGAACTTCCAACGAGAATAATGAAAAAAGAAGAAGAAGAAGAAATTATTGGCATAATGGGTTAAGGAAATCAATAGTTTGGTTATAATTAATTAAGATATTTAGATATGTCCAAATTAAACAAAAATTTGAAAGGAGAGATGCAAAGAATATGTAGTGGAATACATACAACCTGTGCGTGCATGGCTAAGCTGCTAATACTAATTTGTTAAGTTAAAGAGAGGATCAGTGGACCAGCCATGCACGTTCTCCTATACTTTTCTTCTTCCCAAAGTGTGTTAAGAATAACAAAATAAATGATAAAGCTAAATTGGATGAATAATTAATTAATTTAGTTAATTAATAGTACAAGTTTAATAATGGGAAACAACCTGTTCGGTTGTAGGAGTGCACCTTAATGTGAATGCTTGCTTCGATTGTCGGAACTAAATGCTTCTATTTTGAAGCATGGTTTACTTTTTCAACATAAAGATTCCATCCTTTATCTCAACTATAAAGCATTTAAATGAATGATTGATTTGTGTTAAATGCTTGACCTTTGTGTTTACTGCGTCAGACTGCTTTGCTATAGAGGAAATCTTTTTTTTTTTGTTTCCCACCTTTTTCACTTGAAAATTAGTTATGAGCTTACGACGAACTGACTTTTTATTCTTAGTTAGTAATAGGACTGAAATGACAATCGAATTTTTATAATTCTATCATAGGTATATGGTACTCCATATAATTTGAGTTAGAGAAAAAGAATTCTTTTTCGTATTATTTACCTTAAAATCGGATAACAATTAAATTTTTAAGTGGTTTTAAGGATACGCGAATTAATTTGATACAAAACGATAAATTGAGTTAGATTGAACAAATAAAGATATAGTAAATTCGAATCACGTGAGGAGGATGATTCCAACCTTAGTGAAATATTCACCCTCGATCCGACCTCACAATGGTCAGTACTGATGAACAAGAAAAAGAGTTATAAATAACAGTGAAAATAATAGTGTATTGCTTTGGGATGCGTGTTACAATGTGTCTAATGAATAGTCAGGCTCCCCTTTATATATAGTAGGAGATCCTACTCTAGGTACAATTCTGTATAATGTAAAAAAATCTTCTGTTTAACTGATTTTCGGTTCTCCATCGATACGTGCCGAGATCCATACCGTGATATCCGGCCGTTCGCGGATATTACGGCCTTCTGCTGTTCGTGCTTGGTTGCCTGACAACGCTCTCCGAAGTCTTTTGGGATGTGGACCGTTCCCGAATTATGACCATGATATTCTCGAGGGCAGGCATCATGTCCTCAGACTCTAACTCGGTGAGACCCTTGTCTTGATTCCGGTGCCTTGTCATCATGTCTCGGGCTTTGCCCTATCGAAAGTTGGGGTACACCATGAGCCTAATTTTACCCTTATACACACATTCAATATTTACGCCAATTTATAGTTCTTCATTTAAATCCAAAAAGAGCACTAGTCAGTAGTCGCGCATTGATATATTGCACAGATAAAAGTCAAGTCCGTGTATAACCAAATACAAATAATTATTTTCTATGTTTTAATTTGTTTGTCGTAGTTTAACTTGCCACAATATTTAATAAAGAAAAGAAAATTTGTGAAACTTGTCGTCTTACATATATCATAATATTTGTGTGGCTACCAAATTTTTAAAAATTATGATATTAAACAAGCCATGACATTTGTATGACAATAAAAGCTTCTCATTAAGAAAATATAATAATGTGCCAAAAGAAGTATTAGTAGTTATTTCTATAAAATGAAGAGCATGAATAACATATTCTTTGTTCCAATATATGTGACACATTTTTCTTTGTAATATGTCTAATTAAAACGGATGTTATTGTTTTATATTCATAAATAATTTAACATTAATATATTTATTTATCTTTAATGAAATAATTTACAGTCATTCAAATATCTAAAAGCAAATTTTAAAAAATCTTATTTTTAAAAAAAATAAATTTCGTATAAGGATAAACAATATCACATAAATTAAGACTGAGGCGTAATCGTGCCAAGATCAGAGAAGCAGAAAGGAAAGAGAATTTGGGGCGCACATGGGGTGAAACCAGAGATAGCCGCCGGGGAGAGGAGAGAGAGAGAGAAGAGAGGACCCCTGCATTTCAACTTTGTTTTAAAGGTGTTCATAATTCGATTTAATCTGATTTTTATCTAATACAAATTAAACTAATTATATCATTTTGTTATGTTAATTGTACAAACAAAGCCAGATCAAATATAATATAATTTTTTCGCAATCTTTAAGGTTTTCTTTCCCTTTTTTTCAAGTGTAATACAAATTCTAAGTATTCATTCTATGACAACTAAAGATATAAAATTCCATACGTCAATGTGTATTTACCGATAATTGAAAAAATGGATGAAACTATTATCTATTGAAGCGCCTACATGTATGAAACTTTACAGTAAAGTAACAATAATTTACTTTCAAAAATCACACAATAATCTTACATTATATGATTTTTTTTTTTGAAACATGCATAACTTTACTGATCAAAATGATGGATAAATCACTAGTAATTAATTTCAATATTGAAGAATGCGAATCTCAAGCAGGTATCACGGATTTTTATCTCTGAAAAATTAAAAAAATTTCTAAAAATATTCTATCAAAATACCACACAATTTAAGTTTGGTTAAATTATTTCGCAAAATATATTTGGCCACACTATGAATGGCCCAAATGTCCAAAATGAGAGTATTATAATAACTTCGCACGGCTTTTGAGGGTATAATGGATATTTGTGCATATTCATTTTTCATATACACCCTTTAGCAGATTTGTTTTTAATTTAATTTTTTTCAAACAATTCTCTCTCACTAGTTTAATTGTCTTACCTTCCCAAGATGCATGCTACATCATTTTCCATAAAGTAAATATACATATACTATACTAATTAAACGAAATACACTAAAATATACATATACTATACCAATTAAATGAAATACACTAAAATATACACATAATACACTAGAGGAAATACGTATAAAAATTAATTAAACTACTGGTATTTATTTTGCATTGGTCACTTTCTAACCCTAAACACTTAATATATAGTGCTTCACCTAAGAAGCTTTTCGGCCCTCATTTTTCTATCTTTGTTTTCTCCTTCTTCATCTCTTATCTTTCTTAGGGTTAGATTAAGGAATGGGGGACGGGAAGAGGAACAAAGCTTCGAAAGTCTATGTTGTATTTCGTGGTAAGAGACCTGGATTATACAACTCTTGGCATCAGTGTGCTCCTATGGTTACTGGTGTCAAGGGTAGCATCTTTAAGGCCTTCAAATCGTATGATGAAGCCATAGCAGCGTTCAATGAGTTTAGAAATGGATCTCAAGCTGATAATATATCGGCATCGAAGGTGTATGTGGTATTTCGTGGTAAAAGGCCCGGATTATACAACTCTTGGTGTGAGTGTGCTCCTATGGTTATAGGTTTCAAAGGAAGCATCTTCAAGTCTTACAAATCTTATGATGAAGCCATAGCATCATTCAATGAATTCCAAGAAGAAAATGTTGACAGTGAAGAACCATCTTCAAGTTCGTTTGTAGATGAAAGTGGTGTAGGGGTTGAAGGTGATAATGGAGCAAGTATTATATCATCTGTGTTGTTAGCTGAAATATTTGTAGGGATGAAGATATCAGAAAATTGTTCAGTTTGATTATTAATAAGAGTATTTTCCCCCTTATGAACTGAATGTTTTGTCTATATTGTTGGATCTTAATAGAAAAGTTTAGTTCTAAGTGCCAAAGTGTTATCATCTACTGACTAGATGTTAAGTAGTTATAAGCGTTAGATTCATTTTGCACTTGTTTTAATACTTACTACATTGTTTCATGATATTCATTAGATTTTGGACACTGTCTGGAATGTTAGATGAACTTTTCACATTTGTTTGATTCTGAAAAATTGTAGTAATGTCAAGTTTTGGACACTGTTTGTTTCATCTCTAAAAAACTACTTCTTTGGACAAGAACTTGACAAGAACTTGGGAAGTTTGCTTCATATATTTTGTCTATATATATAAGTTTCTTGACAATATATTTTTCTACTGTCCAAGGTTGGTGTAAAAACAAAAAAGATTCAAACGATCCATGGTTGGGGTAAAAACTTACTGTCCAAGGTTGATTCAAACAATCCCTAATTCCTACTGTCCAAGGTTGGTGTAAAAATCTTTTTTCTTCACAAGATATAACTATATTCAAGTTTAATGTGCTATATTAATTTGGCAAAAAATTGGCCACCTTTAAAGGACTTAATTAATCTTTATAAATGTTACTCTTAGTACTTTCATTACATTAGGCATCAAACGAACAGTTGCAATATTGAAGACAATAGGACTGTTTCGTTAACTTGAATCAAACGATCATAAAACAAAAAAGATTCAAAGACATAAAAATAATAATAGTTTCATTAATATGAACCTTCATAACATCACCAAAACATAATAAGATCAATAAAAATATCACCATAAGGGGTAGACAACTTCATAGACTAAAAAATATCACCATAAGCAAAAAGACAACTTGAGATAAAACTTCATAATGCATGGACTACTCAATATTCTGGGTCACGAAAAGAGACTTGATGGTCTTGGAGGCGGATTCGGTATCACTAGTGATAACAATGATAGAATTGCTCTTAGTTCCATTATGGAGGGATGGTGTGGGCATATCATCAAGCATAGTATAGAGTGAAGTTAGAGGATGCTCCTCCAACATCACACTTTTTAGGTAATCAATGCTTGAGTCACGAACCACCCTCTCAAGCAATTCATTAACCTCATGATTCAGCTTAGTAAAGTTACGCTTAAGATCTTGGTACAAAATATTATGACTAACGGGTGAACCATGGAGTGGCTGTTCAACAGCTTTCTTGGTCGGAGTCCTATCCACCGTTATGCTTAGATGTAGTAGTAGTTTCAGTTTTATTGTTTTATGTAGGGTTAGCAGATTTTTTAAAAAATATATAGGGAGAGTTATAATAACTATTCCACTTTCCAGTAGGACTTAAAGTCTCTTTCTAGAGACCCTATGCAACCATTACACTTCCCAGTAGCCATATCTGCTCCTCCATGCGGATATTACACATCCCAACAGCCACTTTTACTCCTCCATGCATCCATTACACTTTTCAGTAGCCCCTTCCACTCCTCCATACAACCATTATATTTTTCAGTAGTCAATTTCACTCCTCTATGCACCATTACACTCCTTCATGCAACCATTACTCTCCTCCATGACTACAATTAATTATAGAAGCTTCTCTTTATTCATTCGCCTATACAAATTTTGGATTTTTTTTTAAAACTTCTGCCATATAGTGGCAGTGTACTTCATAGGTTTTATATCATAGTCTTAACCTTAGAAGATTTGAGTAATCCATGTAAAGATTATTTGATCCTTGTTTAGGTTTAGGTTTAGGTTTAGGTTCTCTTTTGGTTTAGGTTTTGGTCGTTGAATTCTAATTAATAACGGATCGGTCTCCAAAATTTTGTATTGGTAAATACAATTTTTGATTTTCCGTGTTGATTTTTCCACTTCTCTATGAGCGAATTAATGTCGATTTTAAAACTTTTTTTTTTAAAAAAAATAATCTTCCTAGTCTTGTTCTTGGTTGTAAAATGATAGAAAAGAAGAGAGGGACTTCTGCACTAAATATATATTAAATGATTTTCAATTTTAATTGGCTATTTTTTTAAACCGGTAGTCTTCTTAAAATAGATAAATATAACAATAATAAATGGAAAAAATGCAAACAATATTATGAGGAACAATCATATTAATCCATAAACATGTTTACTTTGATCCATTTGAAGTAAGTACATATAATTAAAGAGAAGCACATATCAAGCTAAGCATTAGGTTATCCTAGCACTTCAACGGAGAAGATCACAGTCCCTGATGTAGCCTCAACTAGTTCAAATAGAAGAACACTCCCTTTCTTCAGATTATTATCGACAACAAATTATTTTTACCCATTAACGAGTCTTCTCCGAACACCACTTGTGAGAGTCACAACCCACTCCTTCCCTTTACATCGAAGCATTGTTTTAACCGAAATAGGAGGAAGATAGACATAGATACTCTTTGGAAGAAACTGCAAGAACATAATATAAAGATATGGTTCAGGGTTCATTTCTAGTTGGGATAATCAACAATTATCAAATCATGAAAATTGAAGAAAAAAATTACCAGATAATCACGCTTAATGTACGATCTAGGCACGTTCATTCGAAACCATGGATAGAATTCATCTTCAATCCATCCGTTAGTATTCATGTTTAGAGTATCGATTTTGTTTGGAGAATTGGAAATGTTGTTCTTGTGTTTAAGAGATATATAAAGAGTCAAAACTTTCAATTTCCCTCCAATCATATTTTTACTTTTCCCTTTGTTTCCCTTCGAAAAATGTATTTGACATTTTAGTCCAAAAATGTCATCTTGTTTTCCCTCCTAATAAAGAAGCTAGAATACATTTTAGTCCTAAAATATAATCATATTTTCCCTTTTATTATAATTAAGATTAATCAATAAAAATATATAGAATTATTTATTGACTATTATATAAATAGGCTGATACGTTTGACCTTAATATAAACGGTCAATATTACTATGAAGCGATCTAATTAGCATAGGTTATATGACTACAACCATATTAGTCAATAGACTTATATGGTTGCTATAGGCCGATACGTATGACCTTAATATAAACGACTATTATATAAGCGGTCAATATTACTATGAAGCGCAACGATCTAATTAGCATAGGTTATATGACTACAACCTTATTAGTCAATGGACTTATATGGTTGCTATAGGCCGATACGAATGACCTTAATGAATGAAATTAATATAAACAGCTATTATATAAACGATCAATATTACTATGAAGCACAACGATCTAATTAGCATAGGTTATATGACTACAACTTATTAGTCAATGGACTTATATGGTTGCTATAGGCCGATACGTATGACTGTAATATGAACGACTATTATATAAACGGTCAATATTACTATGAATCACAACGATATAATTAGCATAGGTTATACAATTCAACTAACACCACTAATTTCGACATTCCTTCACTGACTTTAGGCTAACTATAATGTAAATAATTTCAGTGAATTAGGCTAATTAAGGATTCAAAATTAATCCTTAGGTTTCAAATATAGGATGAAAAATGATGAAATTAGCATTAAAACACTATTTAAGTAGCACTCAAACGATGGGATACAAAGCTGTCAATTTTTTTTATTTTTGGTAAATAGAAAGATAGAGATAGAAATATAGAATAGCGAGAGAGTACTAAGAAAGAGAGGAGGAACAGATATGGGCACTGATTTTACATAGGGAAGTTAAATGGGTAGGTTTTGTATTCAAAGAGGAACGGTTACAATGCAACTAACATCAATAACTTGAAAGTTGAGCAAGCAATTAAATATACTTCTACAATGCATACACAACGATTGGGAATAAGAAGGGCAAGAGGGTGTTTGAAATATTGTTTTGGACTAGGTTGGCCCCATACTCACATACTCAAACCTAAAGACCTAAAACACACTCACATACTCAAACCCTAAACTATGGATGCCTCTCCCTCTACCAAACGAGCCCTATCTTACTCTTCTACTAGCAGTGATGCCCTATCTTACTCTTCTACTAGCAGTGATAATGAAGAAGAGAATCCTCCAACATTTGAAGTGGTTATGACTGATTCATACATCGATTACAACGATCTGGTAAATTATTATGTCCTTTAAAGTTGATTTCTTTGAATGTGACAATAACTTCTTGAGTTAATCCTAAATGAATTTTTCTTTTACATAAAATACTTTTGTTTCTTATACCTTAACTCCAGAAAATATATATGCATCAGTATTGTATATCTTGATTCAGTTTCATATTTTTCGAAACTTAATAGTAATGCTTTTTTTTTAAAAGTATATTCCAAGAAAAATCTACAAGCGTCTTCCTCCAACAGTAGAACATGCGTTGCTTCACTATCGTGGCAAATAGTGGTATGTAAATATGAGCGTTGGTGATCAAAGAAGGTTCAAGGTAGGCTGGAGACTTTTTGTTTTGGAGAATTATATCAAGCGAGGTTTCGTCGTCAAATTTACGTCAGTTGATATTTCACCATTGCGTGTTGTCTTCAATGTTCAAGTGAAGGGAGAAGGAACTTCATACGGTTGAAATTGATTAGTTTCTAGGATGTGTTTGTGTTGATTTATCCTTTTATTATTTTTTATTTTCATGTATGTTGCTTTAGTTATGGTTGTTGTGCTTTATTTTGTTGAAGTATTATGTTATGAAATTTCAATCTTCATATTGGTCTTCTTTACTATAATAATTTTTTTTAATTAAAATTCAAAAAAACTGAAATGGAATGATTAGTGATCATGTATTGGAAGAGTAAATGCATCATAGGGAAGTTAAATGAGTTGGTATGTTATTAATGTAGTGTAAGAGTAAATGCTACATAGGAAGTTAAATGGGTTGGTTTAGTGAGTAAAGAGGAACGGTTGGGAAGAAGAATAGCAACAGTTATTCAACTGGGAAGAAGAAGGGTCGCAGTTAATGCGTCCTCTTCTACTGGGAAGAAGAAAGGTCACAGTTAATGCAATAAGTGTATCAATTGATGCATTGAGGCAGGCTACTCTCCAGTTAATGCAATATGTATATCAATATAATACAGCTACCTAACATTAGGCTAAGGTATGACAAGGCAAACACTTTTGTAAGCTAAGGTGTATTTTAAGTTTACAGTATGCAATGCATTGTAATTGGAGGTTAGGCCAATCCCTCCTCCAAACATGATTTTTGTCGGAAGTTGAATATATCCCAGCCCAGGTATTGATGGGCAGTTTTAAAAAAAAAGTCCTCTAAATTAAAAGTAAGTAACAATAAAATGAAGTATTTAACAATGACAATTATAATACCACACGTTTAAACTTATTACAAAACAAAGTCAACAAATTCAATAAAAATCTATCTCAAATCAAATTAAATAAGTTTCAAACTTAAATCATCTCAAACTAAACGGTCAAGTCTTCTACTTCCTAGTTTGCTTCATCGTTTAGATCAGGCAAGCTACTCTGTGGTGGTACCGTTGCATCATCTTGCTGTAATTAGAGTAAATAAGACTAATAAGCAATGTATTTACCTAAAAAAATTAAAATAATTAATCAAATTTGTTATACTTTACCTCAATTCCTTCCGCTAGCCGAGGAGTTTCACCACTTCTACCACCGCCTCTACCACCTCCTCTAGCACGGCCTCTATCACGGCCTCTACCACCACCTCTACCACCACTTCTACCACCACTTCTACCGCCACCTCTACCCCTCATGTTACCTCTAACTCCATTTCCACCACTCGTTTGTGAACTTCTAAAGTGTGAATCAATTTGCCTTCTATATCTATTCAACCTTGGACGTCCACGAGAAGCTACATATCTAGGATCTCTTATATTTCTTCCTTCACCCTCACCCTCACCCTCACCCATACCATCATGTGTATCTTCAAAATCCCAATTTGGAACTATCATATCATCATCCCAATTCAAAAGGTAATGTTCCAATCTATTCAAATCATACTTAATATATTGCCTCATCACTTCAGTGTCCAATGCAATATCACAAACCCGTTCAAAATGCTTTAATAGTTCCCTATATATCATGTATTCAGAAGTCATACTTGGGTAACATCCTAGAAAGAAACGTTTCAAGTGCAGACGAACAACATCTTTTTTCTACCTTTTAAATATATACCTCTCATTAACGTTTTTAATCTTCTTATGAGACAACACCTTAAGTTTATGGCAGCATAGAATACCTCTTGTTTCAAATCACTTGCAGCTGCAACTTAGATATTCACCAATAGGTGTATATTCAACCGTGAATACAAATGGATCTCTAGTGTTAAAACTCCTGAGCGAATAATCTGTTATAATGTATTTCTCCACTCCAGGGTTTGCTTGATGATCTTCATGGGTGCTGATTTCACAATGAAACAGTTTTCTTAACTGTACTTGAAAAAATTCAAACACTTCACGAGTATAACATGCTTGAAGTTTTTCCTCCCATGCGAATTCAGACAAACATTTTGGTTCAAAGCACCTTGACCTATATTCAGCTTCCAATTCTTTCTTCTTGAACTTAGCTCTTATGGCTAACTCATATTGCTAAACAAATAGCTTCAAAGTGCTTTGGCGGGTGATAAATCCATCAAAAAAAGCATGCATTCCTTCACTTCTTTGTGTGGACAACATCCCGGCCCAAAAGTGGTCATTTAGGTATACAGAAACTCATTTTTCCTTCTCCAAATAAAGCTTATAAAACCAATCCCTTCCATCTAAATTATATTTTGCAATATAATCATTCCATCTTCTCTCAAACTCAGCAACGTTAATGCTATCAAGGACTAATGCCTTAAATTCCGCCTTAGAAATCTCACCATCAAGAACTGCGCTTAACTTCGTAGGCAACTTTGCGAATATGTGCCATATACAATATCTATATACCGTATTTGGCATCAATGCATTGATGGCTGCCTTAATACAATCACATTGGTCAGTCATGATAGCTAATGGACGAACATTGTTTAGAGCCCCAAGCCATGTAGAGAGCACCATTTTATAACTTATTAAATCCTCACTAGACATAAGAGCACATCCCAAATGTATGGACTGCCTATGCTGATTGATACCAACAAATGAAGCAAATGGCATATTGTATCGATTCACAAGGTATGTGGTATCAAGGCATATTACATCATGAAACTCCTCATATGCAACCTTAGAATGCGAATGAACCCATACGACATTACGAAGTCTACCAAAACTATCCATATCTACGGAGTAGTAAAATTCTCTATCTTTTTGCTGCATGTCACTGAAGAACTTGAGTAATGATTGTGCGTCCCCTTCTTGTAACTGAAGCTTTTTACTCTTCAAAATATAATTTCTAATGTCCTTTGGTGTACAGCCCAGATTTTCGGGGCCACCAACAAGTACTTCAGGGACTCATATATTTTTTTAGGGTCTTAAGCCAACAATATCTTTGGCTACAAGAGTTCTCTTAAGAGACTTATTAAGCGATCTGTGTCCAGCCATCAATCGCAATAGTGCTGGTTTCAATTGATGATTATGTTTTTAACCACATTTGAAACACGCCATAAACCATTCTCCTCCAAAATTCCATGTATTCTAGCACGACAGTTCCTCCTCTTGGTAACATGCTTATTCTTTGGTTTCCTAGACCTATCACAACCATATTGCACATACCTAACAATATCACCACCTTTTTTTGTTTGATATTTTTTTAACAATTCAAAACCCTGATAATCTTGTATGTTCTTTGTAAAAATCAAACATAACATCCTTATTACTGAACCTTATCCCAGTAATTGGACCAATTACTAGATCTTTTTCATTGAACTCATTAGACATTTCCGTGTCCTCTCCACCTTCTCCCTCTTCCTCTAAATAATGGTTGTCATCATCATCATCATCATCATCATCATCATCATCATCATCATCATCATCATCATCATCATCATCATCATCATCATCATCATCATCGTCAACATGATCTTCTCCATCATTGAAGTTGTTGTCTGAATCAATGTTGACCGACTAATCTTCATTTATCAAACTGTTGTCCGAATTCAACCCCAATGATATGTGTAATGCATTCCTTAGTTGCTCCGACCTAGTTTCTAGGCTGTTATTCGGGTTTAATGGCTCCAAACTAGTTTCTAGATTAACATTCATGTTTAGGTACAATATTATGTATACATACTAGACTTTTGATCTTCCCATTCGTATAAATTGTATTTAAAAAAAAATACGTAATAGTATAGGTATACATATACGAAGGCTTTTGATCTTCCCAGGCATGAGAGAATGATGATTTATGAGATCAATGTTTTGGGATAATCAATAGTTATTAACTAATTTTGGAGGGAAAAATGGCTATTAAGCCAAATCTGAAATGAAGGACTTTATTTGTATTTCACCACTGTGGCATCGTTGGGCCACTGTGAGTTTGGCCAAATAGCAGCACTCAAATTTTTTAGCTTCATGAACACTTATAGCCCGTTTGGCCAAATTGAAAAAATCAGCTTATTTTGAGAAATATTTTTTTTCAAAAGTACTTTTGGTGAGAAACAGTTTATGTTTGGCTAATTAATTTAAAAAGTACTTCTAAGCAACAATTAGTGTTTGGCCAAGCTTTTGAAAAGTGCTTCTAAGTGTATTTTTCTCAAAAGTGCTTCTCAAAAAGTGTTTCTGGGAAGAATTTATTTTTTATGCTTCTCCAAAACTACTTCTGATTCTTTTTAGAAACACTTTTTTTTTCTAAAGCTTGGTCAAATACTTCAAATTTAGAAAAAAATTATTTCTGTTTTAAAAAAAGAAATATTTTTGAACTTGTAGAAGCTTGACCTATTAATCCAGTGTCCTTTACACAAGATCTTATGACAGTACTATTCTTACAATAGGATAACTGGTTGGGATCTGTGCTCTAATCATAGTCATTAAGTCCTTTAATCTATTTAAAAGAAGTGGGGTCAATGCCACCTCACTCCTCTTCTAATGTGGATTGCGCATGTCGAGGTCACGTGACCTTCCATGTTATTTTTAAAGATTATTTAGTTTTAAAAGTCTGTTTTCTCTCATTACATGATTTAACTTGACCTAGAATTTAATGATATATTTTTATAGGTAGAAATCTCATGATATATTCAAACTTACAAGTTTCAAAAATTTGTATATCTATTTTAAAAAATTGTTCAATCATATTACGTTACGTAAATTGAAAGAAGAGAGTACTATGTTCCAATTTATGTCACATAATTGACTCGACATAAAATTTAGAAAAAGAGTAAGACAACTGAAACTTGTAATTTTAAATATGTCATCACATTTGTATGACTGTTAACATCTATCATTAAGGTTTAGTTGCTTTTAAATATAAAATATACTTATTATTTTTTTTGGTTAATTAATACTCCATCCGTTCCAATTTATGTGAACCTGTTTGACTCAGCACGGAGTTTAAGAAAAATGAAGACTTTTGGAATTTGTGGTCCTAAACAATGCAAAAAGGGGTCCAGAGTATTTGTATGGTTATAAAAGCTTCTCATTAAGGATAGCATTGTAAGTTTAAGCAAAATTGTTTCCAAATTTAAAAAGGGGTCATTCTTTTTGGAACGGATCAAAAATGAAATAGGTTCACCTAAATTGGAACGGAGGTTGTAAGAAAATATGTTATATAAATTTAATATGAGGGAGCAATATTTTGTACAAAGTAAAATATATGAGTTTACATATTACTTTTTATTGGACAAAACTTCATTTTAAGGTGGAGATGCTGAGAGAAGTATATCCGAATATTACATTGTAAAATAATCCAATTACACATTATCGTACAAACCACCCCCTGCCCCCGGTTGCACACTTTCCTCCAGTGAATCAAACGCCGTCAGTCCACCGCATTGACGACGTTGATTCCTAACGGAGTTAGCACGCAACAGCCAACGACAACGAACAACGTTTACCTTTAAAACATCTCTCACCAAAGAGGAAGAGAGAGAGAGAGAGAGAGAGAGAGAGAGAGAGAGAGAGAGAGAGAGAGAGAGAGAGAGAGAGAGAGAGAGAGAGAGAGAGAGAGAGACTCCTCTGATCACTGAGACCCATTTTCTTACTTTTTTCTCATATATAAATATAACTTTAAGAAAGGAAGCAATCGAGGCGTGTGTTGTTCATCGTTTGCTGCGTTAATCAAGACGAGGGCCTACCATTAATCCCTCAAAATATTCACTGTTTGAATTAACTCATCATTACGCTCGGGGGAATTGAGAAATTCTGTTTTCATCATTTTACGAGGAATACCAGTAGAATTATGTGCATTATCCATCACTAATTCACATCAAATGTACGTATCTTCCTCATTTTTCCCTTTGGATCTACCGTATTATACAATTCTTACGTTTTTCATGCGTAATTCAGTTGAATTTTGATTGGCAGATTTGGTTGAATAGACCTGAAGCATCCTGTTTCTCACCGAGCCGAATTGCCTGCAGCTGAATTTGTTTTTTCGGAAAACACAGAATATATATGGAGGATTCTTATTATCAACCTTACTACTGAGACATAGTTATTGTTGTATGGTGAATTATTATCGGCAACCAATAGGCAAGTTTTAAGTTTTGTTGAAAAAGGATGGCTACTAATTAATGCGCCTTCGATCCCCTGTTGGAGGCGGATCTGCTTGGAATTTAAAGAGTTTTCGGTTTGAAATTGTTGAATTAAGCAACGACTTTTGGAAATTCAGTTGAATTCTGCTGTACAGAGTGGCAATTTGGTCCCTTTTATGATAGACAGAATTCTGGCTTAAATGGAGCTGCCTCAGTCCAGAACTTTTGGAGCAGAAGGTAACAGTTAATGTCAATTCATTTGTGCCAAAAAAATTGGAATTTTGAATGGATAATCTTAGAGACGAAGTAAAAAAATTGGATTTCCATGTATATTTTTGGTGGCAGGGAGGAAGAAGACGCATGACTTTCTTTCACTGTATTCACCTATTGAACAAGATCCAAGACCTCCGCAAGGTAAATCTTCCGTACAAGCAACGATTTATCTTTTCCATTTAGAAGTTCTTTCCCCCCTTTATTTTACTGTAATTGTTCTTTTCTCAGTCATAAAATTTGATCTTCTTTTTCGTGGTTTAATTGTTCTGTTTGGTGCGCATGTCTTTGTTGTGATTGTATCCGAAAGATGCAACTTCGTTTTCCACTTTTCCTTACACACTTACGCAATTCTGCTATTATTATCACTAGTTTTTTTTTATACGAAGTAGTTTTTGACGAGTATGACTATTTGTCTTAAATTTATGGCATCTGTCATCTCTACAACTCAGTTTTGTTATCTGTATTCAAAGTATTCATTTGTAATTTTTGACATAGTTTCTCTTAGTTTTCAATTTTTGGCTACGAGCTCTAGGTTTAGAAAGTTTACGGGGTCGAATTTAGTAAATGAATGGAGATTTGGAATTTCAGATAAATGTGATTTCTGATGTAAATTGTGGCGGGTATAGAAGGGAAAATTTATCTAAGGCACTCACGAGTGTCGCAATTAATACACCCGTGACCCTAGCGCTGATTGTTGCATGCGTAGAGTTGGGCCATCTAGTGGGCCCTTGACTGTGATAAGCAGCAATTGTTGAATGAGATCTTTGCGCAAATAGTCTGTCCACTGTTTATTTTTCCAAACTTATATACATATTATATATGAATTTTATATATATTATATATCCGTTAGCTATTTTTAGTTTGAACAGTTGAATGAACGGCTATTTAAGTTAATTCTTCTTATTGGGTTATATTAAATCAAACTAATTTACCGTGGTTAAGTCCAAAATTAAGGTGAGAATGAAATTAATTAAATTTGGTTTAGTAATAAGAGCGAATGGGAAGACAGTGTCTTGAAGTAATAGGATTGGAGTAAAATATGAGTGCGCACAAATTTTTATGGTGCAGTAAATATGAACTCACGACTCATGCTTCCTTTTTTTTGATTTGTCAGAAAATGTGTTCCTTTCTTGAAATTGGAAACCTTCTTTTTTGTTGTTGATCACATCTTAAAAAAACTATTAATTCTTCTTACATCTTATTAAGTCCTTGGCTTACCTAAAAGTAAACTTTACTTCGGCCTCCCCATATTGAGATGTTCAAAACTAGATTTGTTAATGATTTAAAAGGAGGAATACCATAATAGAAGTGAAAGCCTCTAGTTTTCTTTAGTCGCAAGTACAAACGGGAGAAAGAAAATTTATGTAATAGAAGCGGTACCAGATAATTGCATTAGAACAGAGGCTAATTTATCCAGTAATGCTCTTTTCAGTAGATTTTCTTCAGTTGTTTGCTACCCACTCTCAGTTGTTTGTTGCTCGTTTGTGACATCAATTCTGAAGTATATTGCGATTAGGAAGAAACCGACAGGAAAAAAAGTTAAGATTGACAAATACTGTCCCCCTATTTGCCAGATTGAACTTCCCTTTTAATTTACCTACACACAAAGCAAAATTCAAAATGGTGTTCAATGCCTATTTTTTGCTAGTGGGCTATGCAAGGGTGTTCAAAGTCTATTTTTTTTATTAATAACAAGTAATATCTTACTATATAATATAATTTTTCGACGAACAGTTCAGTCACCCTTTGTCACACATAGCTTCGCCCTGACACAAAGAGGAGGAGCATATCATCTTTCATTATTGTGCATGGTATTTAACATGGACAATTATATCTTCTAGTGCCTTAATATAATCTCATCTCGCCATGGCTGCTAAACAGGTGGCTACCTAAAAACTCATGATTTCTTGCAACCTCTGGAGCAAGCAAGGAAGACAGTTGGGAAAACAGAAACTAAAGTTGAGGTAGAGGCTATAGAAAAGCCTCCTTCAGCAGCCCATATTCTTCCTGGTGGTATTGGCACCTATAGCATTTCTTATTTGCAGCAAAGGATTCCAACGCCAGAACCAAACATTTTTGCTGTCACACAGACTAGTAGTACTGATAGAGAAGATAGAAACTCAAACTGCAGTTCTTACTCGGGGAGTGGTTTCACAATATGGAATGAATCTGCCATCAAAAAGGGAAAGACAGGGAAGGAGAATCTCGCCGGAGATAGACATGTTCTAAGAGGTAAATTTTCATTTCCTTTGTTTCTACGTACTTCCATGTCTTCCTTGAAAGTTGAATTTTGTGCGACAACCATCTTGCTAAGGCATATATATAGTTTATAGATAACAGTCTCATAGTAACACAAAGACAAAGCTTTGAATGACCTTGCATTTTCGCTCTTTGCTTTCCATTGAGATCTCTATTGTATTATCCATGGAGAGTTAAGCTTGAAAAGTTCAGCTCCAGTTAACACTTATTATGTTGGCAGAAGCAGGTATCAACATTGGAGGGCAACCCACAACATCGTTAGAACGGCAATCACAATTGTCTTCAAATCATAATCATAACACTGCAACCTTGAGCACGCTCTCATCTGCTCCGTAAGTGACTTGCCTTCATTATGCTTCTTATTTCTCTTGATTTTTTGTGTTTATACTTCCACTTCTAATTCTCTAAGTTACGGCGCAGGCAACCATCAGCTTTCGAGAATCAGAGTTTCCTACATATGATGAAATCAGCTACGAATGCACATGAAGAGGATGATGACGAAGAGGAAGAGTTTATTGTCAAGAAAGAATCACCTTCACACTCCAGAGGTTTGTCTTGCATAAGTCTGATAATTGCTTCTCTCAGTACACTGAATTTTTCATTTGTAACGGAAAGATAATGACTTGTATAGGAAATTTATCGGTGAGAGTCGATGGAAAAAGTAGCGAACGGAAGCCAAATACTCCACGCTCAAAGCACTCAGCAACAGAGCAAAGAAGAAGAAGCAAGATCAATGACAGGCATGTTTACAATGATACAATCATAATTTAGAGCTTTGATAAATAAAAGAAAATAAAGTTTGTGATGTAGTGACTACTTTTGTGGGGAGGAGAATGGCTGTGTGATCTGAGGCATATCAAGAAGCTTTCTCTGCCTAGATAACATGTGTTAGTTTGAAAGTTTTATTCCGTTACTAAACCGATACTAGGTTTTCATGTTAACTTTTGCTACTATGTTACCGCATTTATTAATGGTCAGAGTGACATGATTGTCAATCAAAATTGAACTATTGCCTTTGAAACTTCTTTATCAGATTTCTGAAGTTGAGAGAGATCATCCCTCGCAGTGACCAGAAGAGAGACAAAGCATCATTCTTGCTGGAGGTACTTGAATGTCATATATGATTAAGTGCTCTGTCTATCATAAAAACTGTATACCGACTAAGTAAAAGGTCTTCTGTAGGTTGTCGAATATATTCAATTCCTACAAGAGAAAGTGCACAAGTATGAGGGATCATATCAAGGCTCGGAGAATAGACCTTCAATATTACCATGGGTAAATCCCTCTTTGGTCTTTCTCATTGTTTTCTCTCCTTCCTTAGATCTTTAGTTTTAATTATTCTGCCTTTAAGAGGTCATTGGACTTGGATCATCATAGTAGTTAGGACATAAACCTCAACATTTCATTTAATACTGTGTATTAAGATGGAGGAGTTGGTCACCAACCGATAAACAATTAAGATGCTAAGTAGGAGATACACTGTTTATCTAGCACTGGAAAGATGATTTGAAGATATGTTTAGTGTCGTACCTGTTTGTGCATGTCCACCACCATCTATGTGGCTTTGGGAGTAAATATGGTACCAGTGGGATTTTTCTTTTTAATGTACCAATGGGATTTTGCTTTAAAATACAGTGGTTGAAATGGTGAACTCTATTTACTTGTACATATTGCAAGAATGCATAAAATCAAAAAGAACATGATATATATTTATTCAATTTGTAGATAGCATCCAATCCATGTAAGATGCCTATTCTCTTACTACATTCATCAATGCAATCAGTGACTGTTCTTCATTCATGAAAGCAGAATAAGTGCCATCGTATGACTCAAGGTTTCATTGATCATTCTCAAGGCACAAACAGTGCATCTAGTCCTGGAATTGTATGTGCTGGAAAGCTTGACGAGAGTAAAATTGCAATCTCTGCTACAAGTCCTGTCAATGGACAGACACTAGAGCCAAACAGAATTTCCGCTGTGAAACAAAGTAGTCAGCAGTCTGAATTAACAAACAAGGTAGCAACACTTTGTAAGCAACCAAACGCATTTCCATTTTGTGGGAGTACTAGCATAGCATCGCTACAGTCTAGACTGGCACCTGATGCTGACTCATTGGAAGTGAAGTCCCAGTCTCAATATTGGCTTACCAGATCAAATATGACTGATTGTGCTGTTACAAATGATAAGCTAAAAGGCCAAGAGGTGTCTACAGAAGGTGGTACAATCAGCATTTCCAGTGTCTATTCTCAAAGGTAAGAATTCTCTAATCTGGGAAAAGTTTGTGATCTAATCTTTCCAAAGCAATCGTTGATATACATCCATATACTTTGGCAGTGCTATGAACAGAATATGAGCTCGTGTTGTGGGTGCCAAGGATCTGAAACTAGATTCAGTTACCTTCGATATTTTAAGGCATTAAACAACGATGTTAAGATTTTCCAGTAGGAAAAAATGGTCTTGTACTTCGCAATAGGATTTTTTTTGGGTGATTTAAGATTTTTGTTTACCGTTTACCATATGAATGAAGGTCTGCCTTTGCTTTTTTGTCATTGATAATTTTGTTCTTTATTGTATCTCTTTACTACACATAATTCTGCACTCTAATAAAAACCTTTCAGGTTGTTGAACACATTGAAACAAGCACTGCAGGATTCCGGAGTAGATTTGTCGCAAGCCAGTATGTCAGTGAAAATTGATCTTGGGAAAAGAGTAAATGATAGTTTAAATGCTTCAGTGCCCAATGTTAAGGTACCTGGAGTTCTTTTAGTTCCACTAATTTTGTAGTTCTTGATTATATTATTCTGAAACTTAAGATTTGAATCAAGCCGGAAGTAACAACCTTAACTTTGACATGATTCCCAGGGTGACAACATTTCCACAAGCAATCTACTAAATCCACAGTTGATAGATACAAGCACAAGGGAGGAGTCTGTCCACGCCTTCAAACGGCTCAAAACGAGTTGAAGCTAATTTTAACATACACGGGTTCTTTTGCAATTTATTCAATTTGAATTTTTTACCTTCCCCTTCTGGTTCTGAAGGAATATTCATATCTATACCTGGTATAGAAAATCTCCCCTAATCGGATCATAAGCCACTGTTTTCCTCCCTCTTTTTCTCTTTGATTGTCTGGCTGCACAGGTTGTTTGCGTCTAGAGTTTGATATTTACTATTTATCTTTACTAAATCATGTATCATATCATTATATGAGGGTTCCATGTTCATGTTGAGAAGCCGCTTTTAAATTTAAGGCTTCCAATCATTTCCATCTGAAGTTTCTCGGACATCTTTCTTGATTATCTTTATATTACTTGTATCGATGTAACTTAATCCCATTATATAATCCAGTTTAACTATTTCTTTATTTTGGTTCTTGTCTTCTACTTTTGTATTTACTTGCTCCAGAAAATGGGTGCGAAGGTTCCTCAGAAGCAAAGGTTGTAGAAGTTTCTTTTTAGGACCAATCTGCTCAACAACATAAGGAATTGATTTCACATATAATGAAAAGATGGCAGTTTATACTTGATGAGCCTTTGTTTCATGGTTATAGTTTAGAGTTCTTCTTTTATGTGGGGTTTTCTTGGAAAGTAGTGTATGTTTCATGGAATTGTTATGTTTTGAAAGAACAATGTATTTATTTCATTGAGAAGTTCTCTTTCCAGTCACAAACTTAAAGAAGCATGGTTTATGGGAAGGCCTTAAAGCTCCATTTTCCCGTTAATCTTGGAACAAATTTCTTCTTGCATTATCAGGGGATGAGATCCTCTCTGGTGAAAATTGGTCCACTATTGTTCAATGCATAGACTGATTCATGCCATGTGTCCACCCAACTATTTTATGGCTTAGATTCATTTTGTTGTAAACAATTAAAAAGGTAATGCAATTTTGAATTAAAAATGATAAGAAAATACAAAAAAACTAATGTCAGCCGTTTATATCAACGTGTCTGCTGATGTTAGGCCAAAATGCTATACTTTTAGCACATTACTCGTCCTATATTTTGTTGGTTTAGTGAGTTATTGTGCGACAATTGCGCTAAATTGTGTTGTTTTATGTGTAGGAACAACAGAATGAATCATCGGATGAAAGTTGCACAAAACGTGGACAAAATACGTAAGAAAAGAGCCAAAAGCATCAAGTACCCAAACCGTGCTACAGACCAGGCTTCGCGAGGTCTATAGCCAGGTTGACAGTGCTATAGACCAGGCTTCACGAGGTCTATAGCCAGGTTGACCGCGCTATAGACCAGGCTTCGCGGGGTCTATAGCCTGATCGACCGCGCTATAGACCAGGCTTCGCGAGGCCAATAGCCAGGTCGACCGCGCTACACACCAGGCTTCGCGAGGTCTATAACACGGTACTTAAAAGTCGCGGGTTAAAAGACCCAAACCCGGATTTGGACCGGGGGATTGACATAAATACTCCCCAAACGAGTTATTCTAGGGTTGGACATGATTTTGGAGAAGAAAAAGCCTGCCAAGCACTGTGGAGCAAGAATCAAACGAGTTTTTTCTTCCTTCGTCTCTTTACTTTGTAGTTTCATGTCTTTAAATATTATGTTGATTGTTGTTGTATTTATGAGTAGCTAAACTCTTTAATCTAAGGTTTGATGAAACCTATTGGAGGATGATTCTCTATTGCGTTCAATATAGATTTGCCTTTGATTTTTGTCTACTTGTTCAACTATATTTTTATTGTTGTTAATTGAAGAGCTCTCAATTAACTGTGCCTATTTAGTATATATATATTGCTCGAGAGAGAGTGCACATTTAAGTAGTTGTTGAACAACACTACTCCTAACATAGTTGAGAGATCGATACACAGGGTTTAAAGGCAGGATTAGAGATAACGAAGCCTTGGTGGGATCGTCGTGGGCGGTAAATTAGTGCCAGCTAGCGTAGTTCGAGAGAATACGTCTAGTAAATTATAGTAGTTACTCGAGAGAGAGCTACGACACTTAAAGTACTCACGATCGGTAGAAAATATTTAGGTGAATTTATAGGAAACGTAGCGGGGAAGATTCCGACAATAAGGGAAGTCATAACCTTAGACTTTTCCAAATCTTGTCTACAATATTTGCCTTGTTAGTTATAAATTACTGTATTTTTAATTACTTTGATCTTAGTTAGTAAACTCTCAAATTATTATATAATCTTTCTGAAGGTTGATTACTTGAATTCGTGCAAAACTATTAGTTGTAATTGGCACGTTATTTTCCTGTGGGATTTGACTTCGGGCTTTACAATCGGATTATATTTGCAACGACCGCTTAGTCCTTTTAATAAGGCATAGTTGGGCGTGATCAAATTTTGGCGCCGTTACCGGGAAAAGCAACAATGTTACTATTTACAGCTATAGGAATTGTTAGGATTCTTAGTTTAGACAATTTTCTCCATTTTTATTCATTACATTGAAATTCTAACGTTTGTGGTCTTGTATGTTATAGGTGTATGCCTAGAGACCCCTCAAGAACTGAGGAATTATTTGAAGCATTACCGGATCCTGAGAAAGCTTTCAAGGCATTAAATCGTGCAAACAAGAAGGACAAACAACAACATCACCCAAAAGAACAAATTGAACCGGACATGGGTGACGCTTTGGATAATCAAAACAATCGAAACAATGTGAATGACCCGAACAATCAGGGTGTGGCACCTCTTGTACCAGAAGCAACTTTGTATGATTGGGCACAACCCACCGCTGAAAATTTGGCAACTTCAATTACAATCCCTCAGATACAAGCGGAGTCATTTCAAATCATAAACAACATGCTACATCTGTTACAAAATAAGGGACTATTCTCCGGGTCTTACATTGAAGATCCACAGCAGCATCTGAAAAATTTTCTGTCGATTTGTGTCACACAAAGGCAACCAAAAGTGACACCAAAAGCAATAAGACTGTTATTATTTCCATTCTCAGTGACAGGAGAAGCCCAAACTTGGCTTAATTCGCTTCCTATAAATTCCATCACAACTTGGGAGGAATTGGTCAAGCAATATTTGAATAAGTTCTACCCACCCAATAAGACCGCCAAGCAGGTTGATGAGATATTGAGCTTTAGGCAGAAACCAGCTGAAACATTACAAGAAACGTGGGAGAGATTCAAAGGTATGCTGGTTAAGTGTCCACATTATGGCATTCCAGATCAGATGTTGGGACAACAATTTTACATGGGATTGGCAGATAGCTTGAAGGCCAATGTTGATGCTTCAGCAGGTGGAGTATTTTTAAGCAAGTCATTTAGAGAGTGTAAGGTCCTGCTAGATAAAATAGCTCAAAACTCTGGATGGATGACAAGAAACTCCACAATCACCCCTATAGTTCACTCAGTAGCATTGGACCCGAACAAATCCATAGCAGAGAATATGGCCACTCTGATGACGCAAATGAGTATCCTCACCAAGAAGATTGATGAATCAGGCCAGAAGCAGGTACACATAGTTGACACTACTAATGGGGATTATGTACACCTTGTATTAACCAACCATACGTGTGTTCGTGGAGTGGTGAATGTGACAACCGGAACTATCAAGAGAACATGAACTATGTGGGAAATTATGGAGGCCAGAGGCAAGGTGGTCAGAATTGGGGGCAGCAAAATTGGCAGTATAGACCAGCACAACAACAGTACAATAACACCAGCAATTCTGGAGATATGCGACCACAGGGTCAAGTAGTACCTTACCAAAGGCAACAAGGATACAACCAGCAAAATCAGCAGCTAACTTATCAACAACCTCAACAACAACAGATAGAGAGGCAGGATGATGGGTTATCTGAAATTAAAGGAATGTTGCAACAACTCATTGGGGCCAGCGGAAAATAGAAGAAAAAGTCCACCAAATGCAAGAAAAGGTAGTGTCACACGACTCATCTATCAAGGGCATTGAGATTCAACTAGGGAAATCATCCATGCCCCTTAACAATCGTCCTCAAGGGACGTTACCTGCAGATACACATGTTAATCCAAAAGAGCAGGGCCCGAAGTCGCTTATGGCGGTGAGCTTGAGAAATGGTAGAGATCTTGATTTAGAGCAAGAAATTGCTCGTGAGAGCCGGTCAACTTAAACACTTGACCGAACGGTGAAAAGGCCACCTAAAAAGATCATTTCCCCTTTCCGTTCATTGATCAGATGCTAGATAGATTGGTAGGGAGGTCCCATTTTTGCTTCTTAGATGGATACTCGGGGTACAATTAGATATCTATTACCCCAGAGGATCAAGAGAAAATGTCATTCACCTGTCCATATGGCATTTATGCTTTTCGTAGAATGCCATTTGGCCTATGCAATGCACCCACCACATTCCAAAGGTGCATGATGGCCATCTTCACAGATATGGTAGATGATATAATGGAGGTTTTCATGGATGATTTCTCAGTGGTGGGAAACTCTTTTGATGATTGCCTTAGAAATCTTAAAAGAGTGTTGCGGAGATGTGTGGAGACTAATCTGGTGCTAAATCGGGAAAAATGCCATTTTATGGTACAAGAGGGTATAGTCTTGGGACACCTAGTGTCAAGTAAGGGCATTTAGGTGGACCGTGCCAAGATTGATGTAATAGAGAATCTGCCACCACCATAAGGCATGAATAAAATCTTCACAAGGCAGGAAATAAAATAGAAGTGAGTCAGTAAAAGAAAAAGATATTTTATATATATATACAAGATTGTTTACATGATTGATTACAATATAGAAACTAAGGGCTAAGTTTCTTGGTTATCTCCGGGAGCGATCTCTTCTCCACCGAGCTCCCCTCCATTCTCGGACCCGCTCTTACTCCCATCATCATCATTATCATCATCGTCATCGTCGGAAGCCAAGGCTTCAACATCGGCTTCGAGTTTTTTAGCCCTTTTTATCTCTTCAGCGAGATCGAAATCTCGAGCATGGATCTCCTCGAGGGTCTCCCTACGAGATCGGCATTTAGCAAGTTCAGCGACCCAATGTGCTCGACTATCGGCGGTCTTGGCTGCCTCTCTTGCTTAAACCTGGGCAGCTTCAGCATCGGCCCGATTGAAGGCCACGAGTGAATCCGCATCGGCCTTTGCCTTTTCGGCGTTAGATTCGGCCTTGGAAAGTTCAGAGGCCAATCGAGCCTCGAGCTCCTCTATTCTTCTTGCTTGAACTGAGCTTTTTTCTTTCATACTATGAAATTAGTTTTTGGCCGATGATAATTGGGCTCGAGCAGCTTCTTTCTCTGCAGCAAAGCGATCCATACCTTCTTTCCACTTCAAAGACTCCACCTTTTTCCCGATCATCTCAATTTTCTGCTGCAGTTGTGAGATCGAAAAATTAGCCATCATTCCGGTATCGAGCCCATAGGCTTTTAAAAGTATCATTACCTGCTCGGACGGATGGGTCTGATCTTGGTAAGCCTTGGCCAACTCAGCTCGGAGGTCTTTTATTTCCTCTCCTCTTTTCCCTAAGAGGAGTTTAAGGGAGTTCCTCTCCTCCGTAACCCGTTGAAGGTCGGCCTCATATCGACGCAGCTCGGTTCGGGATCGAGAACATGCTTCTCGATGAACTGTTGCGGCATGCAAAGAAAGAAAAAACGAAGTTAGAAAAGAAAAGCAAACATAAAGGTAATGCCAACAAAATAATTTAAGGCTTACCTGATTCAAAGCCTACTGCACTCCGTGAAAAAGATCCGATGCATCACTTTTACCGGTAGCGTCCTCGACACCAGTAAATAGGTCACGAAAAGGATCCTCTCCATCATGCGGCCTGTCTAATTCGAGGGCCCCCAAAGCTTGGGCTTCCCGAATCGCCCCTGCGGAAAAAGTAGGGAAGGTGGGCGAGTCTTCGATTGCTACTGCCCCAAGTGAATCACTTGGAGCATTCTCTTTGGTTCAAAGAGATTCGGGGAGAGCCCCTTCAGACATATCCCCAATTCGTTGGCGTCAATGGGAAGCATCTTCGATCTCCAACAACTCGGGGACTCTGCCCGAATCTTTCTCTGATATATCCTCTATTTGAGGCGGAGCCTTATGAACCACCATCGATCCAGTTGCCTGTGGAACGTCGGTGGTTTTCTTCGTTCAGGCCGCCAGCGCGGACCCATCATTTTCTTCTTCTTCTTCTTCTTCTTCTTCGTCGTCGTCGTCGTCTTCATCCCTTAGATGCAGAACTGATTCTACGATCAAAGGAATGGTATTCTTGTTCGGCTTACGAGCCATCCTCTTCTTCGGTCTTGGATCTTCGGGAACGGAGGCTCTTTTCCTCTTATTATCTTTCACCGGCTTTGGGATAGAGGCCGAAGCCTCTTCCTCGACGGACGAGGGCCTCAAAACCGCATCTTTGCCCATACCTACATGCGGGAAATTCTATTAAAGTGTATGAAAAGTATCTTGTTCGAACTACCAAAAAATACGAGAAGGGGCTTACCGTGATTTTTGGCCTCCCATCGGCCCTTTGATAAGTCACGCCATGAGCGCTCGACGTATGAGGAGGTCGAAACCAGATCCCGTACTCAGTTCTTGAGATCGGGCACTGCGCCGGGCATCCAAGGAACCGCTGGATCACAAAAAGGGGGATAACAGTGAGAAAAGAAATGAAAGGACAAAAGTAGGAGATAACAGCAGAATTACACTTACGCTTCATGTTCCACTCCTCGGAAAAAGGCATATTTTCAGTCGGAATCAGGTCTGAAGTCCTTATTCGAACGAACCCGCCCATCCAGCCTCGATCCCTGTCTTCGTCTATGCTCGAGAATAGAGCCTTGGTAGCTCGACGTTGAAGTTTTATTAACCCTCATCGAAAAAGGCGAGGACGGTACAATCGGATGATATGATCGAGGGTGAAAGGCATCCCCTCGATTTTGTTCACAAAGTATCTGATCAAAATAACGATCCGCCAAAAAGAAGGATGGATCTGGCCTACGGTTATTAGGTATTTACGACAAGAATCTATGATAACAGGGTCGAGGGGACCTAACGTGAAAGGGTAAGTGTACATACTTAAAAACCCTCTCACGTAAGTAGTAATATCCTCTTCGGGAGACGGCACTGCCACGTCTTTGTTCCCCCAGTTACAATCTTTTTTTATGTGCTCGATACCCCTCAGTTATCGAACAAATATATCTCGATACGGACTCACATCGTCCAGGAACCGGCAAACCTTTATCAAGTTTGAAATCGGAGGTAAGAACACACGCCGCCCGAATGCACTCCTCAGGCCGTGGATCCACCGGTGTTTTGCCGGCGGCAGATTGGGAAGAAGAAGCTTTTTCTTTTTGGGGGACGGTTTTGGATGTCTTCGCCATTTTTGGATTTAAAGAAGGTGACAAAGATTTGGTAGTTTAGAAGAAGAATTTTGCAGAAAAGAGTCACAGATCAGTGAATGAACTCAGAAGAGACGAAAAAGAACTTAAATTGTTTTTGAAGATTGAAGACGTAGAAGTGATAAATAGTGGAAGGAAGGGCTATTTATAGATTGAAACAATGACGGTTTAATATCAGCGGTGGCCGACCACCGTCTGACACGCATTAAATGCCTTGATAAGCTAAACCGACAGACAGCTATCACGGACATCATAGTCGGGCTCGATGCAAACGTCAGCGCATATCCAATTGAGCCACTGAGAAATCATATCGTTTCTCACCACATCCTTCCCGAGAAATGAGGGGACTATATGTATGTGGTCGAAATTGATTTCGGCCTTCGTACGATCGATCGAGGTCAAAACATAATGGATCGAAGAAAATTTTTTTAATATCGAGATGGGTTCCGAAGATGGTATGAACGAGCTTCAGATTTCAGGTATAGGTCAAATACCGAGTTCGAAGTCATTATCGAGCTCGGGTCCGAATCGAACTATGATGAGATAATTTCGAGCTTAAGGGATAGAGGCCAACCGATACCGAGCCTGAATCATCACCTGATTCCGAGTCCACATCGAGCTCTAGAAGCAATACCGATCAGCACCGAGGCCGATCGAGCTCGAGCTCACAGACAAGAGTCGTTGCAAACACACTAAGGGAGAGAATCTCGGCGGAATTAGGGAAAAACTGATTTATCATGGGTTCTCCACTATGTATTTTTTATTATATCTAAAGTAGGATCCTCCACTATAAAGAGGATGGCTACATTTCTATAGAGGGCAGTTCTTTGGCTTACATTGTAAATTCAAGCACCATACACTCCTATATTGAAGAGTTATTCTTTTAAGATTCATAGATTGATTCATCTTGCTTAGTCCTAAAAATCATCTTCTTTCCAACCTTGTTTATTTGGTATCCCTATTTGAGACTTCTATTTATCCTTACAATTTGTATTAAGCTATACCACATATCCTTAAAATTACGTACAAATTAAACTTTATCCGTTTTTCGGGTAAACATATATATATATATATATATATATATGAGAGTTGTGGTAAATTAACAGAGTTAATCATTTAATGATGAATTCTCATAATACATATAAATATCTGGACTAATATGAGTTTAAATGAAGCGAGATGAACAGTGAGATAATCTTTTACTTCATTCCAGATTTTACTTGCTCTTCTAGGTCAAATTCATGCCAATTCTATTCTACTCAAAGCTATCCCACCTTTTATTGTTACTAGACAATTCTCCTCTGGCATGAGCTGTGACCAAACAATATAGTAACAACAATAGTAGAAAGGGTTTACTAGCTATGTATTGATGGTGAAAAAGATTTTAGCAAATTGAGATAATTTTTACTGTAAATATAAGTTAATATTGAAGCCGGCTGGAAGATCAATATATCAAAATAACCTTGAACGGCTACAATATTATTAAGTTTCTTTCTCTTGACCAAATATGTAATCTTCATTAGTTGATTCATTTTTGTGATTATCCTTATCAAACTAGAAGTTACCAAAGAACAAGCATAACACTGAATAAAGAACATTAATTGGTAATATCGTAAAAATGGCAACTAATGCACTATTGGTTTATTCTTTCCAATTAAATCTAGTCTTGGCCGGTTTCACCAAATTTCTTTCATTTGTGAATTTTCTCATCAAATTCAACAACAATGGTCTCTGACTGATGTAAAAATATATATATTGGACGCCCCTTAATTTTTTGGTGAGTTGGTTTTTTTATATTTTGATTCTCATTAATAAAAATTTTGGCTCCGCCACTGCGAATAACATCGTATCATGTCGGGTGATGAATTGTTGTCAATTATACCTTATTTTCAACTAGGTACTTTTCATTATTGACCGACCATCTGCCTCATACATATATTCACTTGATGTGAAATATCCAAATAAATTATTACTAGTAATCTAGAGTCTTTTGGGAAAGTTAAGCAAGAGTCTAGTCTCATCAAACATCACTACCTGGGACCTTTATTTAAAAATGAGGATTGTCTTGAAAGTTAATTAGTAAAATTTTCTTGCTTTATTTTCTTATTTTGCAATATATTATTTAATAAAATACGTTTCTTTTCATGAGGAAAAAGTGCTATAAAAAATTAATAAACCAAGTGGATCTAGTTGATTCCGGAGAATCAATTCAATGATTATGAGATAGAAATTCAAATACATAGTGTTATGAGTTCAAACTCTCTTTAAAAAAAGAAAACGAACTCAATAATTTAATCTTCTTATGCACTTGGTTCCAAAAAAGAAAAAAATTGCCCGCATGTAAGGCTGACATGCTTCCTGTCCAATGAGATTATGGTAAAAAATTTATAATAGAATCGAACTACATTGATTGAATTAATTATCTTCATGCATAAAAATATTACTACCTCCGGTTCAGAATAAGTGATCATTTTATCTTTGACACGTCAATTAAAAAGATACAAATTCCTAGAGAAAAAAAGATATATTCACTAAATTAATCTTAATTAATTGTTACCTTAACACATTAGAATATGTAAATAAGGGCAAATTTTGAAAAAATAAAATTAATTTCTTTTTGACTATGTATATGAACACTTATTTTGAACCAAAATAAAAATATAAAATGATCCTTATTGTGGACCAGATGAAGCAGATAGTAAAAAAAACATTAAACAATCATCCGCTAATAACTACGGTAGGCATAATTGTTATTTTATTTTTTCGCTTGTTAATAATCATAGCACTAAATATAATGGTGTAAATAGAACCTAGAGTCATATTTATTTGCATTGATTGATAAAAAGCCGAATGCATTTGAAACTATGAGGGGAATTGAATTTTTTTACTAGGATTCCTGCCTTGATGTTGTTTTTTCTTCTTGGATCCTTCACTTAATTGATAAGCATAACACTAAAATAATTTTCATCTGTTAATATATCATAGGCCAGCAGTTTCTTGGTATTGCCATTCTTGAATTTCTAACGGGGGAGAATCCCAAGCAAGATCCCAATAATTTGTAATTAAATAAGCCCATATAGACCTTTTAACTTCTTTTATCGTCGTTTTCCATTTTTTATTTTTGTTTAGTAGTTTGATTTAAATGATACTCGTATCAATTAGTTTAGGAATAAGTTTTACTCATGTTAATATGTTTATTTTGGATTAGACACTTTTTTACTAACATAATGCATAAAGAACTTCTACTGCGGAGAAATTAATAAATAATAATATTAAAATGAGTCGAAATAAAATGAAGCAACATGAATAGTGAGTTTTTCATGTACTTACTTGGGATCAGAGCAATGTTATTGTTTTTAGTTGTTGTTGTGAACAAACAAATAGAAGAATTGAAACTAAGTGAAGATTGAGAACTTCAAAAAAATATTATTTTCTAGTTCTTTTGGCATTTGAAAATTGGTTGAATAGAGCCACTGCCAGTCTGCCACTGAATAATTGAGCAATAATATATGAACTAAAGTTGAAATTAAGCAAATAATGACCCTTTCAACAAGAACACACTAAAGCACCAGTGTTAGGAGGAATAATTGCTAAAAACAGATTAATTTAGTGGAGATTAAGTGCTGAAAGTGGCTTTGCTTTAGTGTTTAGCCATTAGGGTCCTTTCACTTACTAATATGAATATGAAAATTATGTGACTAGTTTTTTTATATGGATCCCAAATACTCCATTTTTTTATTTTTCTTCAAGAAAATTAAGGTATCAGCCGACCTACATGTTAATTATTAATCATAATGATAATGATTATGCACACCACCTATCACACTAATGGCTTCTTATTAGGGCGATTATATTAGTTTTCTTTAAGCATTTGACGACAATATCAGAAAAGCAAAACAAAAAATAAACATCTTTATTTCTGGTTGCCTTTGTTTTCTTTCTTCACTTTTTCTTCTATAACGTATATTTGATATGTTTAATGCAAGTGGGCTGTAAAGTGCTTTTATTAATTTAAATGGTTAATGAGTTTAATGACAACTAATTTCAGCCATAAACTAAAACCCAAAGAAATAGAACTAAACAAACAGTTAATAATCTATCAAAAACCAAAGGAATATGTCAAAAGCATAAAGTTTTGTATATTTAAGGACGAATAAACAAAATGTTTGACATTAACAAAATAACTAAGCATCTCCACTGCCATACTCCCCAGCTTACCAATCAAATTATATGTACAAACCACCACCAATTACATATGCTGTGTTTGTGGAATATATCCACATTTCCCATTTCATAATCATTTACAACACGTCTTTCCCCCTTCTTTTTTCCCCCCTTTTCAATATAAGGATACTCTTTGAATCTTCTTGCATGTATCTACTTAATTTATTGGGTATATGTTATATCTCCTGTCAACATTGCTTAATTTATCGGGTATCTGTTATCTCCTGTCGACATTGCTTAATTTATTTTCTTTTTCAATATAAGGATACTCTTTGAATCTTCTTACACATATCTGCTTAATTTATTGAGTATCTGTTATCTCCTGTCGAGATTGCTTAATTTATCGGAGTATATCTCCTATCAGCACACGTATAAGTAAACTCTCATTTGTTATCTCCTATTAGGACATGTATAAGATAATTCTTTCTACTAAAATAGTGACAAAATGTGAGAAATCACTAACTCTTTTAATCATTCACAAGCATGGCTTGACCAGTCCCTTTTTTTGTGTGTGTGTGTTTGTTTGGGGGGGGGGGGGTGTTATTTAATAAGACTCAATATCCAGCACACAACGCATAGGGAATTAATTTAGGTTCTGTGCTGGAAAACCGAACGAATCAAAACAAAAATGAATGTGATTATGTATATTGGAGCAAATAAATTACTATCACAAACTCCTTAAGAGTCGATCTTGTTGAGAACAGCACGTATAGAAAAATGTTTGCAAAAAAAAATATATAAAGGGGTAAACGTAAAAGAACAAAAAAAAAATGGAGAAGCAAATATAGCACACGAGATTTAAGAAAAAAGAATGGAGGAGCCTAAATGGAACTTCAAATTTGAGGAAATCCAAAAGTTCCTGCAAAACAAATCTATGTTGTACTACCCCCTCTGTGTATACTGCCATTGACAATGTATATCCCTGCAATGCAAGGACAGTTTCTATACATGTATTCGATTATTTGGTTTCTGGGGAAAAACATTTATATATAACCCTTTCAAATGCTTCCGAGTTCTTCTCAGGATTTGGAGTGCAACACCTCCTTTACTTCAACACCCCCCTAAGAAGCAAAATCGAGCTCAAATTTTTCGAGTGTTGTATAGGTATTTCCTCCAAATATGTCATAGAAGTGCACAGAAGTATCTTTTCCTAACCCGAATGTTACCACCAACCATGATTTAAATGTTGCTTAACGTCTCATCCTCATAAGATGATTCTAAGCACTCGCACGGGTTGGAGTAAAAGTAATCCTCCTCTTTAGGTCTGTCTTGAATGACTAATCTCTGTATAGGGTTGCCCATACGTTCAACATGAGCTTCCTTAACAGCGGTAGAAAACTCATCCCATGTTAATGATCCACCGTTATGTTGGTCTATTAAATCCACCAGAAGTCTTCTGTGTAACAAGATAGTTTTCTTGTATCCAAGATATCTACATAGAATAGAGGACATTAAGAAAAAATCAAGATTGTACAAAAACCAGCAAACCAACTAAACCCCATGTGTAATGTGCATCCCTAATAAATATTGGAATATGAAGTCGCCCTTTTATTATGCAACTACTATGATCTATTAAAAAAGAATACCTGCGATGTCCTTCGACAACTTTAGCCATGTTTCCATCATAAGTAGGAACAAAAATATCACTCTCCAGAGAAACGAGATAATCTAATGCTGCCATCTGGGAGGAGTGATTTTGAAAGAACCTCAGCTCAGAAGGCTCTAGAAGTGTCTCCTTCCTTACCTGTTAGAAAACAAAGTCCGTGCAAAATAATGAGTCTGCAAATTCAGTCATCATATTCAGAATCGTAAAAAGCAACTAGAACCTACTAACTTACCAAATTTGGGTAAGCTGCTGCAAGATTAGCCATTCTCCTTTCTCCACCATAAATTTCCCCAGCAGCGATGTAGACTTGAATACTAGGATCGATGTCCAATGCTCTTAAAGTAAGAGCAGTTTCCTCAGGTGTCAAAGGACATAGACCATCTCTTCTTTTCAAATCTGAATTTATAACTTTCTCTTTCCACCATGGATAAGCATATCTGCAGAAAATAAATACGACGTTAATAAGCCAGAGAACTAAGGATGTTTAAAGCCACCAATGAATACAAGGATTTAACTTCACCTCATTCTTGTCAACTCTTCAACCTCCTCCTTGTTGCATCCCTGAGTACAGCCAGAGAAAGCTAACATATCCATTTCGTATCTCAGGTGCAGAACCATAAAAGGACCCTCTTCTCTGAGTAGTCTGATAACCTTTCTACCCAACTCTTCTATTTGAGGGGTGAATTTCAAAGCACCAAAGTTAACTCGGCATCTTAGCTTTTGAATTTCCATAGGTTGCCCATTATTGGCAAGCCGAGCATCAGTCCTGTTCAAATGAACTACTTTATGCTTCCGAATTAAGGGAAGAATCTGTATTCAGAAAATGACCATCATTACTCTGGAAAAAAAATGCGAGAGTTAACAACAATAACAAAATACCATTTATTTAGCAATAAACCACAAACCTGATTATGGTAGTAGGAAATGTCGGACCAACTAATAGGAGCCATGGTATGAATCGTTCCTAACTCTACTCTCTTCTTCAGTCTTGGAGGTAGCTCCTTCAATATTCGAACTTCATCTCTCACGGACGTTATGAAATGATCAACATCAAATATGTCTTGAAATTCACTGCAAATAAAAAATGCTGTTAATAAAAATCATGTTTTCTTTCTAAATAAGAATTCAGTAATTTGAAAGATAAAAATCACGACAATTGAGTGGACATACCTCGGATCAGCCCAAAAGGAGGTTTTATCCAGCTCAGGAACAATAAGAGTCACATTCAAATATCTTGCTATAGCAACCATATCACATATCTGCAACAAGAATAGACAAAGAACAAAGGGAAAAAAACAAGTAACAAAATCATCCATACGAGTCAAAATTTTGGTCATCCAAATTAATTACATTTGTATGTGGTAGTGAACTGATTGATCTAAAACAAACTACTAACCGCTGACCGCATTTGATTAAGCCCACCATTGCATGAAACCATGAGGTAACCATTATTCCTGTAAACCCCTGAGATTCACAAATAATCATAACATTCATCAGTCTGACAAATCGTTCAGATGTGAAGTTATGAGCTCTAAATTCAGCCCCTGGAACTTCCAATACTAACGGTCAGGAAACATATAACCGCTGAAAGACTTGCAAAACAATTTTGTTCTTAAATTACGGTAACCAGAAAGTTTGATTAACCTGAATAGGACGATGTAGTATGGGATTTCAATAATATTCCCAAGCCAAAAACTCAAAAAATGGATCAACATACTTTAAAAGTATACCAATTATAGTTAGAATAACCTGAAAATAGGTAAAATTCCTTCTATAATAAGTCCTCCAACTAAATATGCATAAATGGCATTAAGCTATACTCATTAATAATTCCACTTCCCAATTAAGATGACTATCTCTATGACACAATATGCAACATGATCTCTTAGTTATTGAATGCAAAGGCGAAGCCAAGATTTCAACTTTATAGGTTCTGGATTTTAAAACAATGACTTCAAGTGCTAATAAAAGGATTCTAAATTAAATTTTACACATACTTAATGAATATCTTAACACAAATACACTATTTGAACAAAAGAAACTGCCTTCGGCCTCTAGCCTTATTGGAACGCAAGGGGGAAACAAGTCTACAATGCTGAGTACATGGACATGAAAACACACACACAGAGTCAAAAGGATACTCACTCTTTGGTGGAAGAACTCTAGCAGGGACCGCAGGGGACGATTTAACGACGAGTAGTGAAGTGGATTCGTGAGAAAAACAAGAGGGCCAGCCTTTTAAAACCCTAGGACCCCAAGTCTCTCCCAATATAGTCAATTGAACCAAACAAATCCACAACAGCACAGATGTAGTTACCCTTATAATCCATAGCTTCATTCTAGACCTATATACTATACAATTCTTCAGTTTCTCTACACGACTCTCCCCTAAAGCTGTCCCTTTTAACCCCATTATTCTTTATGACCAATCCCCCCGCCCCCCTACAATTCTCTGCCCATAAAATAACTATTCAAATCTCAAGGTTGTATTTTTTTCCTTTTTTAGCTCAATATCTCATTACACACAATCAATATACCCCAAAAAGATCACTTCTTTGGATAATGTAGGATCTAAAATCAATCAAGATCCCACTTTATTTGAGACCCACAATTTTGCTTCATACAAAAGGTTGCAAAAAGAAGTTGAAATCCGAGCACCAAAATAGGAAAAGTTTAAATCTTTAACCTAAATGAGAAGAAAATTTCAGAATATTCCCTTCAGAAATTTGAGCAAAACTGCAAAACTTATTCTGAAAAGGAAAAGGATGTGAATGGGAGAAGGAGAAAGATGATGATAACACAATTGGGTCGGTTTAGGGAGTGATAATATATGGATCGGGTCTTGACCCTGTTGATTGGTTGAAATGGTTATGACATACCAATTTGGAAACAAATTTATGGATATTGATAGCCCGTTTGGCTAAATTGCAAAAATCAGCTTATTTTGAAAATTGTTACTTTTCGATATAAACTTTTTTTTTCTGCTTCTTCAAAATTATTTCTGTTTCTCCTCAAAAATACTTTTTTTTCTTCTAAAAGCTTGCCAAACACTTTAATTTTGAAAAAGAAAAATATTTTTTTTAAAAAAAATAAAGTGTTTTTGGCTTTAGATAAGTTTGGCCAAACATGCTAGTAATGTTTCCACTAAACTAAACTGTAGTTGATTTATTATGGTTAAATTAATTAACAAAATTAATGTAAACTGTTTATTAACTCCATTTAAGTCCCCCCTAAATTACGGGTCAATAACTCATTAACTTTTGTTAGGACAAACATAACTACTCTCATCTCAATGATCATGTAAGTTTGGAATGTCAAACTCAATTGTAACTTTTTACACATTAATGATCAATGGAGATAGTTTTTCTTTTTAAAAAAAAACTCCATTTAAGTAATAACAACATTTATCAAAATATATACTACTCCTACTATGTAAATATTCATTAATTTAATTTAATAGAAATACCACATTTGCCTCATGCTTAAGCTCTGTTTTTGTCTGTGCTTCTTTTTCAACTTTGGCAGTGATTACTTTTTTTTTAATAGCACTTTTGTGTGATCAATGATTATCACATGGGACTAAATTATCTTGTATTGTTAATACTGATCTCCATTTATATCTTTTGTTATTTGAAAATAGTTTGATGAGCAATAAAAATAAATTTAGTTTTAACATTTGATTTTGATCTTTAAGTTGAATTGATTCGTGATTTTTTTTTTTCCGGGTATGAGTCAGATTTGATAACATTAGACCAACTCTTATTTTTTAAGAATACGACGCAAACAATCTTGGTGATAATCCAACCTTATAAAATCGATGTTGCTTTTATAATATCAAGATTTACATACTACAGTTAGACAACGAATTTAATTTTACATTTAACAGCATAGAATACTACTTTGATGAATAATTTGATAAAAAATATATTGCTTGTCATATTCTTTTCTTAGAAAATATACAAACTTGTTTGACTGTCTAAAATTGGTAAACAGAACAAAAACAATGTCATTGGGTTGTAAAAACGCATCTAGCTTAGTCAATGGATGTCAATCTTTCTTTCTTTTTTGGGTTTTGGCCTTAGATTTGATGTTAGTGGATCTTGCTAAATTATAGGGGAGAAATAAGAAGAGAGAACATAAAAAGAAACGAAAAGAAGGAAAGGAAACCACCAAATTAATGCCGAAAATCAACAATAAATGCAAACCATTTAAATTGCTAATCCAGCCTGGCCCATTATTGGTTTTAATTATACAATCAGACGTGTCAAAAATCAAGATACTTGTACCTTACACGTGGCAAGGTGAGATGATAGTCATAGTACAACAACCTCCGTATTGCCGAAGTAAAAGGACAGAGATTTCTAGGACCCTTCAAATATCTGTTTGTCGAGAGCCACCGACGATATTTGCCTATATCTCCGGAAACAATCTTACCTCTCATAAATTACCTGACTTAAATGTAAATTAAGCCAAAAAATTTACACTACAACAATTATAAAACTGATAAAAATGTACATAAAAGACATACTCCTATATATACTTATGTTACTTAAAACCGCAAAAAATACTAGTATAAGTAAATTTTCTTCTTTAGCTAGATTTTAGAAAGACGAAAGAAAATTATTCTGCATTATATGTTTACACCAAAATATATCAACTTACATTAATCTCAAAATCTAGGACGCATTGCCTTGTTAATTCACGCTTCGTATTTGGTAGGCAGAGAATTCTAGAAAACAAAAAGAGGAAAAATATATATACTGTACTAATTTTGATAGGAATTAATATATTTAATTTTGCAAGAATACATTCAAAGTGATTACCAAATTGTTTACCCTCAAAATCGAATAACAATTGAATTTATTAGTGGTTATAAGAACATGTGGATTAACTTGATACAAAGCGATAAATTAGATTGCAATTGAAATAAATAACGATAGATTAACCGTAAACCACGTGAGTTGAATGATTTCGGCTTAGGAAAGCAGGCCACTCGCACTTTATTTGACACCAAAATATAAAAGAGTAAGAGAAAGTATTGCTTTTCAGTATATCTTACAATGTCCTTATGATTTGTCAAGTCCCCTTTATATATTAAGGGTCATCTACCTTTTAAGGTATTATTTTATTGTTCTATAAAAGGCAAAAGTCCTTGATTTGCTGACCGTTGGTTCCCCTTTTCGGGTCATTCCTTGATTTCTGCCATAATGATTAGTTAATGGCGAGAATTACGGACCCTTGTCGGATGAGTTGGGAAAGTTTTTTTCGAGACCGCTAGAAACGGGACCGGTTATGCCTTTGGTTAACTTGAGGGCCAATCTGATGGTCTCGATAGCTAATTTCGACAATGATTCGGGTTCAATCTCAATCACCATATTTCGATCTTGGCTGATTGTATTGAACGTTAGATCGATTTTCAAGCTCGACCTTATCCGATCACAGACATTTTGACCCCGACCTAATCAGGGAGTCTTGGAAACGCAATCGAATATCGAGCTCGATTTTACCCGTATACAGATAGTCCCCTCGTTTTTCGGAAAATAAATGACGAGAAACGATATGAGCTTCCGATTCTTACTTCGATATATCATGACGTAACATCCTCTTATTTTTTGGAGAGTAAATGATGAGAAACGATATGAGCTTTCGATTCTCACTTCGATAAATCATGACGCCGACTTCATGACGTAAGTGATAAGAATAGCTGAAATACCCCGTCAGTCCAGTTTTCGAGGCATTAAATGAGTGTCAGTTAATGGTCGGCCGCTACAGGATGCGAACCGCCACTTAGAAAATTATAAATACCCCTTTCATCCATTCATTAGAACTTTTACATCCAAACTCTTCTCTTGTGTTTTTAAGAAAGCTTCATCACCTTCATCTTCTGGTTTTCTAGCTTAGCCTCAAAACTTCTTCTCTTCTAGTACTTTGAAAATTTATATAAGTTATCTGCTAAGCTCACCTCCTCTTTTACTAACACTTTTTTTTCTCCATTGTTTATAAAAAATGGCAAAGACTTCAAAATCTGTTCCTCAAAAAGAAAACCCCCTTATTCACGACCATCTGTTAAAAAAAATATTTCGTCTGTCGTTGTTAAGGAATCGGTACCGGAACCCCCTTTGAAATTGTTCGTACCTATAGGGTGCCCAACCAGTGCTGATTTTAAGGTCGAGAAAACCTCATCTGTGTCGGGTCGGTGTGAGCCGATCTCGAGATATATCTTCTTGGTCACCAAGGACGTCCTCTCTGAGGTCAAAAAAGATTGTAACTGGGCTGGCAAGCACGTGGTGGTACCTAAGCCCGAGGAAGCCATTACCACCCACGTAGATGGTTTTTTGAGTGTTTACACTTATCTCTTCACGTTGGGCCCCTTGGACCCTGTCATCGTCGCCTTCTGTAAGAAGTATGAGGTGACCCTTGATCAAATTCAACCCTCGTTTTGGAGGATAGTAATTCTTCTTCGTTTCTTTGTGAGCAAGATCGAGGGGTGTCCCTTCACCATTGATCATTTAATGCATTTGTATAGTCCCTGACTTTACCGAGAGGGATTAATCAAGCTTGCACATCGGGCCAGTAAGACCCCATTCTCAAGCATCCATGAGGATTAGGACCGAGGCTGGTTGGGCCGATTCGTTAGAGTAAAGACCTCGGATTTAATCCCGGCCGAGGATATTCCATTTTCTGAAAAATGGAACATGAAACGTAAGTAAAACCTTGCCTTCAAGATTTATTTTATAGTTTTTCCTTTTCTTTCCTTCTCATCGATATTTTGTAATGGTGTAGCTACTGTTCGGATACCTGATGCAGTACCTCAACTCAAGAAGTGGGTCGAGGGTATCGCAATATAGAGATCTTACTCCGAGCGCTCGTGGCGTGAGCTTTTGAAGGGCCGATGGGAGGCTCGTTCTCATGGTGAGATTTTTCTTTAAGTTACATTCGACCTTGCTTTCACGCCGTCGATTTTAACTTGTTTTACTTTTTTTTGCAGGTTTACCAAAAGACGTTGAAATAAGGACTCCGTCCGGTGATGATGATATTTTCACCAAGCCCCGTGCTCCGAAGCAGGATAAAGAGAAGAAAAGGAAAAAGGCTCTGACTTCTTCGGGCCCTGAGAAAAAAAAGGCCAAAAAAATGATTGGCGCGTAAGCCCAAGGGAAATGCCAGTGGTCGGTCATTGTCCCCGGACTCACTCTATCGATTGAGAGATGAGTCTGAGGAGGAAGGAGAAGCCTTTGAACTGGTGGCCAATATGCCGTCACAAATCAAAGGGCAAGGGGCCTCCGAACCAAGGATAGGCAAGGCCGGTTTTCATCATGTCGGGGAGGCCGAGGGGGAGGCAGGAGTTGAGGCTTCCCGTGATGCGGAAAAAGTGCCGCAGGAAGCACTTGGTCCTATAGAGATTGTCGATTTGCCCTCGTTTACGGAATCGATGTTTAACGAGGCTCAAGTAGCAAAAGAACGCCCCATCGACAGACCCCATAGATCGAAAGACCCTTTTCGTAATTTTTTTGATTGTGTGGATTCGACGGCCACAGAGGATGCCATTGGATTTGACGATTTAGAGACACCGTGGAAGAGCTCTCCCTATGAAGCAAGCGAGCCTTCCTCGAGCCCAAAATTGGTCGGTCGATTCCCCGCCCCGAGTGCATATCCTGATCGGAAATGCACCGTTGTCTTTTCCCTTCCCGAGGATGCCCGAGTTCTTTCTGCCCCAGTGGGAATTGCTAGTTATCTTTGGTGCTTGGTGACCGAAGAGGATCAAGCTAAAATGAACTAGGTGGAAGTGCCCTGCCTGTTCAACGAAGCTTAACATGCGCTGAATCGGGTAACGTCGAATTTTCCTTCATTATATACTTAGATTTTATCGTGAATAATCATAACATTTTCCTTTGTGTTTGCAGGCCTCGGTGCTTCATCACGAGGCCTTTCTCCGATACCGGGAAAAGTTCAAACGTCTCGAGGTCGAGACTCAGGAGCTTGCTGAGAAGAAGGATGCTTACAAGATTCTTAGTGAGAAATCCTAGACTGAGCTAGAAACATCACGGAAGGAGCATGTCGACCTAGTCGAGCAGGTAAGAAGAGTTATTAAAGTTAGTGATGATGAGTCAAACTCAATAGCTAACGATCCGAACCCGCAGGTTCAAAAGAAACTTGACCAGATCGAGCAGCTCCAGGGGGAGGTGGATACGATCAAAGCCAAGGCCGAAGAATGGAAAAAGAACATGGATCGCCTGGCTTCGGAGAAAGAGACTGCCCGAGCACAGTTGGCTTCAGCTGAGGTTGAGCTTCGAGTTGTAAAGGAGAAAAACTTGGAGCAGACCCAAAAGATTGAGGGGCTCCAGTCTCAGTTGAACTTGGTTGTTTCTGGTCAAGAGAATTTGGCCAAGGAGCTGGAGGCGGCCAGGTCAGAGGTTGTCGTGGCCAAGACCGAGGCTGATGAAAAAGTGGCTCAGTTCAAGGGCGATGTCGAGGCTATTCAGGAACAAGCGAGGAACATGGTAAATAATGCGAGGTGGAAATCCCGAAGGGAGGCCCTCGAGGGAGTCCATGCTCAAAATTTTGACGTATTGGCTAAAATCGAAAATGCCAAGTTATACGAAGCCAAGGCCAGGAAGCTGGCTTATCCCGAGGAAGATTCTGAGGGGTCAGAAGAGTCGGGTGGGTCCGATGGTAGCGAATACCCCGTAGGCGATGACGTAGCCCCCGATGAAGATTAGGACATTTAGGATCTTTTTGCTTTTTGTACTATCTTTTTGTTGAGGCCGTTCGGCCTTTTGTAAAAAATATGTATCGGGGCTATTTAGCCCTTGCAAAGAAATTATATATATATATATATATAAGGCTCTTCTTTTTCATAGCTTTTGAATCTTTCCTTTCCTTTCTTATTTGTATTCGCAAAGGTCGAAATGCCTTAGCATGAAATGATTAGGTTATGTTCGAAGGTTCGAACAAACCTTGCGTTTACTTTGTGTTAAGGCATTGTTGGGATTCAGAGTTACCGAAAACTTTTCCCCAAAATAATTTAGGTTTATAGCTTGTCGAGGATAGCCTTTAAAACCGGTTATAAGAATTTTTTGAAGGCCTTGATTTCGATACCAGTTTCGGATGTCTCCGAGTCGTGATAATATGATCGTAGCCTATTTAGTTCGGGTAATGCCAAATGAGCTTTTGTGCCATCGGGTTTCGTTGACCCGGGAATGGCCTTAGCCTTTTAATTCGGGCAATGCCAAATAAGCTTCATGCCCTTGAGTGTTATTAACTTGGAATGACCTTAGCCTTTTAATTCAGGCAATGCCAAATAAGCTTCATGCCTTCGAGTGTTATTAACTCGGAATGACCTTAGCCTTTTAATTTGGGCAATGCCAAATAAGCTTCATGCCCTCGAGTGTTATTAACTCGGAACAGCCTTAGCCTTTTAATTTGGGCAATGCCAAATAAGCTTCATGCCCTCGAGTGTTATAAACTCGGAACGACCTTGGCCTTTTAATTCGGGCAATGCCAAATAAGTTTCATGCCCTCGAGTGTTATTAGCTCAGAACGGCCTTAGCCTTTTAATTCGATCAATGCCAAATAAGCTTGATTCCCTTGAGTATTATTAACTCGGAACGGCCTTAGCCTTTTAATTCAAGCAATGCCAAATAAGTTGCATGCCCTCGAGTGTTATTAACTCGGAACAGACTTAGCCTTTTAATTCGGGCAATGCCAAATAAGCTTCACGCCCTCGAGTGTTATTAACTCAGAACGACCTTAGCCTTTTAATTCGGCCAATGCCAAATAAGCTGCAAGCCCTCGAGTGTTATTAACTCAGAATGACCTTAGCCTTTTAATTCAGGCAATGCCAAATAAGCTCCATGCCCTCGAGTGTTATTAACTCGGAAAGGCCTTAGCCTTTTAATTCGGAAAATGCCAAATAAGCTTCATGCCCTCGAGTGTTAGTAACTCAGAACGGCCTTAGCCTTTTAATTCGGGCAATGCCAAATAATCTCCATGCCCTCGAGTGTTATTAACTCGGAATGGCCTTAGCCTTTTAATTCGGGCAATGCCAAATAAGCTTCATGCCTTCAAGTGTTATTAACTCGGAACGACCTTAGCCTTTTAATTTGGGCAATGCCAAATAAGCTTCATGCCCTCGAGTGTTATTAACTCGGAACGGCCTTAGCCTTTTAATTCGGGCAATGCCAAATAAGCTTCATGCCTTCGAGTGTTATTAACTCGGAACGGCCTTAGCCTTTTAATTCAGGCAATGCCAAATAAGCTTAATGCTCTTGAGTGTTATTAACTCAGAACAACCTTAGCCTTTTAATTCGGGCAATGCCAAATAAGCTTCATGCCCTCGGGTTTTGTTAACCCGGAATGGCCTTAACCTTTAAATTCGGGCATTGCCAAATAAGATTTGTGCCCTCAGGTTTTGTTAACTCGGATTAAGGTAACCCTTGGGCTCGATAGCTTTAGCTTCTTGAAAGATGTAAAAAATATTTTAAAGGACAAGATGTTTATGTGCAAGGAGGAATCTTCTTTTATATTCTTGTGCACAATAGTTGTACATGTAAACATATTTTATGTCAGGGCTCGAGCGATCTGTGTGGGCATGGTTTATTTGATAGTTTGGCCCTTACAATAAATCATATTGATCGAGGCCCTTCAATCACGAAGTTTCTTTCCTTGTTAGAGTCGATATCCGAGGGTAATGCCCCAGTGTTCGGGACTTACTGAAGAGTGGCATCGATTGCTGTTGTGATTATTGTCACTGGTTCATATCCGGCCTTCAATTCTAAGTTAGCACGGTTTACTTGTTTCCTAGTTAAAAATCTTGCAGGAAAATCCTTTTGGGACAAAGCCAGTTTAAGGGAAAAAGAGTACAACGCGTGCTTTCAGACCTAGGATCTCGTATCATCCCTTATTGGTCACCTGTAAGTGTTAGTTTGAAATGTACAATAAAAGAAAGAATTGTGTTGTACTTTAGGAGTAATATTGCTTTAAGTGAGTTATATTACAGTTTCTCGGCAATTGTTTGTCATTCATTGTTTCGAGCTTGTAGGATTCTTTTCCGGTGATCTCGATAATTTGGTATGGTCCTTCCCAGTTTTGCCCCAATTTCCCTGCGTTCGGGTTTCGGGTGTTCAGTGTAACTTTTCTTAGTACTAAGTCCCCGGTATTGAAATATCGAAGGTTGGCCCGTCGATTATAATATCTCTAGATCCGCTGTTTTTGGGTGGCCAACTGGACAATGGCGGCTTCACGCCTTTCATTTAATAGTTTCAGGCTCGTACTCATAGCCTCGTTGTTCAATTCCTTTATTGCATGTCGGAATCTGATGCTCAGTTCTCCGACCTCGACCGATATTAAAGCTTCGGTGCCATAACCCAAAGAAAATGGGGTGGACCCGGTACTGGACTTTGAGATTGTACGGTACGCCCATAGGACCTCAGGTAGCATTTCCTTCCATTTTCCTTTGGCGTCGATCAACCTCTTTCTGAGGTTTTGGATTATGGTTTTATTGGTGGATTCTTCTTGCCCGTTCCCACTAGGGTGGTAAGGAGTGGATAAGATCATTTTCATCTTATGGTCTTCGAGAAACTTGCTTACTTTGCTGCCAATAAATTATTTTCCGTTGTCGCACACAATCTCGGCCGGTATTCCGAATCGGCATATAATATGGTCCTAGATAAAATCGATGACTTCGTTTTCTCTGACCTTTTCATATTCATGTGTGATGTGTGGCTATAATTCCATAGTTTAGCACATTATTCGCCTTGCATTTTACATGCTTTAATGATAAATAACACTTTATTTGCACGTAATGAAGTCTATTTAATGTGTAGGTGAATTGGAGATGAAATTAGAGCAAAATAAATAAGTAAAGTCTAAAGCGTGCTCAAAAACAATTGAAAAGAAGAAAGAAAGAAGTGAGCAGCCGACAAATGAAAAGCTAGCGAAGCCAAGCCTAGAGCAGGCGTTAGAGCATGCTGGGTGAGCCCTCCACCCCGCGTTAAGGCTAGCGGCGCGAGGCCTGGGGCGAACTCCACCAGGCAATGAAGCTGGCGATGCCAGGCCTGGGGCGAGCTTCACCAGGCGTTGAAGCTTGCCAGGTCTAGGGCGAGTTTTAGCTCGCGTCAAGCCTCGCGAGGCCAGGTCGAAGGCGCGCACATTTCAAACTAAGGCTTATTTCATCTCCTGGTTTGACTAGGACTTGGCCTACGCGTTTAGGTTTTTTACTACACATATAAATAGACCTAAAACACTACTTTTGAGGGGACTTTTGCAACCGGAGGCAAGGATAGCTCGTGGAACAACCGTTGGGAGTTAGACTCATCGATTTCTACATCCCTTTATCCTTACTTTGTAATTTAATTATGCAAAATACTTTGGATATTGTGACTATGAGTATGAGTAGCTAAACTCATAATCTAAGGTTTTGATGGAACCTATTGAAGGATATTTTCTTGTTACGTTAATATAGATTTGCCGTAGTATTTTCTCTATTTGTTCAACTATAATATTATAGTGGTTAATCGAAGGGCCCTCAATCGATTGTGACTATTTAGTGTGTATTACTGGGGAGAGAGTGCATATTTAGGTAGTTGTTGAACAACATCACTCCTAACGTATATGAGGGATCAATACGAAGGGTTTAAAGGTGGGATTAGGGATAACGAAACCTTGGTACGATCTGAGTGAGCCGTACTTAATGCCAGCTAGCGTAATTCGGGAGAATATGTCTAGTAAATTGTAGTAATTACTCGGGAGAGAGTTATGACAGTCAGAGTGCTCATGATTGATAGAGAAGACTTAGGCAAATTTATAGAAAACGTAGCGGAAAAGATTCCGACAATAGGGAAAATCACAACCTTGGATCATTCCACAACTTGTCTACAACCCGTTAGTAGTTAGCTATTAATTGTTGCATTTTCATTACGTAATATTTAGTTAGTAAACATCCAAATTGCTACTTAAATATTCCTGAAGATTGATTGTGTGAGTTCGTGCGAGTCTAGTAGTTGTGTTTGATAGGTTAATTCCCTGTGGGATTCGACTCCGGACTTATTAACCGGAATATATTTGCAACGACTGCTTAGTCCTTTTTATAAGGCATAGTTGGGCGTGATCAAATTTTAGCGTTGCTTCCGGGGAGTTAACGGTGTTATTAATTGCAGCTAAAAAAATTGCTAGAATTCTTAGTGTAGTCAATTTTCTTCATTTTGAATCAAATACATTGAAATTCTAACATTTATAGTCTTGGATGCTACAAATGCATGCCTACAAACTCCTCAAGAACTGGTGAATTATTCGAAGCATTATCAGATCTTGAGAAAGTTTTCAAGGCATTGAATCGTGCAAACAAGAAGGGCAAACAACAACAGAACTCAACAGAACAAATCGATCCAGACATGGATGACATAATAGAAAATCCAAATAACAGAAATAATGTGAATGACCTGAACAATAAGGGTGTGGCACCTCTTATGCCAGAAGCAGCCTTGTATGATTGGGCACAACCCACCGCCGAATATCTGGCGACCGCAATTGTAGTCCCTCAAATAAAAGAGGAATCATTTCAAATCACAAACAACATGCTACATTTGTTGCAGAACAAGGGATTGTTTTCAGGGTCTTACATTGAAGATCCTCAGCAGCATCTGAAAAATTTTCTGTCGATATGTGTCACACAAAGGCAACCTAATGTGATACAGGAAGCAATAAAGTTGTTATTATTTCCATTCTCGGTGAAGGTAGAAGCTCAGATTTGGCTTAATTCACTCCCTATAAACTCCATCACTACTTGGAAGGAATGAGTCAAGCAATTTATAAACAAGTTCTACCCACCCAATAAGATTGCCAAACAAATTGATTAGATATTGAGCTTCAGGCAGAGACCAACAGAAACACTACAAGAAACGTGGGAGAGGTTCAAGGGTATGCTGGTTAAGTGTCTACATCATGGCATTTTGGAGCAAATGTTGGGGCAGAGGTTCTACATGGGATTGACAGACAGCTTAAAGGCCAATGTTGATGCTTCAGCGGGTGGAGCATTTTTTAGCAAATCATTCAGAGAATGTAATATCATACTCGATAAAATGGCTCAAAACTCAGGATGGATGACAAGAGACTCTACGATCACTCCTGTAGTTCACTCTGTGGCTTTGGACCCAAATAACTCTATAGCCGAAAATATGGCCACTCTGATGACACAAATGAGTATCCTCACCAAGAAAATCAATGAACCAGGCCAGAAGCAGCAGGTACACATAGTTGATGCGACTAATGGGGGCTTATATACACCATGCATTAACCAACCTTATGTATGCTCGTGGAGTGCGGAAGGTGATAACCAGCACTATCAGGAAGATATGAAATATGTAGCCAACTATGGGGGACAGAGGCAAGGTGGTCAGAATTGGGGACAACAGAATCAACAATATATACCAGCTTAGCAGCAGTACAATAACAACAACAATCTTGGAGCTATGCGGCCACATGGTCAAGTTGTGCCTTACCAAAGGCAACAGGGTTACAACCAGCAAAATCAGCAGTTGGCTTATCAACAACCTCAACAAAAATAGATTGTGAGACAAGATGATGGGTTCGCTGAACTTAAAGAAATGCTGGACAGCAACAATAGAATGCTGCAACAACTGATTGGGTCCACTGGAAAAATGCAAGAAAAGTGGACTCACATGAATCAGCGATAAAGGGTATTGAGATTCAATTAGGACAGATTTCTATGGCTCTAAACAATAGTCCCCAAGGGATGTTACCTGCAGACAAACAAGTCAATCCAAAAGATCAGGGCCCGAAACAGCTTATGGCAGTGAGTCTACGAAATGGTAGAGACCTAGATATGGAGTAAGAGATTGCTCGCGAAAGCCGACCTACTGAAACACTTGTGCCAGTACCCATTGAAATAGATGATTCAACAGGGTTACCTGAGGTGACATTACAATATGTACAAGAGAGCACAAGCAATAAAAAAGAGGTTGCGAAGGAGATTGAGGTAGCACAAGAAACGACAGTAGAAGCAGTATCTGAGCAAGATAAGACTCAAATCACAGGATAGAAGCGACCTCCAGCACCATTCCCGTAGAGATTGGGCAAATATCAGAAGGACGAGCAATATAAGAAATTCATGGAGATGTTGAAACAAATACAAGTGAACATTCCACTGATTGATGCGTTGCGGGAGATGCCTGGGTATGCCAAAATGATGAAAGATTTAATGTTTCGAAAATTCGACTTCCAAGACCTGTCCACTGTTACATTGACACAGACCTGTAGTGCAGTCGTGACGAGACCCAGAGCTAAAAAGTTGTCAGACCCAGGGAGTTTTACAATCCCATGCACAATAGGCAGCTATGCTTTTGCTAAAGCATTGTGTGATTTGGGGGCAAGCATAAACTTGATGCCCCTGGCTATCTATAAAAGGTTAGGCATCTGAAGAGCTAGACCCACGTCCATGTTACTACAACTAGCCGACTGGACAGTGAAGAAGCCCTCTGGTATCCTTGATGATGTATTAGTACAGGTTGGGAAGTTTGTGTTCCCAGCAGATTTTGTCATTCTAGACTGTCGGGTTGACGAGGAGATTCCCATAATTTTGGGAAGACCATTCTTGGCCATTGGGAGAGCTTTAATTTACCGTGAAATTCAAGAGCTCAAAATGAGACTAAATGATGAAGAAATAACATTCAACGTGCAAAAATCTATGCGGCGACCAAGTGAATTTGCTAACTACTCTCTAATAGAAGCCGTGGATGTAATTTTGGAGGAGGAAGATGAGACCTTGAATACTAAAGACCCCCTAGCAGCCTGCCTCATGAACTTAGATGAAGTAAATGGAGAGGATTTGGTGGAGTGGTGTTGGCTCTTGAAGGCAAAAGGGTTTTGGAAAAGAGAGCTCGGATTTGAGCCTTTGCACTTAGAAGAAAGAAAAATTCCTCCAGCTAAGCCATCGATAGAAGAGCCACCAAAGTTGGAACTGAAGCCGCTACCACCTCACATCAGGTATGCTTTCTTGGGACCTAACTCAAATTTACATGTTATTATCTCATCTGGTTTGTTAGATGTGCAGAAAGAACAACTTTTGCAGGTATTGAGTGAGTGCAAAACTGCAATTGGCTGGACCATTGCAGATATTAAGGGTATCAGCCCGGCCTTCTGTATACGTAAGATTCTACTGGAAGATAGCCACAAACCTTCCAGAGAACATCAAAGAAGGTTGAACCCCAACATGAAGGAAGTTGTGAAAAAGGAGGTGATAAAGTGGTTAGATGCGGGGATCATTTTCCCCATCTCCGACAACAACTGGATCATCCTAGTCCAATATGTTCCTAAGAAAGGTGGGATGACTATAGTGCAAAACAAGAATAATGAGTTGATATCAACAAGAACAGTCACGGGATGGCAAATTTGTATGGACTACAGAAGATTCAACAAGGCCTCCAGAAAAGACCATTTTCCCTTGCCGTTCATTGATCAAATACTAGACAGATTGGCTGGGAAGTCCCACTTTTGCTTTCTGGATGGATACTCGGGGTATAATATAATCTCCATTGCCCCGGAAGATAGAGAGAAAACATCATTCACCTGTCCATATGGCGTCTACGCCTTCCGGAGAATGTCGTTCGGCCTATGCAATGCACCCACCACATTTCAAAGGTGCATGATGGCCATCTTCACTGATATGGTATAGGACACCATGGAGGTCTTTATGGATGATTTCTCAGTGGTGGGAGGCTCATTCGATGATTGCCTAAGAAATTTGAAAAGAGTGATGAGAAGATGTGTCGAGACTAATCTGGTGCTCAATTGGGAAAAGTGCCATTTCATGGTACATGAAGGTATAGTCTTGGGGCACCTAGTATCGAGTTAGGGCATTGAGGTAGATAGTGCAAGGGTTTATGTGATCAAAAAGCTTCCACCACCCACTTCCGTCAAAGCAATAAGAAGTTTTCTTGGCCACGCCGGGTTCTATAGACGGTTTATAAAAGATTTTTCCAAAATTTCTAATCCCTTGTGTAAATTGCTTGAAAAGGATCACCCTTTTTAATTTCGTGATGACTACAGGGTAGCTTTTGAGGAATTGAAGAAGAGGCTGGTAACAACACCTATCATAGTTACAACTGACTGGGAGCAACCATTTGAGCTGATGTGTGACGCAAACGTATGCTGTGGGAGAAGTGCTTGGGAAGCGCAAAGACAAAGTCATGCATCTAATATATTACGCAAGTAGAACTTTAAGTGGTGCCCAACTAAATTACACAGTGACCGAGAAGGAGATGCTAGCAGTAGTGTTCGCATTTGAAAAATTCAGGTCATACCTGATAGGCTCGAAGATAATTGTTTATACTGACCATGCTGCTCTCATGTACCTCATTAATAAGAAGGAGTCAAAACCGCGCCTGATTCGATGGGTGCTACTGCTGCAAGAATTTGACTTGGAAATTCGTGACCGAAAGGGAACGGAGAACTAAGTGGCTTATCACTTGTCTAGGCTGGAAGGAGCCGAAAAGAAGGTTGAGGGGGAAGAGATTATGGAGACTTTCCCGGATGAATAACTACTAGCCATGAGTCTTGAGGTAGCGCCATGGTATGCAGACATTGCAAACTACCTGGCAAGTGGTATTATTCCCTATGACCTTTCCTCTATTCAAAAGAAAAAGTTCTTTCGTGATTGTCGCATGTATTATTGGGGTGAGCCTTATCTGTTCAGGATTTGAGTTGATAACATGATCCGGAGATGCATTCCCGAGATAAACCAATCTTCTATTTTGCAGGCTTATCAAGCATCACCATATGGTGGCCATTTCAGGGGAGTAAGGACAGCTGCAAAAGTGCTGGAGTTGGGTTTCTATTGGCCGACATTGTTCAAAGATGCACACTTATAGGTGAAGGGTTGTGACGAACCCAATTCAGGAGGTAGAAGTGTTTGATGTATGGGGAATCGATTTCATGGGGCCTTTCATCAGCTCATATGGCAACAAGTACATACTCGTAGATGTGGACTATGTGTCAAAATGAGTGGAGGCTGCTGCGCTCCCTACAAATGATGCAAAAGGGGTAATTGGTTTTTTGAGAAAGAATATATTCACCCAATTTGGCATGCCAAGGGCAATAATCAGTGACGGAGGCACTCACTTATGTAATTGAGCCTTCGCAAAGTTGTTAGAAAAGTATGATGTACGCTACAAGGTTGCCACTCCATATCATCCACAAACGAGTAGGCAAGTCAAAGTTTCGAACAGAGAGATAAAGAGCATTTTGACAAAGACTGTGAATGCTATAAGAACGGATTAGGCGAGGAAGTTAGATGATGCACTCTCGGCCTACCGTACCGCTTTCAAAACTCTGATTGGCATGTCGGCGTATAAATTGGTGTTTGAGAAGGCGTGTCACTTACCAGTAAAGTTGGAGCATAGAGCTTTATGGGCATTGAGGCAGCCGAATCTCGATATAGAAGCTGCGGGTACAAGTAGAGTCATAGAGTTGATGTGGCCAAGGTGTTAATGACCATGATTTTGAATGACCACGATTTTGATGTGGCCAAGGTTATTCAGTATGAGATGTTCGTCCGTTTACCACTGAAGAGGTATGGGTTCTTTTTCCCCTCTCTGGTCAGTAGATTGTCCTGGGCAGCAAGGGTGCCTGAGAACCCAAATACAGATGGCATGGTGAAGAAAGAAGCAAAGTTTCGGGCAGACAAAGTGACCATCGGGAAAGACCCGATGGCACCTAGGGCAACTCATAGTGACGATTATGATGCGCCGGAGGAGGACGATGAAGGGCAGGAGGAGGTTGTAATGTGGTTGCCAACGGAAGCTGAATCTTGTAATGTGGTTACCACGGAAACATGATTACAGGACCAACGGGGTTAACTACGATACATAACAAATAGGTGTGTGGAATATGTATATATATGGTTCAACAAAGAAATGCCTATATCACTTCCCAGACCTAACAAGACTACTATTTCGCTATGCAGACACACTGGGCAAGTTCTAGGCATCAAATGTCGTGCATAGAACACAACAAGCCTCACACACACATGGCACATGACTAACTCTAGATCAGATCATCAAACACTTAGATCAGAGTACTTAAGCCAAATTAAGAACATACAGTTTAAGGCATTCTTACAAGAGTTAACAAATGAGCCTAAGCGTCATACTAAGTACCCGCTATATTCAAGGCATTACGAAGTTAAGAGATCCTATTCTAATCTTGCCCATAGCCCATAAGTTCCTAACTAAAAAATAAAAACTAGCTACACCCGGTTCAAATGAAACCCTTGGAAAAGAACTGTGGTTTAAAGAAAAACTAAGGGGGAATTGATACACTACTACAAAAGAAAATCCACGCTCACCGCACCATTTTTTACTTTTAACAATTTTTTTTCTTTCTTTCGACTTTAGTCCCTCAAGAAACCCATCGAATGATATCCATTGTCGGGACAAGTAGAAAGTGATTTATGTAAATAAACTACGAAACTATTCTACATACAACATACAATAAAGTATCCCCCACCCCACACTTAAAAAGATGGCATATCCCTTTGTCATTCAAAATAAAGTAATGCGAGGTAAAGGAACTTCCTTGGTGGATCAATCTTAATCGGAGACAGTGCCAGGGTCGATATGACACGCCCTCCCTAGCGCACGCAGCCAACCCATGATTTTCTAGTCTGACTTCGCATTTTGGGTGGCCAAGGCATCAACTCTAACCCCCAATTCTGTGACGGAAGTGCGCAGCCCTGCCATATCCTGTTCTAAGGCTGTTATCCGTGTACTCCGTCTGACCTGGGATAGTCCTTCAGCCGCTGCAGCTTGTTCCTGTGGGGGTGAGGCAGGTCCAACCTCCTCCTGCCCTTCATCGTCCTCCTCCGGCGCATCATAATCGTCACTATGAGTTGCCCTAGGTGCCATCGGGTCTTTCCCGATGGTCACTTTGTCTGCCCGAAACTTTGCTTCTTTCTTCACCATGCCATCTGTATTTGGGTTCTCAGGCACCCTTGCTGCCCAGGACAATCTACTGACCAGAGAGGGGAAAAAGAACCCATACCTCTTCAGTGGTAAACGGACGAACATCTCATACTGAATAACCTTGGCCACATCAAAATCGTGGTCATTCATGAAGTGCCAGATCAAGCGATTGTTGATGATATGCAACCAGCACTTTCCTTCAAAAGTGAGTGAGGCAGAGTGTAGCTTCGATCCCGGCACAACCCACACTACCTCTTTGTCTGGTACACAGATAGTTCTGAAAAACCTATTTCATGTAATGGGTTCTCGCTTGTAAGTATCATAGAAATCCTCCCCCCCCATTGCATACAGGCAATCGATACACTCTCCAGATGGCTTCTATCGAGTCATCCATCCTCGTGTGTCGCACAGTGCATATTCTAAGATTCTACTGGAAGATAGCCACAAACATTCCAGAGAACATCAAAGAAGGTTGAACCCCAACATGAAGGAAGTTGTGAAAAAGGAGGTGATAAAGTGGTTAGAAGCGGGGATCATTTTCCCCATCTCCGACAACAACTGGATCATCCTAGTCCAATATGTTCCTAAGAAAGGTGGGATGACTGTAGTGCAAAATAAGAATAATGAGTTGATATCAACATATTGGACTAGGATGTTGGGAGGCAACCGAATTCATAGTTGATTTGTAGGGTAGTTAGAATTTTTCTTTTCATTTTTAGGTCCTAACAAGTTTGCAGGTGATTTTGGCATGCCGTACGGAGCACTGTGCGTCGCCTGAAGGAAACCGGGCATGGAAGCTCGCCTTACATGGGTTGAGGCGAGGTGTAACAGGCGACAAAGCTCGCCTCGTATGGGTTTGGGCGAGATTAGGCTCGCGCTATATCTGGATTCACGAGGGAAAAGGCCAGATGGTTCAAGCAACAAGCCTGGCGCAACAAGCCCTCTAGCTCGCGTCTGACCTCGGGTCGCGAGGGCTAGGGCTAGGTAATAAGGCAGGTATCACCAAGTAAGTAATTGTCAGGCTTATTTTAATTTTTGTTCCCTTATTTGCTTCTAACTCCCCCACTCAAACGCCCAAAACCAAAATTAAAAAAAAACACAAAACCTTAACCTAAAACAATTCACTCCTCACAAAACACTCACGCAGATACACTACCCTCACACACTCACGCAACACTGCCATCCCTTCCCCTCCCAACTCCATTGAAGTCAAGAAAGCTTCTCCTATTTCCTTCACTTGCACAACAGCAGTACCAAGGCAAATTCTTTCTCTTAAAGCATCTAAGGTATGATTTTTATCTCCTTCCTTTGCAATGTCGAGTTTGATGAAGGTATGAAATTAGACACAAAATTTGGGGGTTGTTCTTTGATCACGCCCAACCATGCCTTGTAAAAAGGACTAAGCGGTCGCTGCAAATATAATCCGGTTCAAGTCCGAAGTCGAATCCCACAGGAAACTAACCTATTTACTACAACTTTTAACAATGATACTGTTAAGCTCAGACAATTTCTGGATGTAAGATTTTTAATAGAGCATAAGTGAAATTTATTTATCTAATGAAAAATGACAACAAAATTAGCAATAATCAAGAATAAGGTTGAATTCAAAGGTAAAAGGATCTAGGGCTATTGATTTCCCCAATTGCCGGACTAATTCCTGACACGTTAGCTATAATCTCGCTGTAATACTCTATGAGGATTATGAGTTCCGGACTACCGTAATTATCTCTCGATCAATTACGATAATTTACTGGAAGCATTCTCTCGAACTACTCTAGTTAACAATTTATGCAACTCAGAATTATCCCACCAAATCTTCGTTATCTCTAACCTCGCATTTAAATTCAAGTAATTAATCAGAAAGTGGTGTTCAACAACAATCTAACCAAGTGTTCTTTCTCAAGCAACACAAGGTAACTAGACACGATTAATCAAGGGCCCTTTCAATTAATCACAACACAACAAAACACATAGTTGAACAATCATAGAATAAGAACGGCTCAATTATATCTAAACATAGTCAAAACTTAATCCAACAATTGGTTCCATCAACCCTAGATGATGGGTTTATCTACTCATACTAATGGATAAAAATTCACTATAACAATTCATAATCAATAATGGAAGTAAGAAGAACAAGATGAAAACTCTTAGGAAATTCTCCATTTTCTCTCTCTTGTTCTTGCCTCCAAAATCTCCTAAAAACAGCTCTCTTTCTCTTCTGGGTGAATTAGGCTTCATATAGGTTTAGGTTAGTCGCCTTAAAAATTACATAATTGCCCTTGAGTTGTTGGCCTCCGTCCACCCGTCCGCGGCCGCGGATTCGACCGCGGATCCGGCCGCGGATTTCAGCCAGTGTTCTGCCTCCAGTGCGCGGTCCAATTCGCGATCAACTCCATGGCCGCGCACCTGGAGGGGACCTCCCCCCTTGCTTTTCTCGCTCTTTTTCGACCGGGCTAACCTTCGATTGGCCTTCCACTCTCCATATTGACTCCAAAACACTCTTTAGCTTCTTCCTAGCTCGGAGTGGCTCATGCAAAGCATAAAATTCTTAATTAGAGCATTTTGTTATCTTTTAGCATTCAAATATCAATAAAGTGCAGCTAAATTAGAGTATAAATAGTGTCTAAATTGCTTAAATATAGCCTACAATCAACACCCCACACTTAAACCATTGCTCGTCCCCGAGCAATCAAACCACACTCTACAGAGGCCTAACTTCACTGAGCGACTTCCCTAACTCGTCACACCAAGAATATTTCACATAGTTTGAGTATATATTAGTGTAACATCTACACCTCATGAGTAGACTCCCGCGAGCCACGCAATATTCCTAACCGGCTTACTTACTCTATTCAGAGGTCCAGACTTACCTCTCCTTCATGAATCAGGTGTCTGCTCACTACAAAAGAGATTCATTCCACAATCAATAAAATTCACGCACACTGAGGAATTTCAAAATAAACAGAATTCACTCACCCTCAGAAATGATATTCTTGTGCCACAGAAAATGCTCCATAGGCTTGCCCGTAGTGTACTACTATACTAATTGAGCTTGTTCAGTCTAGAATCAAGTAGGACTTTATTTGGCTATAGTGTAAGCTGCAGGTTGGTTAGGATATATTTGGATATAATAGTGACTACATCTCCCCAAGCACTTTAATACATATATTTTATAATCAAGCCCACACTTAAGTTAAACCAATATTTCCACCTTCAACACCATGTAAATTACCCCACACTTCTTTGAGCACAATCACCTTAAAAGCCACCACAGAATATTACTAATCAACATGATACACTATTAACACATGATACATTTTTTTTTCAGTTCAAGTGGCTTTTGTTTTTTTCAACAAGGTGCACCTTTCTCCTGATTTCCCTAGTTCCACTCAAAAGCCCCACCAACTACCCAACACTTTATCCTTTATAGATTCATATTAATTCAAGTGCTTACGAGAGGTAAAGAGTTCAAAAGGATGGTCAATTCAAACAAGGGATAAGGCTTGTAATGTGGTTGCCACGGAAACATTATTACAGGCCCAACGGGGTTAACTACGATACATAACAAATAGGTGTGTGGAATATGTATATATATGGTTCAACAAAGAAATGCCTATATCACTTCCCAGACTAAACAAGACTACTATTTCGCTATGCAGACACACTGGGCAAGTTCTAGGCATCAAATGTCGTGCATAGAACACAACAAGCCTCACACACACATGGCACATGACTAACTCTAGATCAGATCATCAAACACTTAGATCAGAGTACTTAAGCCAAATTAAGAACATACAGTTTAAGGCATTCTTACAAGAGTTAACAAATGAGCCTAAGAGTCATACTAAGTACCCGCTATATTCAAGGCATTACAAAGTTAAGAGATCCTATTCTAATCTTGCCCATAGCCCATAAGTTCCTAACTAAAAAATAAAAACTAGCTACACCCGGTTCAAATGAAACCCTTGGAAAAGAACTGTGGTTTAAAGAAAAACTAAGGGGGAATTGATACACTACTACAAAAGAAAATCCACGCTCACCGCACCATTTTTTACTTTTAACAATTGTTTTTCTTTCTTTCGACTTTAGTCCCTCAAGAAACCCATCGAATGATATCCATTGTCGGGACAAGTAGAAAGTGATTTATGTAAATAAACTGCGAAACTATTCTACATACAACATACAATAAAGTATCCCCCACCCCACACTTAAAAAGATGGCATATCCCTTTGTCATTCAAAATAAAGTAATGCGAGGTAAAGGAACTTCCCTGGTGGATCAATCTTAATCGGAGACAGTGCTAGGGTCAATATGACACGCCCTCCCCAGCGCACGCAGCCAACCCATGATTTTCTAGTCTGACTTCGCATTTTGGGTGGCCAAGGCATCAACTCTAGCCCCCAATTCCGTGACGGAAGTGTGCAGCCCTGCCATATCCTGTTCTAAGGCTGTCATCCGTGTACTCCGTCTGACCTGGGATAGTCCTTCAGCCGCTGCAGCTTGTTCCTGTGGGGGTGAGGCAGGTCCAACCTCCTCCTGCCCTTCATCGTCCTCCTCCGGCGCATCATAATCGTCACTATGAGTTGCCCTAGGTGCCATCGGGTCTTTCCCGATGGTCACTTTGTCTGCCCGAAACTTTGCTTCTTTCTTCACCATGCCATCTGTATTTGGGTTCTCAGGCACCCTTGCTGCCCAGGACAATCTACTGACCAGAGAAGGGAAAAAGAACCCATACCTCTTCAGTGGTAAACGGACGAACATCTCATACTGAATAACCTTGGCCACATCAAAATCGTGGTCATTCACGAAGCGCCAGATCAAGCGATTTTTGATGATATGCAACCAGCACTTTCCTTCAAAAGTGAGTAAGGCAGAGTGTAGCTTCGATCCCGGCACAACCCACACTACCTCTTTGTCTGGTACACAGATAGTTTTGAAAAACCTATTTCATGTAATGGGTTCTCGCTTGTAAGTATCATAGAAATCCTCCCCCCCATTGCATACAGGCAATCGATACACTCTCTAGATGGCTTCTATCGAGTCATCCATCCTCGTGTGTCGCACAGTGCATATTCTAACCTCATGTTCGGTGCAGTTGCAATAGAACTACCGGACAAGCATTAAGTTACCCTCCTCCGGATCTTCAAAAAAGTTGTCCAACCTGCGCCTGATCAACTCCCGATACATATTAGGGCACTTATCGTGGAGGGACGCCCTGTCAATACCCTTTTCCGGTACAGGTTGTCTAGTGGCCTTTAAACTGAAACGGTCTTGGACAGCTCTGGAAACAAATCTAGTACGATCAAACTGAGCTGCACTGGCCGGTGCCCGTGCCCGGGATGAACCTCCATGATAACTTGACGAGGCTCCGGTGGTGCGTCTCTTCTTTGAAGGTGTCATGGTACCTACACAACAAACACTACTATCAGTAATTGGCAGAATATGGGAACCAATGACGGTTACTCAGACTTTACTCGCATAATTGGTCACAATTTACATTCAAACTCATTGTGTCAATTCAACAAACACTTAAGGTGCACCCCCCCCCCCCCCCCAAGTTACCCAAAGCCCCAATTAAACTTCCATTCCTCACAAACTCAACAATGTCTTCACCCAATTCAACCAAATCTATTAGCCTCACATGCCATATATATACTACAATCCTAAACCAAGACAAGAGTACCCATGATTCTACTATCCTACACATACAATAGCAAAGGAAAAGAATGGGAAAAATAAAAAAATTAAAAGCAAAAAAAAATACTAAGAAAGAGGAATAAAGTCATGCTACTTACTTGGAGATCTTGGGAGGAACGGAGATTGGGGATTGGTTGAGTGGAGAAGAGGAGAAAGGAGAAGAAGCTCTGTTGATGAGAGGAATTTTGAGGGAGAGGGAGAGGGGCGTGTGTTTTGTTTTAGGGGAAGGGGGAAGGGTTTTAAATTTTGTTAAGGGGGAGGGAAAGAAGAGGGTGGGGGTGGGAGGTTGGGGGGGGGGGGGGTTTAAGTAAAAAAAACTAATTAATAAGAAAGAAAAGAAAAAATAACAATAACAAATTCTGAATCTGGTACCGCCTCATCCGTGGTCGATCGCGTACAATTCGCGGCCGTGAATGAGGAACAGTTAGGGGGACAAACTCCGCGCCCCAATCCGCGGTCAAGTCCGCGGGCGCGGACTTACGACAGTGAAGGCAGTAAAATCCGCGGTCGACTCCACGGTCCAATCTGCGGGCGGGCGCGGACGGACGAGGGGGGGCAGTGGTCTGTGCAAAATCCGCGGCCTACTCCGCGGTCCAATCCGCGGCCGCAGATATCGATCTCGAGCAATTTTTTGTCTTTTTCGCACTTTTACCTATTTTCTGGTTAATTTTATCCCCCGAATCCTTCCGATGCGCATACGTTTATCCCCGCACATTAGTAGATCGGTCAATGGCATTCAAAATCAATTACAAAAATAAGAGTAAAGAAAAATAATGGGTTTCCTCTCAAAAAGCACCTGAGTTAACGTCGCGGCATGACGATTTACAACAAACCATGGGTTTTCTCCCAAGAAGCACCTGATTTAACGTCGCAGCACAATGCATTCTTTCATTATTACTCTTCGCTCGTGTATTGGGGCTCTTCCAAAGATATCACCACTCCATCCCCCTTTTCTTCGACCATTCCAAGGTAATGTTTCAACCTTTGCCCATTCACCGTGAACTTATTTGTCCTATCTTCGGATTCAATTTCTACAGCTCCACTTGAGAACACTTTCACCACTCTGAAGGGTCCTGACCATCGGGACTTCAACTTACCCGGAAACAATCTCAATCTTGAGTTGTATAACAACACTAGATCTCCGGGTTTGAAGTTTCGATCTAGAATGTGCTTATCATGCATCATTTTCATCCTTTCTTTGTACAATCTTGCATTCTCAAATGCATGGAACCTGAATTCCTAGAGTTCATGTAACTCAGTGACTCTGTTGGTGCCTACGGTCTCCATATCCAAATTCAACTGCCGCAGTGCCCAAAGGGCTTTATGTTCGAGCTCTACTGAAAGATGGCATGATTTTCCAAACACCAACTTGTATGGTGACATACCAATTGGAGTTTTAAATGTTGTGCAGCCCATAATGCATCATCCATCTTCTTTGCCCAGTCAGTCCTTGTCGCATTCACTGTCTTGGTCAGGACACTTTTGATTTCCCTGTTGGACAATTCAACTTGCCCGCTCGTCTGTGGGTGATAAGGTGTGGCTACCTTATGGTGAACTCCATACTTTTCCAATAGCCGTGCGAATGCTCTATTGCAAAAATGGGTTCCACCAACACTAATTATAGCTCTCGGGGTGCCAAAACATGTGAAGATGTTTTTCTTTAGGAAGCTTGTCACCCCTTTTGCATCATTGGTTGGGAGAGCCACCGCTTCGACCCATTTGGAGACATAGTCAACTGCTACCAATATGTATTTGTTACCATACGAGCTGACGAAAGGCCCCATAAAGTCAATCCCTCACATTTCAAAAACTTCCACCTCTTGAATTGTGGTCATCGGCATCTCGTGACGTTGAGATATGTTGGCTATCCTTTGGCACTCATCATAACTTTTTACCCAAGAATGGGCATCCTTGAACAGAGTTGGCCAATACAACCCCGATTCCAACATTTTTGCTGTTGTCCCGATTCCTCCAAAGTGTCCACTATATGGTGAAGCATGGCAAGCCTGCAAAACAGACGGTTGATCTTTCTCGGGGATACACTTTCGGATCATGTTATCTACATATATTCTAAAAAGTAAAGGTTCATCCCAATAATAAGATCGACAATCGCGAAAGAACTTTTTCTTTTGAATTGAAGAGAGTTCATAAGGTACAATACCGCTTGCTAAATAGTTAGCAATATCAGCATACCATGGAGTCTCCTCCATTGTCACAGCGAGTAACTGTTCATCCGGGAATGTCTCTATTATATATTCAACCTCCATCTTCTTTTCAGTTCTTTCCAACCTTGAGAGGTGGTCTGTCACTTGATTGTCCGTCCTTTTTTCTATCACGGATTTCCAGATTGAATTCTTGTAGCAAAAGAAACCAACGGATTAAGCGTGGCTTTGACTCCTTCTTTGCTATCAAGTACCTAATTGTTGCATGGTCAGTATAAACAATAACTTTTGAACCAATTAAGTATGACCTAAATTTGTCGAAGGAAAACACTACAGCCAACATTTCCTTTTCCGTTACGGTGTAATTGAGTTGTGCACCGCTGAGCGTCCTGCTTGCATAGTAAATTGGGTGCATCATCTTGTCTTTTCGCTGCCCCAAACTGCTCCTATAGCATAATCACTGACGTCGCACATGAGCTCGAACAGTTGCTCCCAGTTGGGTGCAACAATGATGGGTGCAGTTACCAGTCTCTTCTTCAGCTCCTCAAATGCCAACCTGCAATTATTAGAAAACACAAAGGGCTGATCCCAAAAAGAAGTTTACATAAAGGGTTAGCAATCTTGAAAAAATCTTTTATGAATCGCCTGTAGAACCCGGCGTGCCCAAGGAAACTTCTCACTGCCTTGACCGAAGTGGGCGGTGGCAATTTCTCAATCACATCAACCTTCGTATAGTCGATCTCAATTCCCTTACTGGACACTCGATGCCCTAATACTATTCCTTCTTGTACCATAAAATGGCACTTTTCCCAATTCAGCACCAAATTTGTCTCCACACATCTTTTGAGCACTCTTCTTAAATTGTGAAGGCAATCTTCGAATGAATCCCCCACCACGTAGAAATCATCCATAAACACCTTCATAATGCCTTCAACCATACCAGTGAAAATGGCTAACATGCACCGTTGGAATGTAGCCAGCGCATTGCAAAGTCCAAAAGGCATTCTATAAAAGGCAAAGATGCCATACGGACAAGTGAAGGATATTTTCTCTCTGTCTTCAGGGGCTATTGAGATCTGGTTGTACCCCGAATATCCATCCAAGAAACAGAAGTGAGACCACCCAGCTAACATGTCCAACATTTGGTCAATGAAAGGCAAGGGGAAATGGTCCTTCCAGGTGGCTGTGTTCAATTTTCGATAGTCCATGCAAATCCTCCACCCCGTGACTGTACGAGTCTAGATCAACTCGTTATTCTCATTTTGTACGACCGCCATTCCTCCCCTTTTTGGCACACACTGAATAGGGTTGACCCAGTTGCTGTCAGAGATGGGGAAGATGATACCCGCATCCAGCCACTTGATCACTTCCTTCTTTACCACCTCTTTCAAGAGAAGGTTTGATGCTCTTTAGAAGGTTTGTACCCCTCTTCCAAGAGAATCTTGTGCATACAAAAGACTGGGCTGATACCCTTTATGTCTGCCATGGTCCAACCAATGACAGTTTTACATTCTTGTAACACTTGCAAGAGTTGCTCTACATGCACAGCTAGCAAACCAGATGATATAATAATATGCAAAGTAGAATTAGGCCCTAAGAAAGCGTACCTGAGGTGAGTTGGAAGCAATTTTAGGTCCAACTGTGCTGGCTCCTCTATTGATGGTTTTGAAGGTGGTGTTGCTCTTTCTTCTAAGCGTAAGGGCTCGAACTGAGGTTCCCTTTTCCAGAATCCTTGGCCCTCGAGAGCCATGACCCACTCCGCCTGCCCTTCACCATCCATCTCTTCCAAATTCATCAAACAGGCTTCTAGCGGATCCCTGACATTAAGGGTCTCATCCTCCTATTGCAGTATCGCATCCACGGCCTCCACTAGCGAGCAATTTGCAAATTCGCTGGGTCTCCTCATGGATTATTGAACGTTGAATATTATTTCTTCATTATTCAACCTCATTTTTAACTCTCCAGTCTCACAATCAATTAATGCTCTCTAGTGGCTAAGAATGGCCTTCCCAGAATGATAGGTATCTCTTCATCCACTTGACAGTCAAGAATAACGAAGTCTGCAGGGAATACAAACTTCCCCACTTGAACAAGCACATCATCAAGAATTCATGTTGGTCTTTTAACTGTGCGATCAGCTAGTTGCAACAACATTGAGGTCGGTCTAGCTCTGCCAATGCCCAGTTTTGTATAGATTGCCAAGGGCATCAAGTTTATACTGGCTCCCAAGTTACACAATACTTTAGCAAAATCATAACTCCCAATGGTGCATGGGATAGTGAAACTACCTGGATCAGACACTTTTTGAGCCATAGGTCTTGTCACTACCGCGCTGTAGGTCTGCGTCAGAGTTACAGTGGGCAGGTCCTGGAAGTCAAATTTTTGCGACATCAGATCCTTCATCATTTTTGCATACCCTGGAATTTCCCTCAAAGCATCCATCAGTGGATTATTCAATTGAATTTGTCGAAGCATTTCCATGAATTTTCTATATTGATCATCTTTCTTTTGCTTTGCCAATCTCTGAGGGAATGGTGCAGAAGTCAACCTCTGCCCACTGTTTGGTGTCTTTTCTTTATTGGAAGCTTTTTCTACCACCTGTTCTGAGAGTTGTTCACCTTCCTTCTCCTTACCCTTGTCAACCTGTGCTTGTTCAATTACAACCTTGGTGAGCTCTGCTGACTCATCTGCCTCTAATGTAACTAGAGTAGTTGGCGTAGTCTCTCTCCTAGATTGAGCAACTTCTTGCTCTCTGTCTAAATCTCTTCCATTCCTGAGACTCACTACCATTAGCTGATTTGGGTTCTGTTCCTTTGGGTTAATATTTGTATCTACAGGTAATGTTCCTTGTGGGCGATTATTCAAGGCCATAGACAACTATCCCAATTGAGTTTCAATGCCTTTGATTGCCGAATCATGTACTGCTAACTTTTCTTGCATCTTACCATTTGTGCCAATGAGTTGTTGCAGCATGCCCCTAATTTCTATCATGTTATTGTCCTGTTGTTGATGAGGTGGTTGGTAGGCCAACTATTGCTGGTGCTGCTGATTATAGCACTGTTGCCTTTGATAAGGCACGACTTGGCCTTGTGGTCGTGCGCTTCCTGGATTGGGGTTGTGTTGTGGCTGGTTTGGTCTGCACTACTGGTTTGGTGCTGGTCCCCATTTCTGCCCGCCTTGCCTCTGACCTCTGAAATTGTTGACATAATTCATGTCTTCTCTGAAGCCCTGGTTGTCATTCTCTCCACTCCACGAGCACACATATGACTGGTTTATGCAAGGAGTGCACAAGCTTCCATTTGTTGTATCAACAATGTGCACTTGCTTTGTACCCATCTCATCAATTTTCTTTCTCAGTAAGCTCATTTGAGTCATGAGAGTGGATATGTTCTCTGCATTGGAGTTTCTTGGGTCAAGAGCAACAGAATGCACTATTGGTGTAAGTGTCGTACCTCTAGTCATCCAGCCTGAATTTTGAGCCATCTTGTCGAGAAGAATCTTGTACTCTATGAACGTTTTGCTCAAAACTGCACCCCCAGCTGAAGCATCTACATTGGCCTTCAAACTGTCTGCCAAACCCATGTAGAATCTCTGTCCCAGTATCTGATCTGGAATGCCATGGTGTGGGTACTTCACTAGCATACCCTTAAACCTCTCCCAGGTTTCTTGCAAGGTCTCAGTCGGTTTCTGCCTGAACTGCAATATCTCATCAATTTGCCTTGCAGCCTTGTTGGGAGGATAAAACTTGTTTAAGAACTGCTTGACTAATTCTTCCTAAGTAGAAATGGAGTTTATTGGGAGCGAATTCAGCCAAGTTTGAGCCTCTCCAGTCACTAAGAATGGGAACAATAATAGCTTAATTGCTTCAGGAGTCACATTCGGCTGTCTTTGAGTCACACAAATTGATAGGAAGTTCTGCAGATGTTGTTGTGGGTCTTCGAAGTATGACTCGGAGAACAGTCCCTTATTCTGCAACATGTGCAACATGTTGTTGGTAACCTGAAATATCTCTGCTTGTATCTGAGGAACAGCAATGGTGGTGGCCAGGTTATCAGTAGTTAGTTGTGCCCAATCATAAAAAGCAGCTTCCGGCACAAGAGGTGCCACCACTCTATTGTTTGGGTCAACACTATCATTCCGATTGTTTCTGTTGACGTCGTCCACGTTGTCCATTTCACTTTTGAGTTGGTCCTTTTTTTAACTGTTTGTTCTTCTTGTTGGCCCGATTCAATGCCCTGAATGCTTTCTCAGGGTCTGAGAGTCCTTCAAAATGTTCACCAATCCTCAAAGAACTTCTAGGCATACACCTGAGTCACAGAAGAGTTCAAATGTGAGAATTTCAATGGAAAAATTTTAACACCGTAGGAAATTGATCGAAACTAAGAATCCTAGCAATTCTTCTAAGTTGTAATAAATAACACCGTTAGTTTCCCCGGCAACGGCGCCAAAATTTGATCACGTCCAACTATGCCTTATAAAAAGGACTAAGCGGTCGCTGCAAATATAATTCGGTTCAAGTCCGGAGTCGAATCCCACAGGGAACTAACCAATTTACTACAACTTTTAACAATGCTAATGTTAAGCTCAGACAATTTCCGGATGCAAGATTTTTAATAGAGCTTAAGTGAAATTTATTTATCTAATGAAAAAAGACAACACAATTAGCAATAATCAAGAATAAGGTTGAATTCAAAGGTAAAAGGATCTAGGGCTATTGATTTCCCCAATTGCCGGACTAATTCCTGACACGTTAGCTATAATCTCGCCGTAATACTCTATGAGGATTATGAGTTTCGGGCTACCGTAATTATCTCTCGATCAATTACGATAATTTACTGGAAGCATTCTCTCGAAGTACTCTAGTTAACAATTTATGCAACTCAGAATCATCCCACCAAAGCTTCGTTATCTCTAACTCCGCTTTTAAATTCAAGTAATTAATCTCTTAACTAACCAAGTGTTCTTTCTCAAGCAACACAAGGTAACTAGATATGATTAATCAAAGGCCCTTTCAATTAATCACAACACAACAAAATACATAGTTGAACAATCATAGAATAAGAACGGCTCAATTATATCTAAACATAGTCAAAATTTCATCTAACAATTGGTTCCATCAACCCTAGATGATGGGTTTAGCTACTCATACTAATGGATAAAAATTCACTATAACAATTCATAATCAACAATGGAAGTAAGAAGAAGATGATAAAAACTCTTAGAAAATTCTCCGTCTTCTCTCTCTTGTTCTTGCCTCCAAAATCTCCTAAAAACATCTCTCTTTCTCTTCTGGGCGAATTAGGCTTCATATAGGTTTAGGTTAGTCGCCTTAGAAATTACATAATTGCCCTTGAGTTGTTGGCCTCCGTCCGCCCGTCTGCGGCCGCGGATTCGACCGCGGATTTCAGCCAGTGTTCTGCCTCCAGTGCGCGGTCCAATTCGCGGTAAGCTCCACGGCCACGTACCTGGAGGGGACCTCCCCGCTTGCTTTTCTTGCTCCTTTTTGACCGGGCTAACCTTCGATTGGCCTTCCACACTCCATATTGACTCCAAAATACTCTTTAGCTTCCTCCTAACTCGGAATGGCTCCTGCAAAGCATAAAATTCTTAATTAGAGCATTTTGTTATCTTTTAGCATTCAAATATCAATAAAGTACTGCTAAATTAGAGTATAAATAGTGTCTAAATTGCATAAATATAGCCTACTATCATTCTTCATTGTAATAATTTGTGTAAGTCCCAACCCCATAGGAATGGTGTTGCTATTGTATGAACACGTGGTGGTACAGAATGCCCAAGCCGAGTTGGGAGGGTGAGGCAATCCCTCACCCCTACAACCACTCCCATGGCACTAATGCATGTTAAGTGTTTGCTATAATGCCTCAATGGCATTCCTTGTCCACATTGGAGCTCGAGTCTCCGGGATTAATAGACTAGTGTTATGTAGTCGCGCACCACGTTAAACTCTTAAGTGTGGGGTGCCTCACGGGTAGCCCGATGCTTCGAAATTAGAGGAAGCACCCATGTGTTGTTGTTTGACTCTCAAGATTAAGAAAATACGAGGTGAAGTCTGAGTAACCTCGAAAATTTGGGCAAGACCCTATATGTCATATCGTAATGCAGTTTTAATTGATTGATGTTTACTTGTGTAGGAACGAATATGCCTCCGAGAAAAGACATTGGCAAAGGAAAGGCTACTTCTACTGCTCCGACTAAAGTAAAGGCGACCTCCGCACCTCCCCCCCAAAGAAGAGAAAATGGGGAGAAGCTACCTCCAGTCAAGGTGAATGAGCACAGTTGTGGCAGCTATAGCAGCCCCACAAACCCCAAGGCCAATGGGAGTTTGGCATCAGAAGCATACCCCCGCATACTAAGGATTGGCACATGCGCTGTAAGCCTAAACATGTACATCCGTAAGCCGCTATCCATGAACGCCGACTGCAAGCAAAGTACCAGGCTATTTGGAGGGGCATCCATGAGTTGGGGTTGAGCTATGTCTTTAAGAACAGAGGGGATATTAATCTCAATCTAGTGCGGGAATTCTATGCAGGGTTTGATCCACAGGATATCGAACAGCTAGTGCCAATTCGTGGACGGTTGATAAGCTTTTCAGCCATAGCCATATGTAACATTTTAGGTGCTCCAGATGTTCTTGTGGAGCCATTGAACTACTTTATTCACCGTCCTACATATAGAGAGCTGAGACACATGTTATGTGGTGTCAATTCTACGGCAGCGTGGATCCGTGATAAGAAAACAAATCGGCACAAGAAGTTCCCCAAAAAGAAGATGAGGGCGGAGGCTCAAGTTTGGTTGAAATTGATTAATGCACGGATCCTACCATGTAATAATGACACACTCATTAGCCAAGAGAGGGCTTGTGTGCTCTACTTCCTCATGACGAGGCAAAGGGTGAATGTGGGTCATCTGATTCGCTACCAAATATCTTCGGTAAGAACGAGTAAGAAGGTCGATCGAATGCCATTTGCCAATTTTTTGACTCAGTTCTTAAGACATGAGGAGGTTGAGGAGGAGCCAGAGTTTGACTACATCATTGATCAGCCCATACGACAGATAGACATCACTAGTGTCCGGGTGAAAGAACAGACTGTCATGCCATCGTTGACAGGCACAGAGCGCAATGCTCGTGATGATAGTTTTATGGCCCATTTCTATAGGATGATGGATTTGCAGCTGAGGATAGGGGGTCGTCCGACCACGACTGAGGATTGGTTTCATGCTCAGCAGCTGGTTGGGCGAGGTGATGGATACAGACTTCCAGATGATGATGTCATTAACACACCTGAGCAATTCGAGGCTGAGCCAGACCAGTCAGACGATGAGGACGATGATGATGAGGAAGAGGACGCACAGGAGGAAGAATGGGCAGCCTCAGAGGATGAGGGCGACGATGCAGCATGACCAGAGAGTTTTTCCTAACACCCTACTCATTTTTCTTGTTTTATCATTTTGTGCATGCACTGAGGACAATGCATGATCTAAGTGTGGGGTGGAGACTTATAAATATTAGTTTTGCTTAGTTGTTTTAGTTATTAGTTTAGTTAATTGTTTCATTATTTGTTGTTTTTAGTTATTTGTTGTTAGTTTAAAAAAAACAATATATAGAAGAAAAAAAATAGAAAAAAATTGGACTCTTCCCGACGATGGATCTCCTAGACAGTTTTCTTGAGGGAAGTAAGTCTAAAGAAAAACAAACCAAAAATATTTTCTTGTAGGTAGTGTAGTAATTCCCCCTTGGTTTTTCTTTGGGCCGCGGTTCTTTTCCAAGGACTTTTAGTTGAACCGGGTGTAGCTAGTGTTAATTTTTAGGAGTAGGAACCACAGGGGCTATGCATTTAATTGCAGCAATATCTCTTAGCTTTGTTATGCCTTGAGAATAGTTAGTACTTTGGTTGTGATGCTTAAACTCGATTTTTGACTCTAGTATAAGTACCTTTAATCATAGATTCTTAATTTTGCTTAACTGCTTTGACTGGGGTGTTACGATGAAACCAATCCTGAGTGAGTTATGTGCCATGTCTGTGTGAGGTTTTGTATATAATCTATGCATTGTATTTGATGTCTAGAACTTGCCTCGTGTGTGTGCAAAGCGAAAAAGTAGTCTTGTTCAGTCTAGGAAGTGATATAGGCGTTTCTTTGTTAAGCCAGATATATATAGTTTACCAACCTAAAGTTTATGTATCGTAGTTAACCCCTTTGAGCCTATAATACTTTTTTTGGTAACCACATTACAACCCGTACCCCTTTATTTGAATTGACCATAAATTTGAACCTTGTCACCTCTCATGAGCACTTGAATCGTGATGAATTATGTAAAAGTTAAAGTGTGGGGTGGTGGGTTGGCTTTTGAGTGGAACAATTGAAATAAGGAGAAATGTGCATTGTCTTAAAAAAAGATGTCAATAAAAGCCACTTGAAGAGAAAGAAAAAAAAGGAATGGAAGAGAGAAAAATGATAATAATGTATTGTATGAAAAATAATTCTTGATGATGGTGGCTAGTGATATACTTGTGCTTAAAGAAGTATGGGGTAATATAATTTGAAGTGAAGGTGGAATGTTGGGTTGACATAAGTATGAGCTGTTGTATCAAGGTATATGTATTAAAGTGCTTAAGGGAGGTGTAGTCACTCATATCCAAATCTATCCTACCCGACCCGCAACCTACATTAAGACCAATGAAAGTCCTACTTGATCTTAGACTGAATGAAATTGATTAGTAGAGTATTACACTCCGAGAAAGCCTATGGTGCATCATGTGTGGCATATGAATGTTATTTCTGAGAGCGAGTGAATTTTTCCTATCTTGAGTTCCTACGTTCTTAAAATTCATTGTGTGTGGAACTAAGCTCTTTGATTGGGTGAGGACAGATTATTCATAAGGGAAAGGTAATGTCGTTGACCTCCATGTTAGAGTAAGTGAGTGAATTGTGAATAAGACATGGTATTTATGAGTAAAATCTTGAGGCGAGGATGTTACACCTTTGGGCTTAGACTATTTAAAATATTCTTGGTGTAATGAGTTAAGGAAATTGTTTAGAAAGGTTGTGTCTATAAGTGTAGTTTCATTGCTCGAGGACGAGCAATGTTTAAGTGTCAGGTATTGATGTGTGGCTATAATTTCATAGTTTAGCACATTATTCGCCTTGCATTTTACAAGCTTTAATGATAAATTACATTTTATTTGCGCGTAATGGAGTCTATTTTATGTGTAAGTGAATTGGAGATAAAAGTAGAGCAAAAGGAATAAGTAAAGTCTAAAGCGTGCTAAAAAATAATTGAAAAGAAGAAATAAAGAAGTGAGTAGCCGACAAATGAAAAGCTGGCGAAGCCAAGCCTAGAGCAGGCGTTAGAGCAGGCTGGGCGAGCCCTCCACCTCGCATTAAGGCTGGCGACGCCAGGCCTGGAGCGAGCTCCACCAGGCGCTGAAGCTGGTGATGCCAGGCCTGGGGGAGCTCCACCAGGCGTTGAAGCTGGCGACGCCAGGTCTGGGGCGAGCTTCAGCTCGCGTGAAGCCTCGCGAGGCCAGGTTTGAGGCGCGCACATTCCGAACTTTGAAGGCTTATTTCGTCTCCTGGTTTGACTAGGACTTGGCCTACGCATTTAGGTTTTTTCCTACACATATAAATAGACCTAAAACATCACTTTTGAGGGGACTTTTGCAACCAGAGGCAAGGATAGCTCGTGGAACAATCGTTGGGAGTTAGAATTATCGATTTCTACATCCCTTTATCCTTACTTTGTAATTTAATTATGCAAAATACTTTGGATATTTTGACTATGAGTATGAGTAGCTAAACCCATAATCTAAGGTTTTGATGGAACCTATTGAAGGATGACTTTCTTGTTACTTTAATATAGATTTACCGTAGTATTTTCTCTATTTGTTCAACTATAATATTATTGTGGTTGATTGAAGAGCCGTCAATCGACTGTGCCTATTTAGTATGAATTATGTGGGATAGAGTGCATATTTAGGTAGTTGTTAAACAACATCACTCCTAACGTATATGAGGGATCAATATGAAGGGTTTAAAGGTGGGATTAGGGATAATGAAACCTTGGTGCGATCCGAGTGAGCCGTACTTAATGCCAGCAAATGTAATTCGGGATAATATGTCTAGTAAATTGTAGTAATTACTCGGGAGAGAGTTACGACAGTCAGAGTACTCATGATTGATAGAGAAGACTTAGGCAAATATATAGAAAACATAGCGGAAAAGATTCCGACAATAGGGGAAATCACAACCTTAGATCATTCCACAACTTCTCTACAACCCCTTAGTAGTTAGTTATTAATTTTTGCATTTTCATTACGTAATATTTAGTTAGTAAACATCCAAATTGCTACTTAAATATTCCTGAAGATTGATTGTGTGAGTTCGTGAGAGTCTAGTAGTTGTGTTTGATAGGTTATTTCCCTGTGGGATTCGACTCCGGACTTATTAGCCGGAATAAATTTGTAACGACCACTTAGTCCTTTTTATAAGGCATAGTTGGGCGTGATCACTGTGCTTCCACCAATTTAGAAAAATAGTTAGTCATAAATAAAATAAATTGAGCCTTACCGGGTACCCGTGGAAGGGGGCTAACAATGTCCATCCCCCATTTCATGAACGACCATGGTTACAAGACCGAATGTAGTGGTTTTCCTGCTCTATGAATCATCGGAGCATGCCTTTGGAATCCATCGCATTTTCGAACGAACTCCTTTGCGTCTTTTTCCATATCGATCTAGTAGTAACCGACTCGGATTATTTTTTTGAATCAGTGATTTGGTGCCCGAATAATTTCCATAAGTACCTTCGTGGATTTCCCTCAAAACATATTCGGTGTCTCCCGGTCCCAAACATATCGCGATCGGGCCATCGAACGTTCTTATGACTAAGGTTCCATCCTCGGACAAACTAAACTGGGCTGCCTTTGTTCGTAAGGCCCTCGATTCTTTTGGGTCCGAGGGCAGTTTTTTGGTCTCGAGATATTCCACGTACTTATTCCTCCAATCCCAAGTAAGGCTAGTTGAGTTGATCTCGGCATGGCCTTGTTCCACCACCGATCTTATAAGCTGCACAACTTCTCCCGAGTTGATCTCGTTGTCTTCGACCGACGATCCTAAGTTAGCGAGGGCATCAACTTTGTTGTTTTGATCCCGAGGTACATGTGCAAAGTCCATTCTTTGAACCGATGTAATGTCACCTGTAACTTGTCCAAGTATCTCTGTATTCGTTCTTCCCTAACCTCGAATTCCCATTAACTTGGTTTACCACAAGGAGTGAGTCGCACTTGGCTTCGATCACTTTTGCCCCCAAGCTTTTGGCTAATTCAAGGCTTATAATCATGGCCTCATATTCGGCCTCGTTGTTAGTCAATTTCACAGTCTTAATAGATTGCCTAATTATTTTACCTGTTGGTGGCTTTAGTATGATGCCAAGACTGGACCCTTTTGCATTTGAAGCGTCGTCCGTAAAGAGGGTCCAGATTCCCGAGGAAGTCCCCGAGTTAATCAATAACTCTCTTTCGACCTCGGGTATTAAGGCCGGCGTAAAGTCAGCCACGAAGTCTGCTAAAATTTGGGACTTAATGGCGGTACGAAGTCGGTACTCAATATCGTAATCACTTACTTCCACGGCCTATTTGGCCAATCGGTCCGAGTGTTCGGGCTTATGCATCACGTTTCTTAATGGGTAAGTTGTTACGACACATATGGAGTGACATTGGAAGTATGGTTTTTAGTTTCCTGGAGGCGCTTAGCAAGGCGAGCGCCAGTTTTCCTAGGTGAGGGTACCTAGTTTCGGCCTCACCTAAGGTCCTGCTAACATAATAAATCAGAAATTGCGTACCTAGTTCCTCCCGAACTAGGACTCTATTTACCGCTATCTCCGAGACCGCCAAGTACAAATACAGTTGTTCATCTGTCTTTAGTGTGTGAAGCAGCGGCGGGCTCGATAAGTACCTTTTATCTCCTCCAAAGCTCGTTGGAATTCCAGAGTCCATGAAAAGTTATTCTTCTTTTTCAATAGTGTGAAGAATCGGTGGCTTTTACCAGACGACCTTGAATAAATCACTCGAGGGCGGCTATGCGCCCGATTAGCCTTTGCACGACCTTTACGTTATCCACGACCGTGATATCTTCGATGGCTTTGATCTTATCAGGGTTGATCTCGATTCCTCGATTGGATACCATGAACCCGAGAAATTTAACTGATCCAACTCCGAACGCGCACTTTTCCGGGTTCAGCTTCATATTGTACTTCTTTAATATGCTGAAGGTTTCCTACAAATATTTTAAATGGCCCTCTGCTCATAGGGACTTAACTAACATATCGTCAATGTAAACCTCCATTGATTTTCCTATTTTTTCCCTCAAACATCCGGTTTAATAGGCGTTGATAGGTGGCACCGACGTTTTTAATCCGAATGGCATCACGTTATAACAGTATGTGACGTATTTAGTGATGAATGAGATTTTTTCCTAATCACTCGGGTCCATTCGTATTTGGTTGTACCCGGAATAGGCGTCGAGAAAATTGAGGATCTCGTGGCCGGCTGTGGCATCGAATATACAGTCGATGTTGGGAAAAGAAAAAGAGTCTTTGGGGCATGCCTTATTCAAATCTTTATAATCTACACACATTCTTAGTTTATTCCCTTTTTAGGGACTACCACTACGTTTGTTAACTAATCCAGGTATTTAAACTCCTGAATGGACCGTATTTTAAAGAGTTTAGATACATCGTCCTTGATGAAAGGATGTTTGAGCTCGGACTGGGGCCTCATCTTCTGCTTGACCGGATTGATATTCGGATCCAGGCTTAGCTTGTGAGTGGTTATCCCCGGCGGGATCCTTGTCATATCGAGATGGGACCAAGCGAAACAATCTATGTTAGCTACAAGAAATTGAATAAGTTTTTTCCTGGGCTCGGGAGTTAACCCCGTGCCCAGGTATACCTTCCGATCGGGCATATGCTTGACCAATATAACTTGTTCCAGCTCTTCGACTGTTGATTTGGTTGCGTCGGAGTCATCGGGGGTTATAAAAGATCGGGGAACCCCATAATCATTTTCTTCATAAGTCCCCTGCTCATCCGATTGGGTTGTGGACGGTGTCAGTGACTGATATTTGGCCTCTTGGTTTGCACCCAAATTTGGTTCCTTTGATGTTGCGAGTATTGATATTGGAATAACTTCTTCGACTGCAAACATCTCTTTTGCGGCCGGTTGTTCCCCGTAGATTATCTTAATCTCCTCCGGAGTTGGGAATTTTAACACTTGGTGAAGAGTTGAAGGCACTGCCCTCATATTATGGATCCATGGCCTTCCGAGAAGGGCGTTGTACCTCATGTCTCCTTCGATCACATAAAACTTGGCCTCTCGTATGGGTCCGGTGATATTGACCGGTAACGTTATCTCCCCCTTAGTGGTTTCACATGCCATGTTGAACCCGTTTAAAATTCGGGATGCAGGCATGATTTTGTATCATAGACCGAGCTGTTCCACGACCCTTGACTGAATGATGCTGGATGAGCTACCTGGATCAATCAACACACGTTTAATTCGAGTTTTATTTACGAGTACAGATATTACTAGTGCATCATTGTGAGGCTGTATGATCCCTTCCGCATCCTCGTCGCTGAAAGATAAAATTCCTTCTGGTACATAGTCTCGAGTTCGTTTCTCCCTAGTGATGGATACTTTGGTGCTTTTCAACATCGGCCCATATAGGATATCGACTCTAACGATGATCATATTTATGACATGTTGAGGTTTGGTATCTTCTTGTTATGTCTGTTTGTTAGAATCCATGTTCCTAAAGTGGTTCTTGGCATGGTCGCTCAAGAATTCTCAAAGGTGCCCATTGTTGAATAAACATGCTACTTCTTCTCTCATCTGTCGACAATCTTCCATTCTATGACCGTGAGTGCCATGATATTTGCACATCTGGTTAAGGTCCCTTTGAGCTGGATCAGATTGTAGAGGTCGAGGCCATTTGGTATCATTGATGCGCCCGATAGCTGATACGATGGTGGCAACATCGACATTAAAGTTGTATTCTGATAGCCTCGGCACTTCTTTAGGCACGATGGACCTGTCGAAGTTGTTTTTAGTCATGAGCCCCCGGTTGCTTTGACCTTGATCATTTCTCCTTTAGTTTCTTACGGGGTTCCGCCCGGACCCACTGATCCTTCGATCTCCATTATATGGTAGATATCGATCCCTGTTTAATCTTGGTTCATGATCAATGTCTCTCTTGACTCTGTCGAGGGTTCTGTCGGGATAAACAGACTCCGAGGGGGGGGCCGAGTTGTTTATCTTCTACTCTGAGTTTTGATTGATACCAGTTATGTATATCTGCCCAGGTAACAACATGGTATTCTATCAGATTCTGCTTTAGTTGGTGTGAAGCCACCGAGCTCCAAATATTTAGTCCCTAAGTGAAAGCTTGAACAACCCAATCATCAGCGACTGGCGGCAGATCCATTCGTTCCATTTGAAAACGGGACACGAATTCTCTGAGCATCTAATTATCCTTCTGTTTAACTTTGAAAAGGTTCGATTTCCTAGTTTCGACCTTGATGGCACCATCATGTGCTTTTACGAATGAGTCTGCAAGCATAGCAAATGCATCAATAGAATTGGGAGGCAAGTTGTGATACCATGTTATCGCTCCCTTTGATAGGGTCTCCCAAAATTTTTTCAATAGAACAGACTCAATCTCGTCGTCTTCCAAGTCGTTCCCTTTGATGGCACACGTGTAAGAGGTTACATGCTTGTTTGGATCAGTCGTTCTGTTATACTTAGGTATTTCGGGCATACGGAATATCTTGAGGATTGGCTTTGGAGCCGCGCTAGGAGGAAAAGGTTTTTGCACGAACTTCCTGTAATCCAGTCCTTTCGATATCGGAGGTGCTCCTGGGATTTGATCTACCCTGGAATTGTAGGTTTCCACCTTTTTGTTGTTCACTTCGATTTTCTTTTTCCCCGATTCTATCCATTTTGTTAGCTCCTCGAGCATCTTTATAATCTTGGTGTTAGTACCTGATTCTTGTTCATTTGACCTTACTACGACCGGTTCATTTCTGCGGGTGACTTCACGGGGTGGATCGGGTTCAACCCTGCTCGGCGTCTGGCTTTGGCTCTGCAAATGAGCTATTGCCATCTGTTGAGCTTGCAGCATTTCGAAGATCATCTGTAGGCTGATCCCGTCTTCTTTATTATTTTGTGTGTTTCGAGTTGCCGATCGGGCCCCACCACAGATACTATTTTCGGGGTCGGTAGGCAAGTTAGCGTCGATAGCCACATGTGAATTAATATCAATCGGATCTGCGATCGAAATTCCTACAGGACCAGCGGGTGGCCCTACGTTATCGGGCGCTATGTTGTTATTCTCACCCTGATGACCAGACTCATTGTCGATATGTAGGGGTGCTAATTGAGAGTTTGACATTTTTAGCTTGAAAATCAAAGATACTTCAAAGAGTAATAGTAAAGTAGTGTGTGTTACGAAGATTTATATCAAATAACTACTATTATCCTTATCCCCACGGTGGGCGCCAAACCATTTACCCTCAAAATCGGATAACAATTAAATTTATTAGTGGTTATAAGGACATGTGGATTAACTTGATAAAAAGCGATAAATTAGATTGCAATTGAAATAAATAACGATAGATTAACCGTAAACCACTTGAGTTGAATGATTTCGGCTTAGGAAAGCAGGCCACCCTTGAATTGAATGTACTTTATTTGACGCCAAAATATCAAAGAGTAAGAACCTAGAGAAAATATTGCTTATTAGTATATTCTACAATGCCCTTATGATTTGTCAAGTCCCCTTTATATATTAAGGGAGATCTACCTTTTAAGGTATTATTTTATTGTTCTATAAAAGACAAAAGTCCTTGATTTGTTGACCGTTGGTTCCCCTTTTTGAACCGTTCCTTGATTTCTGCTATAATGATTGGTTAATGGCAAGAATTACGGACCCTTGTCGGATGAGTTGGGGAAGCATTTTTCGAGACCGCTAGAAACGGGACCGGTTATGCCTTTGGTTAACTTGAGGACAAATCTGATGGTCTCGATGGCTAATTTCAACAATACTTCGGGTTCGATCTCAATCACCATATTTCGATCTTGGCTGATTGTATCGAACGTTAGATCGATTTTCAAGCTTGACCTTATCCGATCACAGACATTTTGACCCCGGCCTAATCAGGGAGTCTTGGAAGCGCGATCGAATATCGAGCTTGGTTTTACCCGTATACAGATAGTCCCCTCGTTTTTCGAAAAATAGATGACGAGAAACGATATGAGCTTCCGATTCTTATTTCGATATATCATGACGTAACATCCTCTTGTTTTCTGGAGAGTAAATGATGAGAAACGATATGAGCTTCCGATTCTCACTTCGATAAATCATGACGCCGACTTCATGACGTAAGTGATAAGAATAGTTGAAACGCCCCGTCAGTCCAATTTTCGAGGCATTAAATGAGTGTCAGTTAACGGTCGGCCGCTACATGATGCGAACTGCCATTTTGAAAAAATTATAAATACCCCTTTCATCCATTCATTAGAACTTTTACGGTCAAACTCTTCTCTTATGTTTTTAAGAAAGCTTCATCACCTTCGTCTTCTGGTTTTCTAGCTTAGCCTCAAAACTTCTTCTCTTCTAGTTCTTTAAAAATTTACATAAGTTGTCTGCTAAGCTCGCCTCCTCTTTGTAATCTTAACGCAAATTCAATGGCTCACCGACTAATATTCGTTGTCATGCAAGTGAGCACGTTCATACATTTATACGAAATTTTAAAAAAAAAATCCAATAAAAAAAGTAGAAGAAGAAGAAGAAAGAAAGAAGACAAAAAGTTCTACTTTTTACATTTATCGAAATGAGGGAATCTAGTTATAGCTGTTGATTTTGCAGATTTCCGCAGCTTGTGAATTCTCTGAAGAGTTTGAGAAATGACAAAATCCTGTTCCTTGGTTATTTAATTTATCTAAATTTAGAAGATATTAAAGTAATACTTGGGTAACTCTGATTAAATTATAAGTAATATTTTATACTTATTCGTTTCAATTAATGTAAATTTATTTCTTTTTTAGTCCCACTACTAGAAATTCGGTAAAAATCGATCAAAAATATCGACCAACGTTGGTCGGTAATGGCCAAAAACCGACCAAAACGCGACCATTTACGTGTGGACGGTATTTTTGTGGTCGGAAAGGGATACCGACCAAAGTTGGTCGGAAATTACAGACCAACTTTGGTCGGTCAATTAAATTCAAAAAAAACAAATATTGCAAAAAAAAATCGATCAAAGTTGGTCGGTTTTTTCCGACCAAAGTTGGTCGGTATTTTAATTATGTAATAAAAAAATTCACCATCTGGGAATCGAACCGGGATCTGTACTGTGGCAGGATACTATTCTACCACTAGACCATTAGTACATTTTTCCCGTATTTTTGCGCCAAAGAAAACCGACCAAAGTTGGTCGGTTTTGTAAAAAAAAAAATTTTAAAAAAATATTTTGAAAAACCGACCAACTTTGATCGGTTTTTTGACCGACCAAAGTTGGTCGGTCGACCTTGGTCGATTTTTGTCGAATTTTTAGTAGTGTCCGTGTTAAAAAGAATGTCTTATTTCCTTATTTAGAAACAATTTACTTTTGTTCAATGATTTATAGCCATACAAAATATATGTATCTTATTTTATACCGCAAATTTAAAAGTCTTTCTCTTTTTTCTTAAATTTCGTGTCTAGTCAAATGAGTTCACTTTAACTTGAAGAAACTAAAAGAGTATAAAACTCATATCATCCATTCTTATTTATTATAATATAAACACTATTTGTTGATTAAAATTTCATTTGCATACGAAAGTTGTGTCGGTATAGGCATCTATAGATCCCCACCCACACTCACAAGTCACACCCAAAAGTAGTATGTTCTCTTTTGTTTTATCTGTAGTTAACTCCTCTACCAGGTACTTTATGATCATATGGTTTGATAGAACGTGAAACACATAAGTGAATTGAAAGCAATAATGCTGGAAAACCTACTCTTGACCCCTTCTCAAAAGATCAACTTATAATAGCCGAACTACTAACTCTAAATAAAATTAATTAAGGAAATCAAATCAGAAGTATATGGTCATAATGAAAAATTGTCTTCACATAATTAATACTCCTAGCAGATTAGAGAAAAACACAAAATAATGGTAAAAAGCCACGAGAATTCAATTATGTGAACTACAATAGCTTTGAATTGTAACAAATCCTTGTAGCCAAACTGTCCCCTTGGAAACTTTTTTTCTTTGGTTTTCGGCATTCGGTTTTAGCATTGGGATAATAGTAAATTCGAATCTTGTTTAAGGGTGAAGGAATACTATTCCACAACGACTTTTGTTAGTGTCCACTTCCAAACTTAATTATGGTTGGACTTGATGTCTGAAAATCTAATGTACATGCACATGTCTCAGCTACAAATTTCTTGCAATATGCAACCTCGTTTCTTTCATCAAACACATTTTTTTACCTGGACCAGAGAAGAAAAAGAATAGTAGAAATTAAAAGTCACTTTTTAGGGCATGAAAAGGGAAAGAGAGAAAATTAAAGGCCATGACAGAGAATGAATGACATGCTTTTACTTCAATTTGTACACTTTAAAGCGTCGGTCATTCATGGACTAATGGAAACTGAACTTCTGTTTCATTGGCTTCCTTATTCGTGATTGGCATGAACCTGTCATTCTCTGTTCGTCCCTAGTTTCATTCTTTTTACAAAGTTAAGACAGTGAAACGTGAACTTCATCAGTAACTACAACAAATAAGAAGATTTGTAGTGACGCAATTCTGCGGCGACTACTTTTGAAAGTCTATGTAATATCTTACATCCGTTTTGTGACGCATTTGTTAAGCTTTGTGGCAAGCTTAGTCGCCATAAAAACTAACAATAAAACGAATTAGTAGATTTTGTGGTGGTCAATAAATGTCCACAAATAAATTTAAGATAGGTCACAACTTCAACCGGTCTTATACATAATTGCCAGAAAAATATCGTCCCAAAAAGCCTCATTGGTCGCCACTCCAACCTAAAACATTTGGCGGCGACTAAAATTGTCTACAAATACTTATAGTCGCTTTTGGTGGCGACCAAATTAATCGCCACAAAAGTATCGTCACTAAAAGCCTCAAAGCTCGATACTCTAATCGACGTTATACACTTTTGGTGGCGACTGCAAATATCGTCACAAAGCCTATATACAAGTCTAGGGGTGTTCGTGGTTCGGTTTGAGGCGGTTTTTCCCTAAAAAGAAACCAAACCAAGTATGTCGGTTTTTCAAATATTGGAACCAAATGAAACCAATTATGTCGGTTTTTTATCGATTCGGTTTTTGTCGGTTTTTCGGTTATTTATTGATTTTTTCTTAAATATGAGACATACACTATCAAACGCATATTCCGACGACTACATTTTCAACGTAACGCTATCAAACTAATTGCTCTTTGAAAAATCTATCATTTATCAAGATATATTGATAATAATTGACTCAAATAGTGATGAATAATTTAAGTACTCAATTAAAAATCGATTATTTTTAACATGAAATAAATTATTGTACTTAGCAAAAGAAAACTACCAATAAAACTAGAAGGCAAAGAATTAGATTATTATAATAGCAAAGAACTAGACTAAAAATACAAATGACTAATATGTACCATAAAATTTCAGAAACTTTATATAAAAATATACATATATATAAGTGTAATAATAAATTTAAATAGCTACTTTTATAGTCGGTTTGGTTCGGTTTTTTCAGTTATTTTTTTATTAAAACCAAAACCAAACCAAATTTGATCGGTTTTTAAAATTTAAAACTAAAACCAAACCAAACCTAAAACGTATCGGTTTTTTTAATTGATTTGGTTCGATTTTCAATTTGGTTCGATTTTTCGGATTTTTATGAACACCCGTGTATACAACCACCGTTATGCACTTTTACCGGAACAATCGCCAAAAAAACATCGTGACTAAAAGCCTCTCTGGTCGCCACTTTGCCGGCGACAGAAATAGTCGCCACAGAATCGTCACTAAAAGCCTCATTTCCTAGTAAATTAAAAAGTCAAAATTTCTTAATTTTTCTCGTTGTAAAAGTAATGGATTCCAATCCTAGAGTAGGATTAGCATTTAGTTCGACAATCATCGTTGACCTTTAAACATAAAATTAAATTCATTTACAATATATAATTAAACTTGCAGTGCGACAAACTCTTAACACTTGATCCAAATGAATAATGCAAAATTATTTTATAAAAAGAAAATATATATACCAGGAATATGTGTACGTTGTGGAGAGAATGTACACATAACCAAATATGAACAATTAACTCTTGGAATTTGGAGCCAAAATCATTGATCAACTGTCACTTAATCATGTATTTCGAGGGAGTATATGCTGTAAAGCCTGGAGATGAATGAACGAAGAAATATTATTCAAAAAAGATTCAAAGTTTAATAATAACAACAATTATAGTCATAATGAAAAAAACCAATTATCCCTCTACTTTCAACAACATTTTATACTTTCAGTATGATTTTCTACTAATGTATTTGTGGTAATTGAATTGTTCACGAAACATGGTGACATAGTCCAGTGGCGGAGCCACGTTCAACCAAAGGGTGTTGGTCCTATGTCGGAAAATTACAATGTATTATTAGATAAAAATATTTTGTTATATATATATTTATTATAAATTGAATCCCCTTGACTTTTTGGCGTATTTAACTTTTTATATTTTGACACATCGTAGTGATAACTCTGGCTCCGGCATTGGTGATACCATCCCTACGATGATTTCTTCTAGTTAATTAAAAAGACGAGGCCTCTCTCTGTGTTCTTTAGAGCAATTTCACAGAGTTAAAGCGCATTGAATCAGACATAACATAAGTGCTAGAGAGAAAATAGAGATGAAGGAAAAGTTGGAGCTACTGGGTTTTCGTTTGGGATCTTTACACAAATAGCCGGCATGATTGTTACACAAATAACCGATCAGATTGAATGTTTACCTTTTCTAGCCTGTATATATCGATTATAGATTGATTATATACGGTTATACATATATTATATACGAATTATGCATATATTATATATTTGCCGGCTATTTTTAGTTTAAGAGGTTAAGTGGACGGCTATTTGGGTTAATTCTTCTTTACTTTTTTTAGCCATATATATAATTTATACATTTATATATAATTATACACATATAATATATAAATTATTTATATATTATATCTCTATCGGCTATTTTTAGTTTAAGCGGTTGGATGGGCGGCAAGTGTCGGCAAGGCCCACTTTGTGTTGAACAAACCAAAGTGGAGTATTAAGGTTGGCCCAATGTGCTATAATAGATTGGGCTAGAAATATAGAAACCCTTGTAATACTTTGTAGATGAAACAGATACTGTTACTTATTGCTAATCAAGAAGAAAGCCAAGTTTAGTTAATAGTAGTGCATTTGCATTATTCTCTCTGGTTTTTGTAGATTTATTTAATTATAGAATAATTTCTTACTTGGTCAATAAATATTTATGGTATCTAGATTTTATAGAAATAGTAGATGGTCACAGGCTAATTATAATAGTTTCATATAAAACCACTGTAGTCTATATATATATCATCAATGATTATTACAAATTCGCACCGAAAAGTCCTGCATTACGATAAAACCCTATCAACTCCATTCTTTAATGTTTTTGTTCACGTCGTACTTACCTTGTGGCCATGCCATGTATAACCATTCCTCTTTCATTGTTACACACGTACATCTCAATCTTAAATTAATTAATCGACTTTTTTCCTTTTAATTTGAATTTATTATAAGAAAGAAATTTAGTTGATTTGACATATGGATACCAAAACTTATTAGAATCTGTTTAGAGTACAATCTACTATTGGAAAGGATGAGGAATAATTAAAATAGATTTCGTGGATGTTGATAATTTGACATGTTTTTTCAAATGTCACTTCTCTTTTCCTCTTCCTTTTTATTTTTAATGATTTTCAAATTTCATCCGTTCTACTTAATTTTTTCCTTTTCTCTTTTTTGTGATGGAATATTAGATTAGATAAGCATCACATATGTCATTTTTCATGAGTGACATAGTTAATTGTCGATTAAGCATGTAATGTTGGCAGTGACATTCGTGTACCACTTCAGCACAGATGCACGATTGAGATTTGAGATATATTTGAATATCATGTCCAGATTATTTTATAATCAACAAACTCCTCTCTTTTTTACTGGTTTAACATTTTATAATCTAAAAAAATGATGAGTCATAGAATAGCAATGATAGTTTACAATCCCAAATCGTGATTTGCAATAGCTGTTCGTTTTCTGACCATGTCCGTTGTTTACCCTAAAAAATGGATAACAATTGAATTTATACGCGGTTTTAAGGATATGTGGACTAATTCAATACAAGTGATTAACGGCGTTAGATGAGCAAATCAAAGATAGAATAAATAGTCAAACCAATAGTAAGACCAAGTTCGGGCTCGGGTATGATCCAAACAATTAGCCTGCCTTCGATTCAGAATTAAACACTTATGAAAGGCTATGATCAAAATTAAGAACTTAGAATAATCTTTAGAAGCAGAGAAAACAAATATATATTGCCTTGATATGCGTGTTACAATGTGTCTAATGAATAATCAACTTTCCTTTTTATATAGTAGGGGAGTTCTACCCTAAGTACAATTCTAAAAAAGGTAAAAATCTTTCTTTTCGCTAATCACTGATCTACCGTCGACACGGGCCGAGATTCACGTCGTGATATCTGGTTGGACACGGATATTACGGCCATTTGTTAATCGTGCGCGATCATTTGGTAATGTTCTCCGAGGTCTTGGAACTCGAACCAGACTCGGGGGCATGGTCTCGATGGCTCCGAAGGCAGGCGTTTTGCTCGGGCCTTGATGCGAGGGGCTCCTGGTTGTGATTCCAATTCCTTGCAGTTATGTCCTTGCTTCCTTTGCCTCACCGAAAAATCGGGGTACTCATTAGCCTCGATTTTACCCGTATATAGATAGTCCTCTCGTTTCCCAGAGAGTAGGTTTGCCAAAACAATGGGAAATGATAGATGTTCTCTGGTTCTTTCCTCCGTACGTTATGATGAAGGAGTCGAAACGTCCCATCAGGCGCGTCGTTCTAACTTTGAACACGTGTCGATCATCGACTGGTTGCCTCCGAATGTGAAGCGTCGCCTACCTCCCTATAAAAGCTTCCATCCTTGGTTCTTTTTCTACTTTTCGACCAAGTTTTTACCTTCGAGCTTCCCAGCTATCATTAACTTCTTTCAAACCTTCATACTTTGATCTTTAAATCTTTATAATTGTTCTTAGATTCTTACCCAGATCTTCTTAAATTCTTCATATCCCGTTGTTCAGCCTTTAAACTTGTTCTTCCAAATCTCCATACCTCTTCTTCAAATCTTCAAATTTTACCAGCCAACAATGGCTAAAACTTCCAAATCAGTTCCCCAATAGGCTGCCTCTTCATCTTCCCAACCTACCGTTGGTACTGAGGTGGTCGATCCCGAAGTAGCTGTCCTCGAGGCGGTTGCTCCCAACGTGGCTGCCACCGAGTCGGCAGCCGCCGAACCAGCTCCCGAGCTCCCTTTGAAAGTGTTTATTCCCGTGGGTTATTCTATTGCGGATGACTTCAAGGTTGAGAAACCCTCGTCTAAGTAGGACCAGGGTGAAAGAGCATCAAGGTACATATGCTCTAAGATCGAAGACGTCCTTCCCGTGGTCCGAGAGGACTGTAATTGAGAAGGTAAGGATGTGGTAGTCCTCGGGCCCGAGGACGCTATTAATACCCATGTGGAGGGGTACTTAAGTGTTTCCACTTACCCCTTCACGCTGGGCCCGATGGCCCAGGTTATTTTTGATTTTTCAAGAGGTACGAGGTGTGCCTCAGGCAAATCCACACGCCTCTATAAAGTATCGTGATCCTTCGTCGTTACTTCGTGAATAAGACCGAGTCTCGTAGGTTCACCATCGATCATCTACTCCGTTTATACAGTCTCCGAATCTTCCGAGGGGGACTGATCAAGCTAACTCATCGGGCTAGCAAGGCCCCCTTTTCGAGCATTGATGAAGATCGAAACCGGGGTTGGCAGTTGCGCTTCGTTCAGGTGGAGACCGAAGACTTGATTCCTCCCGAGTTCATGCCATTCCCTGAGAAGTAGAATGCATCTCTTAAGTGCAGCCTCTCCTTAAGCGTCAATTTTTCTTCATCTTCCTTCCTTTCATTCACTATTGTGATTGTGCAGCTGTTTCCCAGGTTCCAAATGCGGTCCCCCTGCTTAAGGAGTGGATCGAAGGCATCTGCAAACATATGTCATACTTAGAGCGCTCATGGAGAAAGTTGTCGAAGGGCCGATGGGAGGCCCATTATCATGGTAAGGTTTCCTTTCAAATAGTTATTATCGTGTCCTTAGCTCAAAGCATACTAACTTCTCTTCTTTTCTTTTATAGGTTTGCCTAAGACCACCGAGCTTGGGCCTTTGGAAGGGGACGAGGACGTATCCTTGTCCGTTGATCCCTCCATTACAGGACAGTCCAGGGCTGCCACGGAGGAAAAAGAAGAAAAGGAAGAGAAAACCTTCAGGCTCCTCGGGCCCTGAGGTGAAACCAAAGAAGAGGGTGGCTCACAAGCCCAGGAAGAGCACCAACACCTGGGTGCCAGACTCCGATCCGCTTCTCCGACTCAGAAATGAGTCGGAAGAAGATGACATTTTCATCGCCCATAGATCGACCCCTCCCGGGGAGCAGCAGGTAACCGAGGGGGAGACTCGTGAGGCCGGCCTTCCTCAGAATCTAGAGGTCAATATAGAGATCGGGGGTGGGACCCCTGGATGCTGGATCCGCTCCAAAGGAAGCGTCCGATATAATAGAAATTGCGGGGACGCCCTCCTACACCGAGTCCATGCTCGAGGAGGCCCAAGTTGGGAAGGAGAAGTCCAATGAAGGGATCCATGGCGCGGACGATTGTCTTTATTCCTTTTTTGATGGTGTGGACTCGTCCACTTTGGAAGACGTTTTCAGGTTGGGTGACCGGGAAGTCCCGAAGAAGGATACATCGTCGGAAGCTGGTGGGCCAAGTTCGAACCCAAAACTGATTAATCAGTTCCCTGCTCCGAGTGTGGACCCCGGTCGCAAGAGATCGGTTATCCTTACTGTTCTGAAGGATGCCCGGGTTTTATCTGCTCCCGTGGGGGTAAAAAGTTACCTCTAATGCCTGGTGACCAAGGAGGACCAGGCAAAAATGAATGAGGTGGACGTGCCACGTCTTTTCAACGAAGCGCAGCAGGCGATGGACCGGGTAAGACGTCATTGTCACACCTCATCTTTCCCGATAGGATAGGGGAATAGGGAGTTTTTCCAATTTAAGTGACATTAATCGAAATTGGATTATTTATTTATTTATCCAGAGTCGCCACTTGGAATAATTCATGGTGTCCCAAGTCACCAGTTTATTTTAAATCCCAAATCGAGGAAATTTGACTCTATTTAAAGTCTGCGAAAATCAGAAGACCGGGTAAGGAATTTTATTAACCTGGAAGAAGGTGTGAGGCACTCCCGAGTTCCGTGGTTTTAACACGGTCGCTTAATTTTTTAATAATTGACTTAATTATCTGATTTAATACATATTTGAAGCTTATTGTGCATTTTTAACTTTTAAAACCGCTTTAATAGAATTTTAATTGCTTTTAGGATTTATGGAATTGTTTCTTGAATAAGTTACGATGTCGTACACTTGTTATTTTGGTACACATTGCAAATCACACCACGTGAAACATACCTGTGATTTACAACATGTCTGTTTTAATTATTATTTGAAGTTATGGTCGAGTCACGTGAAATGCACACTCGAATTGGGGATTACGTATCATGACTATGTCACGAGAACCGTACCCATAGTCACGATGATTTTATTATGTGCTTAGAGAAAACTACAAGGTTTAAAATGCATGTTGTCTAGATTTGAGACCAGTATGAGGCCATGAGTTATGGATATGATGTTGTTGGAAAGAAATGTGATTTTAAACATTGAGATTACTTTTCTGGCAGAACTTGAATGTCCAAAGAATAAAGAATGCCTCGTAATTGACAATTAACTAATACAGACATAGATTTTACAAGATGAGATAGTAAGCTAGAATTTAAACACAAAAGGCATACATGCAAAACATGCGGATTAAATTAATGTTACTCACGACTCAGTTTGGACGGCGAGAAATCTGAAGCTTAATTCATGATAATTCAAGGATAAACTCATGGCCCATTTTTAATCAAGCTCTAACCAATCCAAGTAATTTTATCCAAACCCCACAGCCCAGTAGCGCTAAAATCTCACAAATCTTTAATTTCTAACAAGCAATACATGGCCCAAGATTCCACTAACCATTCAATCATGCCATCAAACCTCTAAAACTCAACACTTGATTATACAGTATACTCTTGAGTTAACATGAACTAACTCACATGATGGAAAATTCAGATTGTAAAATAATGCTTCACTGTATGAGTCCAAGGTCACAAATCAAAGCTTGCAAAGAATGGCTATTCCTTACACCCTATGTTTGAACTGAAAGAATCAAATGATCAAAGACCCAATTAATTTGTACAAACCAGTTCAAAATAAATTACATGTATATATCCACAAATACTATTTCTAAGTTAATACAGAATTCTAATCTTTTGAAGACACAGAGAATCCTTTGGCATTTGTGACTTCTTCACGCTAGTTTCGAGCTCGCAATAAAGCACAATACTATTATCGAATCGACCAACGCTTCACATTAGGTCCAGAAGATTACAAACTCCATTGATTTTCTAATGGTCAAGCCATAACCAGGTTATCCCTCAACAACAAAGTACCATATGAACAAACTGAAACTCAAACCCATTATAGAATGAAACTAATGTAAGAATAGCAGTAAACAATGAACAGACTTAATCCTCAAAAATGATTCATCTTCTTAAAGTAGATGCAAACAGCTAAGCCAACTATATCTATAAACTTCATACCAATTAAACAGGACATATGATATTAAACATGAACATAAATAGGCATTCCAAATCTTTAGTTTAAACATCTCAAAAGAGAAAGACAAGGTAGAGTAACATACTTAAAAGAGAATCAAGAGATGAATTGTGCAGAAATAACAAAATCTGAAATGGAAATCCAGCCAGCAACAAACAACAGCAAGCTTATATTTTAAGAACATCTTCAAACTTGAATACTACCAAGATCCCAGAAAAGTAAAGCAGAACCAGTAGAAATTGAAGGACACAGCAGCTTGGATATTTATTTTTCTTTTTTTTCTTTTTTTTTTGTTTCTAACCTTGAACAAATCAGAATAAAAAATGACAAGTTCTCTGAAGTTTTGAGGATTTTCCTGTATACCTTTTTGAGTGAATGAATATCCGACCCCCAAAAATGTGTGAGTGAGGTCCTTTATATAGAGTCAAAAATCTGTCATGTGCTCATAAGGATAAGGGAATAATTCTCAGAATGCAGTCCCTAAATTTCAGGAAAAAAACCATCTTTTACAACTGAATTGGATAGCTGTCCCCTTCCAGATATATTTTTTTAACAGCTGTCCCTTTTTCTGTTTTTCAGCATCTTTTAATTCTGAAACTATCCCTAGTTCTTTTATTTTATTGCACTTAAGTCCCTTATCTAGAGGTTTCTTATATACTACCCAATATTTTCCTAATTTTCCATATCAATCCCTTAAAGTTTTGGTTATTCACAAAACAACCATACCAACAAAATCAACAGACTTAAACAAAAAGAAAATCAATGGTGCAGAAAACGAATCATTTAACCAAGAAAGAGAGGAAGAAAAGTCTAATTAAGCTTAATTCAAACTATGCAATTAAACTAATCAACATGATTGAACTAACGAATTATGCAATGACCTAATTAATCTAAAATAAACCAAATGGCAAAACAGAATCAATACAGAAAATGTTACTGAAACAAGTTTTGATTTCTAAAGAAAATGCATGGCAATATGACTATCCTTAACTCTAAACGTGCAATTAAACACACAGAATGCAATTAGTTCATACTAACATGGACTAATTTGAACAATTACAATTAGTATATAAATTAACCTAAACTAATGACACATTTGAGAGAAAACAAAGCAGAGGAAAGAGATACCTATAGCGCTCAAACCGATTGTCAAAAGAAAGGAATTTCCGGCAAGCCAGAGAAATTGCTACACCAACACTGGCCAGATTCCGGTGGGTCAGTCAAATTCCGATGACCCCGAAATGAGCTAAAACTAATGTCAATCAATTACTCTCGTTAAGAGCAATCGATTAACATAAGTTCTAGCCCAAAACGAGTGGTATCGCCCAAGAAATCAGAAAAGGGGAGGATTAAGTTTTTTTTTTTCTGGAATTTCAGATCTGAAATTGGCCGAGTTTGGTGGGGATTTTGAAAAAAATTGTATGGGATTAAGGTTTAGGAGGGTGTGGGGAGTGTAGGGTGTGAGTTTGGAGTTGTTTGGACGATGGCCGCCGCCGTGGGGTGATTTCCGGCGGCGGAGACAATGGAGGATCCTAGGGCGGCTAGGGTTAGGTTAATTAGAGGGATGGGAGATGAGGGGAAAGAAATGTCTCTAAGGACCTTCAGGCCGAGTTAGATAGGGCTCAGAAACTTATTTAAGGGATGTGGTGGGTTAGTTTATGGCCGTTGGATGAGGGAAAATCAATGGCCAGGATTGAGACGGGTATCTGTTTGGTTTAAGTGAGACTGGGTCGGGTAAGGAATTGGGCTTGGACAGATTAGGGTGTTTTGGGCCAATTTAAACTTTTTGGCCTAATTTAAATCAAGACCAAACAAAGCCTCTCTTTTCTTTGGTTTCTTTCATTTTAAAAATCTATAAATTTTAAAAAATAAATCCTAATTAGATTCTAACTCAATTCTAATTTGTAAAATTAACCTACTCATTATTTCTAATATTTAGATAATTAATTAACCTAAAACTAATGAAAGAAAAATTAATAATTCGAAAGTAAAAGCTAAAAATACAAGAACCTATGGTATTTTGTGATTTTTGTTTAATAATGCAATTATTTAACAACTTAACCTTAAAAATGCAAATAACAACCTAAAATGCAATGCATGAAATTTTGAATATTTTTATGGTATTCTCCATGATTTTAAAATATTAAATATGCAACTAAATACAAACAATTGATTAACAAAATTTCCTACAAAATCTTATGAAGATTTAAAAACAATTAAGAAAAAGATCTATTTGTGAATTTTGTAGGAGTATTTTAATCAAGCAAAACTCAAGTGCTCATAGCTGCCCCTCTTCGCTCAAAAACACGAAGAGTTTTCGGGAAAAGATAAAGTGAGCATATACGAGCAATGTTTGCCCGTTTGGATACTCCATGGGAATTGTTTTGAAAATGTTTGACCGAACCTTGCTTCCGAGGTTGCCTACATATCCTTGGCTATAAAGGAATTAGGTCAGTGTAGTTCTGGAAGTTTTGGCAGCTGGGACTACCAAGAAGCCGTGATTTCACTGCTGTTGTTGCTGCTACTGCTTACTGAACTCCTTATGACACCGAAATCAAAATAAAAAGAAACTAAGCAAGTCTATCAGTTATGAGTTACAAGTTTCCTATCTATAGGTCTTCAGAAACTTGATTTTGAATCTTCTACAGTTCTATTGTGCATCTCGAACTGTCGACTTGCATTCTTGAGGCGAGCACCTGCTACCTCTAACTTGAACTTAAAATAAATTTCCTCATTCTCCAGGTGGGCGCCTGATGCTGACTTAAAACTTGAAATAAATTCCTTCGTTTTCCAGGTGGGCGCCTGATGTTGACTTAAAACTTGAAATGACTTCCTTCGTTCTCCAGGTGGGCGCCTGATGCTGACTTAAGATTTGGAATGAATTCCCTCATTTTCCAGGTGGGTGCCTGATGCTGACTTAAAACTTGAAATAAATTCCCTCGTTTTCCAGGTGGGCGCCTGATGTTGACTAAAAACTTGAAATGAATTCCCTCATTCTCCAGGTGGGCGCCTGATACCGACTTAAAATTTGAAATAAATTCCCTCGTTTTCCAGGTGGGCGCCTGATAATTACTTGAACTTGAAATAAATTCCCTCATTCTCTATGTGGGCGCCTGTAACTGACTTAAAGTTTGAAATGAATTCCCTCATTCTCCAGGTGGGCACCTGCTGACTTAAAACTTGAAATGAATTCTCTCGTTCTCCAGGTGGGTGCCTGGTAATGACTTAAAACTTGAAATGAATTCCCTCATTCTCCAGGTGGGCGCCTGCCACTGACTTAAGACTTGAAATGAATTCCCTCATTCTACAGGTGGGCGCCAGCCAATGACTTAAAACTTGAAACAAATTCCCTCATTCTCTAGGTGGGCGCCTGCTAATGACTTAAAACTTGAAATGAATTCCCTCATTCTCTAGGTGGGCGCCTGTCAATGACTTGAACTTGAAATGAATTTGCTCATTCTCTAGGTGGGCGCCTGCTAATAGCTTAAAACGTGAAATGAATTATCTCATTCTCCAGGTGGGCTCCTGCCAATGACTTGAACTTGAAATAAATTCCCTCATTCTCAAGGTGGGCGCCTGCTATTGGCTTAAAACTGAAATGAATTCCTTCGTTCTTCAGGTGGGCGCCTGATGTTGACTTAAAACTTGAAATGAATTCCCTCGTTCTCCAGGTGGGCGCCTGATGCTGACTTAAAACTTAAAATCAATTCCCTCGTTCTCCAGGTGGGCGCCTGATGCTGAATTAAAACTTGAAATGAATTCCCCCATTCTCCAGGTGGGCGCCTGCCAATGACTTGAACTTGAAATGAATTCCCTCATTCTCCGGGTGGGCGCCTGCTAATGGCTTAAAACTGAAATGAATTCTCTCGTTCTCCAGGTGGGCACCTGCAATCACAACAAAACAGCTAAAACAAAGAGAATCTTCTGCCCTAGTTTGTACTAGGAACATTTGTGAGTGTTAATTGAATCCTGTTATCCAA